>NC_083314.1:105008911-105326930 GCF_963455315.2 Globicephala melas
TCTTGCTGTGATTTATGTTATAGAGTGTTCTTCCTATGTTTTCCTCTAAGAGTTTTATAGTTTCTGGCCGTACATTTAGGTTTAATCCATTTTGAGTTTAGTTTTGTGTATGGTGTTAGGAAGTGTTCTAATTTCATGCTTTTACATGTAGCTGTCCAGTTTTCCCAGCACCACTTATTGAAGAGGCTGTCTTTTCTTCATTGTATATTCTTGCCTCCTTTATCAAAGATAAGGTGACCATATGTGTGTGGGTTTCTCTCTGGCTTTCTATCCTGTTCCACTGATCTATATTTCTGCTTTTGTGCCAGTACCATACTGTCTTGTTTACTGTAACTTTGTAGTATAGTCTCAAGTCAGGGAACCTGATTCCTCCAGCTCCATTTTTCTTTCTCAAGTTTGCTTTGGCTATTAGGGGTCTTTTGTGTTTCCATACAAATCGTGAAATTTTTTGTTCTAGTTCTGTGAAAAATGCCTGTGGTAGTTGATAGGGATTGCATTGCATCTGTAGATTACTTTGGGTAGTAGAGTCATTTTCACAGTGTTGATTCTTCCAATCCAAGAACATGGTATATCTCTCCATCTGTTTGTATCATCTTTAATTTCTTTCATCAGTGTCTTATAGTTTTCTGCATACAGGTCTTTTGTCTCCTTAGGTAGGTTTATTCCTAGGTATTTTATTCTTTTTGTTGCAGTGGTAAATGAGAGTGTTTCCTTAATTTCTCTTTCAGATTTTTCATCAATAGTGTATAGGAATGCAGGAGATTTCTGTGTATTAATTTTGTATCCTGCTACTCTACCAAATTCATTCATTAGCTCTAGTAGTCTTCTGGTAGCATCTTTAGGATTCTCTGTGTATAATATCATTTCATCTGCAAACAGTGACGGTTTTACTTCTTCTTTTCCATTTTGGATTCCTTTTATTGCTTTTTCTTTTCTGATTGCCGTGGCTAAAACTTCCAAAACCATGTTGAATAATAGCAGTGAAAGCAGGCAAACTTGTCTTGTTCCTAATCTTAGAGGAAATGGTTTAGTTTTTCACCATTGAGAATGATGCTGGCTGTGGGTTTGTCATATATGGCCTTTATTATGTTGAGGTAGTTTCCCTCTATGCCTAGTTTCTAGAGAGTTTTTATCATAAATGGGTTTTGAATTTTGTCAAAAGATTTTTCTGCATCTATTGAGATTATCGTATGGTTTTTATCCTTCAGTTTGTTAATATGGTGTATCACATTGATTGATTGATTTGCGTATATTGAAGAATCCTTGCATTCCTGGGATAAATCTCACTTGATCATGGTGTATGATCCTCTTAATGTGCTGTTAGATTCTGTTTGCTAGTATTTTGTTGAGGATTTTTGCATCTATGTTCATCAATGATATTGGCCTGAAGTTTTCTTTTTTGGTGACATCTTTGTCTGTTTTTGGTATCAGGGTGATGGTAACCTCGTAGAATGAATTTGGGAGTGTTCCTCCCTCTGCTATATTTTGGAAGAGTTTGAGAAGGATAGGTGTTAGCTCTTCTCTAAATGTTTGATAGTATTCGCCTGTGAAGCCATCTGGTCCTGGGCTTTCGTTTGTTGGAAGATTTTTAATCACAGTTTCAATTTCAGTGCTTGTGACTGGTCTCTTTATATTTTCTATTTCTTCCTGGTTCAATCTCAGAAGGTTGTGCTTTTCTAAGGATTTGTCCATTTCTTTCAGGTTGTCCATTTTATTGGCATAGAATTGCTTGTAGTAATCTCTCATGATTCTTTGTATTTCTGCAGTGTCAGTTGTTACTTCTCCTTTTTCATTTCTAAATCTCTTGATTTGAGTCTTCTCCTTTTTTTTTCTTGATGAGGCTGATTAATGGTTTATCAATTTTGTTTATCTTCTAAAAGAACCAGCTTTTAGTTTTATTGATCTTTACATTGTTTCCTTCATTTCTTTTTCATTTATTTCTGATATGATCTTTATGATATCTTTCCTTCTGCTAACTTTGGGGGGTTTTTTTGTTCTTCTTTCTCCAACTGCTTTTGGTGTAAGGTTAGGTGGTTTAGCTGAGATTTTTCTTGTTTCTTGAGGTAGGATTGTATTGCTATAAACTTCTCTCTTAGAAGAAGGGAAGTTTTTGCTGCATCCCATAGGTTTTGGGTCATCGTGTTTTCATTGTCATTTGTTTCTAGTTTTTTTAAAATTTCCTCTTTGATTTCTTCAGTGATCTCTTGGTTATTTAGTAGTGTATTGTTCAGCCTCTATGTGTTTGTATTTTTTACAGTGTTTTTTCCTGTAATTGATATCTACTCTCATAGCATTGTGGTCGGAAAAGGTACTTGATACAATTTCAATTTTCTTAAATTTACCAAGGCTTGATTTGGTACACAAGATATGATCTATCCTTGAGAATGTTCCATGAACACTTGAGAAGAAAGTGTATTCTGTTGTTTTTGGATTGAATGTCCTATAAATATCAATTAAGTCCATCTTGTTTAATGTGTCATTTAAAGCTTGTGTTTCCTTATTAATTTTCTGTTTGGATGATCTGTCTATTGGTGTAAGTGAGGTGTTAATGTCCCCCTCTATTATTGTGTTACAGTTGATTTCCTTTTTTATAGCTGTTATCAGTTGCCTTATGTATTGAGGTGCTCCTGTGTTGGGTGCATATATATTTATAATTGTTATATCTTCTTCTTGGATTGATCCCTTGATCATTATGTAGTGTCCTTCCTTATCTCTTGTAACATTCTTTATTTTAAAGTCTATTTTATCTGATATGAGTGTTGCTACTCCAGCTTTCTTTTCATTTCCATTTGCATGGAATATCTTTTTCCATCCCCTCACTTTCAGTCTGCATGTGTCCCTAGGTCTGAAGTGGGTCTCTTGTAGCCAGCATATTTATGGGTCTTGTTTTTGTATCCATTCAGTGATCCTGTGTCTTTTGGTTTAAGCACTTAATCCATTCACGTTTAAGATACTTATCGATATGCATGTTCCTATTACCATTTTCTTAATTGTTATGGGGTTGTTTTTGTAGGTCCTTTTCTTCTTTTGTTTTTCCCACTTAGAGAAGTTCCTTCAGACTTTGTTGTAGAGCTGGTTTGGTGGTGCTGAATTCTCTTAGCTTTTGCTTGTCTGTAAAGCTTTTGATTTCTCCGTTGAATCTGAATGAGATCCTAGCCAGGTAGAGTAATCTTGGTTGTAGATTCTTGCCTTTCATCACTTTAAATATGTCCTGCCACTCCCTTCTGGCTTGCAGAGTTTCTGCTGAAAGATCAGCTGTTAAACTTATGGTGGTTCCCTTGTATGTTATTTGTTGCTTTTCCCTTGCTGCTTTTAATATTTTTTCTTTGTGTTTAATTTTTGATAGTTTGATTAATATGTGTCTTGGCGTGTTTCTCCTTGGATTTATCCTGTATGCGACTCTCTGCACTTCCTGGACTTGATTGATTCTTTCCTTTCCCATGTTAGGGAAAATTTCAACTATCATCTCTTCAAATATTTTCTCAGACCCTTTTTTATTTCTCTTCTTCTTCTGAGGCCCCTATAATTCAAAAGTTGGTGCATTTAATATTGTCCCAGAGGTCTCTGAGACTGTCCTCTATTCTTTTCATTCTTTTTTCTTTATTCTGCTCTGTGGTTGTTATTTCCAGTATTTTATCTTTCATGTCACTTATCCGTTCTTCTGCCTCAGTTATTCTGCTATTGATTCCTTCTAGAGAATTTTTAATTTCATTTATTGTGTTGTTTATCATTGTTTGTTTGCTCTTTAGTTCTTCTAGGTCCTTGTTAAATGTTTCTTGTATTTTCTCCATTTTATTTCCAAGATTTTGGATCATCTTTACTATCATTACTCTGAATTCTTTTTCAGGTAGACTGCCTATTCCCTCTTCATTTGTTTGGTCTGGTGGGTTTTACCTTGCTCCTTCATCTGCTGCATATTTCTCTGTCTTCTCATTTTGCTTACCTTACTGTGTTTGGGGTACCCTTTTTGCAGGCTGCTGTTTCATAGTTCCCATTGTTTTTGGTGTCTGCCCCCATTGGGTAAGGTTGGTTCAGTGGCTTGTGTAGGCTTCCTGGTGGAGGGGACTGGTGCCTGTATTCTGGTGGGTGGGGCTGGATCTTGTCTTTCTGGTGGGCAAGTGTGTGTCTGGTGGTGTGTTTTGGGGAGTCTGTGAACTTAGTATGATTTTAGGCACCTCTCTGCTAATGGGTGAGGTTGTGTTCCTGTCTTGCTAGTTGTTTGGCATGGCGTGTCCAGCACTGTAGCTTGCTGGTTGTTGAGTGGAGCTGGGTCTTAGTGTTGATACAGAGATCTCTGGGAGAGCTCTCACTGATTGATATTACGTGGGGCCAGGAGGTCTCTGGTGGTGCAGTGTCCTGAAGTCGGCTCTCCCACCTCAGAGGCTCAGGCCTGACACCAGGCCAGAGCACCAAGACCCTGTCCACCACACGGCTGCTAGTGCTAGAGGGTCTTCTGCAGAGGTGGGGAGTGGCTGTGGTCTACTGCGGGGACAAGGACATTGGCAGCAGAAATTCTGGGAAATACTCTTTGGCGTGAGCCCTCCCACAGTCTGCCATTAACCCCCCTGAGTTGTCATTTTAATATACCTTAATTTAAGGACACCAAGTGCGATTGAAAAGATAAAATAGCTCTCCACCCGGAACTGACCATTCCTGTCTCGAGCACCTGCAGCACTTTTTGTTCTGTCTTCGTCTAGGACAGCGTCTTCTGCGTTATAGCACATATTTTTGCCTTCACCTCCCTAGGTCCCTTTGAGGGCAGGGGGAATATCTTGGTCTTCCTGGTGCCCCCGCAGTACCTTGCCCTGAGCTGGCACATAGTGGGTGCTTAGGGTAGGATGCTAGCAGGCTGGATCATGGTCAAATATACATGCTCTGGATTCAAATGACCTGCTTTGAGCCCCCAGCTCTGATGCATCCCGGTGTGCGATCCTGAGCAAGTTTCCTTAGCCTTGCTAAAGGCTAAGGTGGAGGACTTACAGTACCTGCTTCTCAGGATTTTCATGAGAAGTAAATTAGATAATCCTAGTGCACGGTAAGCACTCAAAACATCCTGTGACTAAATCATGATGACCTAGACAGAAAAGTTTATCAATGCTGGTAAAACAATTAGTACTTCCCTGTGAAATGTTCAGGCAAAGGGAAACCTACTCATTTTAGACCGGTGTTTAGTACCGATGGGAGTGTTAGGAGGTGGGTATGAGGAAAAACTCCATTACCTATCCAGTATTATCAAGAAGGCTTTAAGGAATTGAGGTTTCAGGAGCTCTTAGTTGAAGGGAGCTTGCCCGGGAGAGTCTTATAGGTAAGTGGGAGGATCCCAGAAAATTGCTCTTCTCCTCGCTCTCTGAACTCCGCCTCTCAAGTTCTCTCCTCCCCAAAGCCCTTCCCAGAACAGCACATCGCTGCTGAACTTGGAAAGGGATCGACACCGAGGAGCAGGTTCAGAGACTGTCATTGTCATGCAGTCATCTGCCTCCCAGTCTTGCCCTAGGGCATTGCCCACCCTGTCTCCTCTGTGTAATGTGCCCCACAGGTGTACCTGATTACGTTATTCTGCCCTGGGAGCTGTGTGCTCATTGTGTGTCGACTGCATGGCTGGATCTCAGTAATAATGGACATTGCTAAGCCTGCAATAACTAGAAACAATGCATTTGCCAATGCGGAAATAAAATAAGCAGACCCACAAGCGAATGGCCCGTAATATCTGAGTTAATTCTAGTGACAAAGAAATGGTGAGTCTGGGTGCTTTGAACCATGTCAGTTTAGAAGGTATATTCACAGAAACTATGAACTATAATCTTAGAAGATAAATATTAAAAACTTTAAAAAGTAATTTGAAAAGAGTAATATTTGATACAACTAGTATATATCAGCCATGAATATAAGCTCTGGCCCACATTTCCAAGTCTCTAAGAAAACGAAAAATGGACTATGAGGTTTGGACCATTGTTCCATTGTGCCCATTTTACAGGTAGGAAAACTAAAACCCTGAGAAATCAAATGGCTTACATACCTGCATACATGCACACACAACACATAAATTTCTCTCTCCTGGGGGAAGGAGTGCATGCCACTTTTCCATGACCACTTTTGATTTTAAGACTCAACCATTTCACGAGGTCTCAAAATCCAGTGTGCTTTGCTCTTGGATTAACTGTGCTATCTGAACTAAAGGCTTAACTTGTTCTTAATCTTCTTTTTGAAATGTTGACTTAGAGAATTAGCTCCCTGCCCATCAGGTCCCAGGCACAGATGAAGCAAACAGCCAGCATGCACAGTTTAGCAACAGATAGAGCCTGGGTCGGAGATCTGGGGACCAGTTTGTCATGGCGCCTATGTCAGAGCCAGCATACCAGGGTTAGAGATCAAGGCAGAGACAGAGATAGTGGAGGTTATCTGAGGAGGCACGAGATACGATCAGGAAAGAGCATCGTGGCCACAGCCAAGACTTCAGTGACGCAGTAGCCCTCTTGGGTAATTCAGAGTGGGTGAACTTTTCCATGAAGGAGAACCAGAGATGGTGCCTTTCACACACCTGCTGTTATTGTTATCCATCACTGATGAGGCTGTGGTAACCATCCCTGCCCCACCGGGTTAACGAGCAGCTGGGAATCAGAATCTATGAGTATTGCCTGGCAGAACTGGATTAATATTTCCAGTCATAACATGACCTTTCTGCCCTATGTAGACAGAGTAAAGTGACTTTCTCAGGCATGGGGACAAGGCGCTCCTTTCCCTCTCTCGGGGTATTTGGGGGCAGCTGGTGAGAGCTTGTAGTTCATGGCCATACAGTCAGCTCCCAGCTCCTCTCCATTATGACAAGAAAATTCTCTCCATCTGACCCCACAGCTCCCTGACATCCCATACACTATCTCACTCAACTCCTGCTGCCCCCGTGGGGTTTTTCTCTCCTGGCTGCCCTTAACGATGATTGGAACATTATTGCCACGTGATAATCATGTTTCTGATGGGAGGAAGGGAGAGGGCCCAAGGTGATTTTTCCTAGCATCAGCCTCAGTCGTGGGTTCTCAGGCACCATCAGCATTTTTCTAAGCAGCTTTAAAGGTGATGCAGAGGGATTCCCTGGTGGCGCAGTGGTTGGGAGTCCGCCTGCCGATGCAGAGGACGTGGGTTCGTGCCCCGGTCCGGGAGGATCCCACATGCCGCGGAGCGGCTGGGCCCGTGAGCCATGGCTGCTGAGCCTGCGCGTCCGGAGCCTGTGCTCCGCAACGGGAGAGGCCACAGCGGTGAGAGGCCCGCGTACTGCAAAAAAACAAAACAAACAAACAAACAAAAAAAGGTGATGCAGAAATGGCCACAGAGGCAGGGCACAAGACTAGTGATGGTTTAATAAGCAAAGCCCAGACACCCAGGTGCTGGTGCCACCTGACCTGCTCCCAGAGGCAGGCTCAGAGATTGGCATGAGGCAACCTAGCCTGGGTTTGGGGAAGTGACGCCCACAGAGGAGTCAGGTCTGTGGTGCAGGCAGCCCCTGGATCCCACAGGGAGGAACTCAGCTGAGAAGCCTCCCTCCTGGGCTCTCAGGTAAGGAGCAACCATCCTACACAGACAAGTGGAAATACAAGGGAGTCCAGCAGGTTCCCTCTTGAGCCTGGACATTTGCATCATGTGTGAGAAAAGGCATGTGGAAGGCAGATAAGTGGAGGTGATTACAGTTTAAACGAACTCATCAGCTCCATTACGCCATAGCAAGAAGTAGGTCAGAAGGGTCCTCCTGACCCACACTCTAGTTTATTCATCATAATCGTGACCCATGTTTCTTAATGAGTAACAGAAATGCTGAGGGACATTTATTTCATGCTGTCAAGGCAAGAAGAAGCCATTTTCAGGTAGAATCTCTTTTTATTCTGCTCTAGAGAGGGGGAAAAAAATCTGAATGTGGAAAAACATTAAGGACCATATGAGTTGGAAACAAAGCAAAAGAAGGAGCCCTTTATTCTTGAATAAGACCAGGTTTTGGCTTAGCTTTCGTTTGGAAATTCCCTTTTTTTTTCGAAGCCTGGAACTTCAGAGAGGGCCAGCTTCACAAGGTAGGAAACGCTGAGGAAAAAGAGAAGGGGACTTGAATGCAAGCGTCGGTTTCCATGGAGCTTTCATAGGACCTGTGCATGCTTCAGTGCTGTCCTTGGGGAGAGTAGCATGTGTGGTGGTTAGGGAGTCGCACCCCGGAGCGCAACTGCCTGCTTTCAAATCCCAGCTCTGCCTCTTCTCAGCTGTGGAAACTTGGGCAAACTCCTTAACCTCTCTGGCCTTTGGGTTACCTCATGTTGTAAAATTCTATCTACCTCTCACAGGGTTGTCATGAGGATTAAATGAGCTAATACCTAAAGGATGCTAGAATGATATCTTCCGGCCATTTTCACTAGTTGTAAATAATAGAAATAGATCGCTGAATATTTCCAAATGATCATTTGCTTCTCCACTGGCATCATGACATCAGCTAAGAAGAAATAAGAGGCTATTTATAGAGGGAACAAAGTTAGTTTGCAGATTTCCTGGATTCTCAGAAAGTGACATCATGTCAGAGCTATGTCTAGTGTGTTGTCCATTCATCTAGCAAATATTTGATGGGTCCTGGCCTTCTGTGGAGGAGCAAAGGCAGACATGTTCCCACCTGTGTGGTGCTTAGACCAGGAAAGAACAGAATATCATCATAATAACCTCAATACAGGACAATGAAGGTGGCAAGAGGGTAAGTACGGGATTCTGGCTGCTGACCAGGTGGAAGACTGTGTCTTTAACAGCCCCAGCCCCCCAGGTGCCCAGCACAGGCTAGACACATAGTAGGTGCTCAATAAACATTCAAGGAACTAATGCATACAGTACTTATTGTGTGGGACTGTGTGTCTCGTGTTGCCCTTTATCTCCTACTCTTCAGAGCAGGAACATATCTTCATTTTTGCGACCCCAGCACCTAACGTCACGCCTAGCACATAGGGCAGGGGGCGATAAATATTTGTTGAATTGATATGAATGATTGATAAGCCTGATGTGTCTCTCCCCCTGTTCAACGGTGGAGGCCTTTCTTGCTTTAACCCAAAGAAGTGAGAAACTTGACAAGATGGGTAGCCAAGTTACTTTTAGGAGCTGAATCTTTTCATACCCATTAAAATTATATGTGTAACTCGTTTTCTGCTCACTCTCAGCTGCCACGACCTCCTCTTTCTTACGAAAACTCTCTCTCTTTCGGGTTAGGGTCCCACCTGCCCTCCCCCATCTCTCTGGAAATTCCTCCATTTTTTCCCTATCATCTCCCTCCTCCAGCTCCCCGCCTCAGTCCTAAGCCCAGCGGTCGCCATGGCTGCTGTCGGGCCACTAACGCTATCAACCCCCTCCCTCCAAGAGCAGACCCACACCCTGGCCCCAGGAGCCGACACATGTTCCTCTGGCAACACTGACTGGCCCAAGGAGTGGGCATGAGCCTCAAGCAGGGACAGTCAAAGTCCTTGCCTGGCATGACGGCTGCACCCTGGGGTGATGAAGCTGACAGGACATGGCCCTGGGGCTGTTGGCAACTACCAGGCCATACCACGTGGAGTCTCCCTGCAGAGACAAGTGGAGGCCAGCTGAAATGGGAGATGGGAGAGAGAGCAGACAAGAATGAGAGAGAGACCCAGTCTCTGGGACTTCCCTGGTGGTCCAGTGGTTGAGACACCAAGCTTTCAACGCAGAGGGCACGGGTTCGATCCCTGGTCAGGGAACTAGGATCCTGCATGCCATAGGCATGAGGCCAAAAGTAAATAAATAAATAAATATGACCACATACATTAAAAAAAAGAGAGAGAGAGAGAGAGCGCGAGAGCAACCCAGCCTCAGAGGGCTCTGGTTTCTGTAGCCCTTGCACTGGGCTGTGAGCTTCCCAGACGCATAAACCCGTGCCTTCCCCTTTAACTGAGCTGGGCAGACTGGAGTGCTGCTGTCTGCAGAGGGATTTGCTGCCACCCTAACCCTCCTTGGGGGCCTTGTCCACTTTTACAGCTTTGACCAGACTTCTAAGCAAATGGCTCCCAATTTCTATCCCTAACCTCAGACTCTCCACAAGCCTGTGCCCCGGTTCCAACGTTCCGTGAAGGGCACTGTTCCTGGATGGCCACTGCCCGCCTCAACTTCAACTTGTGTAAGGCTCTTCGCTGCTGAGCTGCTGACCTTCTCTATGCTCTACCTTGAACTGTGGTGCCTCGCTTCTCTCCCCCGAGGCCTTCCTCCTCTCTCTTCTTCCTGCCGCCACCCACAATCAGGCGCTAAGTCCTGCAGCTTCCTCCTTCTCACTGTTTCCTACGGCTGCCTCCTAACTCAATTCTTCTGGATGATCAGAGGAATAAGCTTCTTGAGGCTCTCTCTGCTGAATCAAGTCCAGGCTTCTTAGCGGAGCCCACAAAGCTGCCCGCCAGCCATCGTCCTAGTTTCTGGCCACACCCCTCACCTACAGGACCCCTGCGCCCCAAACCCATCGCGCATAGCACTCTGCTCATGCAGGCCTCAGCCCTTGCTCACCCCTCCTCCGCCCTGCCGTTCCTCTGCGGTCCAGCTCAGATATTGCTTTCCTCCAGGGAACCTTCTCTCTTCCCCCAGAAAAGTGAACTCTCTCCTCGAAGGTCCCAAATACATTTTAGGTCTTTAAACAAAGTTTTATGGCTATGGAGGAACTATTACGTGCCAGGCCCCGGGGACCTGACTTAAGGATAACGCAGTCTCTGCAGGCACTGAGCAGTCAATGGACTAGCAAGAGACATGGCGACACATCCCGCTTCACTTATACCGCCTCCTCCTGTGGAAGCTTCCATATTAGTCTCACTCCCCTGATTAGCTTGAAAGACATTTTAGAGAAGGGACCCATAGTATAGTTCCTGGCACACGGCCCTACACATAGGAATTCCTCAATAAATACTAACCTATATAAAGCAGCGTCTAGGTTAAAAAATCCGTAAAGGATAAGAGATGTAAAAGAACATTATTCTTTTTAAAAATTAATTTTATTGAAGTATAGTTGATTTACAATGTTGTGTTAATTTCTGCACACACACACTCTTTTTCATATTCTTTTCCATTATGGTTTATCATAGGATATTGAATATAGTTCCCTGTGCTACACAGGAGGACCTTGTTGTTTATCCATTCTAAATATGAGTTTGCATCTGCTAATCCCAAACTCCCAACCCAGCCCTCTCCTACCACCCCCCGCCTTGGCAACCACAAGTCTGTTCTCTATGTCTATGAGTCTGTGTTTCACAGGTAGGTTCATTTGTGTCATATCTTAGATTTCACATATAAGTGATATCAGATGGTATTTGTCTTTCTCTTTCTGACTTCATTTAGCATGATAATCTCTGGGTCCATCCATGTTGCTGCAAATAGCATTATTTCATTCTTTTTTAACAAATACTATTCTTAAAATTAAGGTCCAGGCTTAAAACTAATCTTTTCAGTTTGGTCATTTTAACAGCTGTGTATAAAATTTACCAAATTCTGGAAACTACTGCCTTGGTACCACAAGCACCCTCTAGAGTATATGTCCTGTTACTCCCCTCACCACAGGGAATAGGAGTCGTTTCATGGTTTGTTTGTAGCTGATTTAGAACTGTGAGTTGCTACAATATAGTAACTTAAAGGGTGATAGTTTAGGACAGCAATTACAACTTGCCAAACATTATAAATATGCTTCCACTGTGGAAATAACTTGGCTTATTCAGGAATTACTTACAGGCTTGAAAGCTCTGTTTTCAAGAGTAATTGATGTAATAGGACAGAGCATCATTCACTAAAGGCAGCAAGTGATTGGATGAGTGATGGGCTAAAATTTTGGAGCATTTGTGACCTATGCTATTTTATAAAATGTCAGCAAATGAATTATCTAAAAAAGAATGAATCCTCCTATGCAAATGTTTTTAAACTGGTTATATCATTATTTTTTAAATTTTTCATCTGAGGTGGTTATTTCATTATTTTTAAAATTTTTCATCTGAGGAATTCCACACCCAATTATCTTTTTCTATTAGACTTGCCTTTTAATAGGGTTGTCTTTCTATATTGGAATTCATTTTTTTCCATGTACAAAACTTTGAGAGTTCATCGATACATCCAACCTGATAAAGTATATGTACTTCAAGCCCACAGATAATTTTCTGAGTTAAAGACACCTGTTTGATGGACTGACCATGACATACCTAAAGGTTATTTATTTTAATTTGCATGGAACAAAATTTATTAATAAATAACATTGTTAAGATTGTTCATATCCAAACTAAAATGCTGGCAGAAAATTGTACAAATCATTGCATAGGATGTAATGTATGTACATAGGAAGGATTCTTTTTGTTTTATATCCAAAGTCTAGCAGAGAACTCAGCATCAGGCAAGATACTCACGCATTTATTGAATGAATAGATTTCTGTTCATCAAATTAGTGCATATGTCAGGGTAAGTCCAGGCCACTCAAGACGGCTGGTCTCTTGCTCTTGGTACATCCGCTACTTGACCAGTGCCTGCTTCACTCACATGACTATCCAGTCCTTACTTATAGGGCCTAATTTGTCCCTGGTAACTGATGAGACAACCTGATGTCAATTCCCTCTATAAATGGTAGCCTCCTTCTTCCCTAAGTAGTAAAGACTGCTGCCATTTCCTGCTCACTGTCTGCCGCACATGGTGAGGTGTTGCTCCAGGACACTTTGGGTAAGATTCCCCCATCTATTAAACCATTAATGTCTCTGTCGCTGTCTCCAGGCTCTTCATCTCCAGGCTGGGCAACTGCAAGGCTTGCAGGCCTGTGGGGTTCAGCCCACAGTCAGGTATAAGGAGATCTAGAAATGGGGAATTAAGGGATGTTTTCATAACATGATACCATATAAAAACTTTTAAATCATATGTGTTATATTACTAAGAACATATGTTAAAGGCGTTAATTTTAAATGACTTTTTCTTACTAAAACAATGTCCACAATTTACATTTATGATTTATTTATTTTGTCAACATTGTATGTAGATAATATATGATGAATATTTACTGTTCATCAAAATGAAATTTGGCAGGAAGACTGATAAGTCTTAAGCTTATAAAGATAGTTGTGTGCTGAAAATAATAATCCTGTCTAAGATTTGAACTGGAAGCTTTTTCTCTAAAATTATACTTTTCAGAATACTGGTGCTATGGGATAACATTTGGCAAAGTTTCTTGTAAACTATTCTAGACAGCTAGTAGGAGTATTTTGAATGACCAGGACAATAGATTTCATTTTATGGACTCTCAACTATTTAATTTCGGTCTAAAGGTTAACTGTTAGACTAGTGTATAATTATTTTCACAAAATGCATAATCATGACTGTCAACTTTTCCATGACTAACTATACCCTGCCAGATGTTTTTAAGGTTCTGCTAAGTCACATTTTTTTTCCGCCGGACTCTGTGTTCCCACACTTATTCCCTCTGGTCTTTTTTCATACTTTGCCTTTTACCTGAATTTTGGGTAAATGGTTTTATTGCTCTTTTTACTATTTCATATGAATATAATAGTTTCATATAAATTACTCTCAATTTCACCTTCTATCATAAAGCTTAACCCATCCCTTTCCTTGGGAGAGATACAGTTTGTGCAATTTATTCTGAAAAGTTATTAAGCCTTTCTAAGCAAGGAAAGCTAGCAACAGCTCATCAGATGACTGAAAATCTGCTGAATCACTCTAATATCGAGTCTTTTAGGAAAATGCTAACCATTTCCCAAACATTTGTTTTCTGCTCTTCAGCCACTTATCCTGATTAGATTTTCTGGCTGTAGCAAGGATCATTAATCATTAGACAGCTGGGGCTCACTGTCAAGTGAGACCTTGTAACACATGGTGGATTTGTATTTTCTTACCAAGTTGAGCTTTTAGGGAACATTCGCTGCTGGCCACTAGCAGAAGAATTTCGATGACAAATTTCATCTCTCGAATGCCAGTGAAAATATCTGGCTGCATGCACGGTTTCAAAGTGTTTATTGATTCAAAATGTATTAAAGCCTACCAGGTGCTTGTAATTGTGTGAGAAATGTGAAGAAAAAAACCCAGTTCTTATTCCCCGAAGGAGCTCTAGTGGGAAAGACAGATGACAAACACACAGTTGAAATCAAGTAAAGTATTCAATGAGGTCAAGTCTGTGAAACAGGTGGGGAGAGCTATAAAAGTATAGAGGAAGCGCTGCAACATTGCCCCAGTCACCTTCAGACTCTTCACCAACCACATTTCATCACTGGTTATGCAAAGGCAATGCAACCCTGCTACATGACTCCATGCATGCATGTTTGAAGGAGAAAACATCAGAATATTTCTGCGGGAGAACAGTGAGGTCTCCAAACTGCAAATATTTTCTACACCAATGGCAGAGCATTGTTGAGCACCTACGGTTGAATAAACTAATTAAAGTGAGCTTGGGTTTATGACCTAATCTTACTTCCATGCATTGGGAGAAGAAAGCATGGTCGTGCAAAGAAATCTCCTGGGGTCAGAAAACCAGATGTGTATTGTGAGATTAGGCAAGCGGGGTTCACTCAGGCCAGCTGAGCACAGGATCGTCATCTGTGAAGGCATGTCTGTCAGGTCCCCCCAGTCATGTGACATTCTAAGATCTAATCATAAGGGGATTGGTCAGGCCAGCCTGATTATCATTATAGTTTAGGACCATTTCAAACATCTGAATCTCCAAGGTGTATCATATAGGAGGAAACTCTGGTAACTGCTGAGCTCCACTTTATTGAAGGGGGTTAAAAAAAACTGTTTTAATAATCAATCGGTTTCTGTGCAAAAAATTATCAATAATGAAATTTTAACCGTGCAGAGCAGCACTAGAAAGCATTTGGCCACAGTCTGATCAACCAGGAAAAAAACTTTACTATGAAATGTTACTTACCATAGCCAGTTTTCTTCCTCTTCTTGAAAGTGGTCATTCTTTTTTAGCATTTTTCAAATCTTTTATTTTTTTTTACCTTTGATAATTGACTTTATTTGTGGAGTTTTTTGTATACACAAAAACTTTAATTTTCACATATTCAAATATGCCTTCACATTCTTGCATAGCTTTGGGGTTTGCAGTTTTAATTAAAAAGGTATTCCTAACTCCTATATTGTACATGTGTTTTAGACTTGTCTACATTTAACTCTTTTTTTAAATTTATTTTTTATTTATTTATTTTTAACATCTTTATTGGAATATAATTGCTTTATGATGGTGTGTTCATTTCTGCTGTATAACAAAATGAATCAGCTATACATATACATTTATCCCCATTTCTCCTCCCTCTTGTGTCTCCCTCCCACCCTCCCTATCCCACCCCTCTAGGTGGACACAAAGCACCAAGCTGATCTCCATGTGCTATGCGGCCGCTTCCCACTAGCTATCTATTTTACATTTGGTAGTGTATATATGTCCATGCCACTCTCTCACTTCATCCCAGCTTACCCTTTCCCCTCCCCGTGTCCTCAAGTCCATTCTCTAGTCTGCGTCTTTATTCCTGTCCTGCCCCTAGGTTCTTCAGAACCATTTAAAATTTGTTTTTAGATTCCATATATATGTGTTAGCATACAGTATTTGTTTTTCTCTTTCTGACTTACTTCACTCTGTATGACAGTCTCTAGGTCCACCCACCTCACTGCAAATAACTCAATTTCGTTTCTTTTTATGGCTGAGTAATATTCCATTGTATATATGTGTCACATCTTCTTTATCCATTCATCTGTCGATGGACACTCAGGTCGCTTCCATGTCCTGGCTATTGTGCATTTTTCAAATCTTAAAGAATGTCATTCTATATTCACTCAAAAACCTATGCTAACACCCGACAAATTCTTCTCTTTCCTGCCTGATAACTTTAGTGAATATGCAAAATAAATATTCTACTTTGTCAACATTTATGGCACCTTTGGTATCACAATATAATGTTAAACATATTTTTCTTATCAAACTGCTGATCTTGACAATTTAAACAATGCTGATTGTTTAAAGCCCTTTATGATTTCAGGACAGTCAGTGGCTCCAAATACAATCAATTACTCTGCAGACAGAGCAACAATTCCTTGGGTCTTGTAAGGCACTTGATTGAAGTGTAACATTTTCTCCCAGCTACCTTCAACTCCAGAGCACAAAGAATCACAACCCATGTGGGGCTAAAGATCCGTTAGGAAAAATGACTCCGGCCAGAGACTGCAAAAAGGAGGATTGCATGGCTTAGTTTTGCAAATATAAATTTTGTTTTAGAGTTGGAGGAGAAATCAAAGAGGAAACCAGCAAGTGCAGCTTTCAGCCTCCAGGAAGGAAGGACTACAAGAGCTAAACCTGGATGTGCTATTTCAGTTCAAGGAAAGGGGGAAAATTTAATTTTGCAAAGTTTCATTTCTTTTAAAATAAGTGTAATGCTATGGCTCAGCAGGCTATATGGAAATGTGTATAGAGTGTGCACTAAAGTGCGAGGCTAATTTCCCTAGAAAAAAACTGGGAGAGAAAGAGAGAGAAAACAGACTCCACTCTCCTAAAAACTCTCCAGTCTGTCGAGGAGGCAACTACAGAGTACAGTAAAAAAAATGACGGCAATACTTTGACAAGAACGCCTACAGAGCCGCTCAGTAGAATAAGAGTTAACATTCTCCTGCCTGACAACTTTACAGCAAAGCCCAGAAGAGGAAGCCAGAAAATTCAGAAAAACCAAAGCTTAAGTCTGACTATATTTTTAAATTTCATTTTTGGTTTCTTTATACTTGAGCAGAACTCAGTCCCGCAAACGTCTTCTTCAACGGCGGCAGATGTCACCTTGGAATTCTCCCAGAGGCAAAGTGCTAGATTTGGGGCAGTTCTTCTTCGGTCACTAAGCCGAGGTGGGCTGGGTTGTGCCTGAGCTGACTGAACTTCGGACCCGTAGAAGCACCTGCATTGGCACCATCTCATAGGATGCACCCAGGCTAAGGGCCCGGGGAGGTAGGCGAGCCAGGTATCATTGCCTTCGGGGCGAAAGCCGAAATCACAGCTAGGAGAGGGCTCTGCTCCTTGTCACGCTGTTACTCGGCTGCAGATTCCAAGGCTCAGCCTGACGCGCGCAAAGAGCCCGGGAAATGCCCTGGGGGCCGGAGAGGAGCCCGGAGCCAGTACTTTCTATTAAACTCGGTAAGTACTGCGCTCCCGCTGGCGGGGACACTGCATCGCCAAATGGAAGGGAGGGTTCCCTCTCCTCCACCTCGAACTCCTTCCAACCGCCACCTTTTCCTTCCCAACAGACCTGCCGCCCATTCAGGCGGACATCTGGGTCGGTGGCCTGAGGGCAGAGCTGGGAGTCAGGGGGTCTGGGTGGCTGGGACTGTGGTTCCCCTCAGCACCTGGAGCCGCCAGTGGCCGAAGGACACTCGCGCTTGACGGCCGATTGAATCACGGGTGAATCAGCCCCTGCAGGGTTTCGGAGTTTCCTACAGGGAGGAGGCGGGGCCGGGGTGTGGATCCGCCAGAAGCAGCCCAGGGAGGCTGCTGGAGCCTGGCTGGGGGCGGGGAGTCGGGAGGAGGGGCGGGGGCGGCCGTAGGGCCTGCGGAGGCGCGGGCGTGCGAGGGGCTCTTTAAAACGCGCCGGGCACGGGCTCCCACAGACTCGGGGTTTCTCGCGCCCCTCCTGCTCCATCCCGCAGCCCCAGGCGCCTCCAGTCCAACCTCCGCAGCCTCCCCGCCTCCCCAGCCTCCGGGGCGCAAGGAATCCTCCCGACCTCGCCGTCAGCTCGTGAACATGGCGACCCCCACCGGGCCCCGGGTACCCTGCTACGAGGCCGCCGTCGCTCGGGCGCTCCTATTCGGCTGGGTCCTGGTCCGAGTGGCCGGAGCCACAGGTGAGCGGCACCCTCCCCTGCCCCCCCCCCGAGCCCTGGGGCCCGCCACCGGGAAGAGGGAGGACAGTCCTGGCTGGCAGCAGGCTCGCCCTGCCGCCCTGAGGTGCCACCCGCCCGGGACCCGCCGCCCCTTCTGCTAGAGATGCTTGCTCGTGGCGTCCAGCGTTGCCTAAGTGCGTTCGGGGCTCTCGCTTGAAGTTTAGGAAAAGAGCTTCCCAGGGAGCCGACACCTTGAAGGTGGTGGGACGTGGCTCCTCACCTGCACGGGTCGGCGTGCAATGTTTGAATGTTATCCTTCATTATATATGCACTTTCCATAATAAAAAGCGGCTCTCGGTCTTATCTTGATCGTCTGTGTTTTAGATTGCGTTAGAGGCAGTCCCTGCAAAATGTCGCTTGGACTGGAGCAGGCACCACATTGTGCATGCCCTGTAAGCCTGTTGTGTGTGCGGGCAGGGCAGAGGCTGATCTGCTGAGAACTGGCCAGGCAGACCTTAACACTAAGGCATCCTAACCGAATACATCCGACGGTGTTAACAGGCTTAACGGCTGCACGGTTGTCTGTGGAAGTTTCAGTATAGAGACATTTTAGATACAAATGAAAAAAGTCAAGGTTTGGGTTTTTTATTGGATGCAGTCCTAACTCTTCTTACACATGTGGGCTTTGTCCTTTAACGTAATTTATGGAAAACCCTTCCTAGCCGGCTTTCCCTGCTAAGTTGAACCTGGAGTCCTGCCCTTCCCGAGTTGGGCCGTGGACACCCTGGGCCACTGATGGCTCCTGGGCTGTGCTTCCAGGTCATTATCACAGGGCTTTCCCCCATGAATAATTTCAAACAAGGGTTTCAAGATCCTTGTGCGTGTCCTCAGATTACCCGGTCAATCTTGCCATGAGGAAATTCTGGGTTTAGGAAAAAATTGCAGATTTTTTCTTATAATTCAGTTAAAGCTTTTGTGATTGGAAAAATATTAATGTGAGGTTTATGATGGTGTTGGGGAGTGGGAAGCTGTTTTATACCATCAACATGAAATCGTGTGCTGAGAAGTTCATGTAAACATTAATAGCTGTTTCTCTGTTGTTTAAAGGCACTACAGATGTAGTAGTAGCATATAATTTAACTTGGAAGTCAACTAATTTCAAGACCATTTTGGAGTGGGAACCCAAACCCATCAATCATGTCTACACTGTTCAGATAAGGTAAGCCAGGTACCAAAAAAGAAAAATAAGATTTTTGCTGTTTCCTGTGCTGAATATAAATGTCTTTAAAGCTGATTGATAGATGAGATTATTTAACAGATAACGAAGAAGAGGGCATTCATCATAATTTGCTGGCCAGAGCCATACTCTGTCAAGCCTGCAACATTTCCAGACCTTAAACTGATAGAACATTTTAATTGTTTTTGGAGATGACGGGGAAATTTGTAAGTGGAGTATAAGCTATGGATAGGAGAACCTTCTTGAGCAAGCCACGGTGGCACTGATCGCTGATAATTCATCTCATCTAAGTACACAGCTTTTTTCCGTGCTGTCTAGACTGCTAGCGGGATTTAACATGTTAGAGAAGAGGTGGGGAGGAGTTTGGATGTATACATTGCCTTTAAACAGTGTTTGATTCATTAATCTTTGGATTCATGATTCAAAATTCGGTTGCATACATGATCTTGGAGGGGGTCAAATTCATGACTCACTGAGCGGGAATGGAATACTCCTCTGTCTGCACCCTGAGCTGTCAGGGCTGCTCTGCTCATCCGTCCCCATCCCTGATTGGCAGCTGTCCCCAAGAGCCCCTAATTCAGCATATTCAGTCTCAATGTCCTCTTTTTGATGGTCGTCACCATATTCTTAGCAAGTTTTTGGTTTCTGAAATGTTCTAGGAAGCTTGGTAGAGCTCTTATTAAGTAGAGGAGAGCAGCTGTGGAAATTAACACTGCTTGTAAAAGGCACAAAATTATCGCTGGCTAAAATTAAAGGTGCTTTGCCATTTTGTTTAGCTTGTGCCAAGCCTTTTGTAGCATTTGGAATGCAGCTGCTAAGTATGGAGTGGGGCTTTTAGGTGGTTTTTTGTTTTTTTTTTTCCCAAAATCAACTTCATGACAACAATTGCCAAGGCAACACGGAAGAGAATTTGTGTGTGCATGCATGCTTGTATAGATACATAGAAAGATTTAAAGGAATTTCATAACTCGAGGTAATAATTACTATTATGGTCAAACTTGTCAAATCAGATTCTACTGGTTGAGAGTTAGTAATTCCACTGATACAGAGCTGAAGTTTACCTTAGTAGATGCTTTCCTTCTGGGTAGTGAAAATAAGATTTTAGGAGGAATGCTTACCTCCGAAATATATTAAGTTTGGTGAACACGAGGAAACATATTTCTGAGTTACCAGCTTTTGAAACATAAGCCTTTGTCAACTCAAAGTTCTTGGACTTTGCATGGCTGTTGTTACATAAGTGGACGCAGTCCCCTTGTGCAAACATCCTAGTGCAGAGCTGCCTCTTGGGGGCGCCCGCGGACCCGGGCTGGGGGTGGTTCCCGCCGCACCGGCCGTCTCCACACCTGTGCTGGAGGACCTGTGAGCAGTCCCTCGCCCCTGCCGGAGATCCGCACTCTTCGGCGACCAGCCCACGGGTAAATGGGATTCCTGGGTGAAGGGACCGTAGCAATCATTTTATAGAAGAGGAAACTGGCCCTGGGAAGGTGAGGGACTTATTCATGACTGCGCTGATGGGGCTCGCCCAGCAGGGTCGGGTACCACGGTCTACCCAGCGAGGCGCACCACCACCCCTCAGTGGGTCTCCCCCGGGTCTGATGTGGGGCTCCAAAGCCGGGAGGAGGAAAGAAAGTCATTCCCACTGGTCTCCTCAGTGCGCCTTCCTCCCTCCCGGTTTCTTTCCCTAGAGAAAGCGTCTTAACCTGCTGCTCCTCCTGACCCACCCACCTCACCACCAGCCAGTCCTCAAACACAGGGTGCCGCTGCTGTGTCTGAAGCCCCTCCTTGGAGCGCCAACTGCCTTTTTCCCCTTTGGAAATGTTCACCGGTGGTTGCAAAGTGTTACTGGCTCAAGCCTTAGCACCGACCATCCCTTGTAGTATTGATTCCATGAAACGTTCTGAATTCTAAAACAGAACTAACTCCCCAAGCTTGTAGAAAACAACTTGCTTCTTAATTGGAGAGTCTGGATTCTGTTGGGATTTTTTAGAAGTTCAGGCGGAACTTTTATTATTTCCAAATCAGGAGATTTTGCAATACCCAGAGGAACCTTGGAGGCGTTTATATTGTTCATGCTCATTATAGCATTCAGAGGAAATGAACTGCAGAATTGCCCCCTTCCTAACCTGTTCACAGCACTTCATGGCTTTATTACTTTTGATGATTTAGTTGCTTGTGCTAAATTTTGTCAGAGGACTGTGGTTGCTACTGTGAGCTGGAAGGAACCAAATGCTATCTCTCAGGCAGAGTATAGCCTCAGCACCCAGCAGTGTTGCTCCTGTTATCTGAACCATTTGTTTGCCATAGCAGTGGAGAAGAATCATCAGGTTCTCATTCACTTTTTAAAATAGAAATGATGTAATTTAAAAAAATGCATCTGGTCATTCTGGAATTAAGACTGCATCTCTACTTTTATCACAGAAAATTAGAGAAATCTAAGAGTATGTAAACTGATATTTCTGTATCAATCTTTATCTGTGAATTTAAGGACCAAGAGTGTGTTTACTCACACCCTCTTAGCCCGATTACTTAGTTCAGACTTTTAAAAAAATACTTATTTATGGTTCTCATGCCTGGATTTAGACAACTGAATCCATATGGCAGCTTGTTTTCCCCGGTTCAACCTGGAAATGTAAACCATCTAGTATCCAGCAAGGCCTGGCCATGTGCAAGCCCTAAAGCCCCACTGCGTGATGGGGGAGCACAAGGGCATGGAGCCCTGGTACCACCCTCACCTTAAGTGCTTTAATGAGATGTCAGTGCTGGGGGATGGGGAAGGGAAAGATAAATTCTGAGCAAGGAGATCTGGAGATTCCTGCAGAAGGTGGGATTGGAACGTGGCCTTGAATGAAGGGTAGGGAACGCTAGTGGTTGATGATGGGGAAGGTCAGGGTAGCTGTCAACTTATGTGGGACAGATGTGTGTGGATCCAGCTGCAGTGACATTTGTCTAGGAATTGTCTTGGTTCTGTAGAATAATTTCATTTTTAGAAGCTCTTTATATCATTTCAGGATACTTTCATTTTTGGCAGTACTTTAAATCATTTCCTCTTCAATGACATCTTACAAAAGAAAGCTCTGTCTTTCGTCAGGTCTCTTAGTCTCAGACTTTGACAGATAACCACCTGTGTTGTTGCTCTATAGTTTTTGACAGCACATCTTGTGAAAGTGAGGGAGGCATGTCGTATAATGAGAGGAACAGACCCAGCTCTCACCACATAAGCTGTGAGACCTTGTACAAGTTACCTAGCAGCTCTGTGCTTCAGGGTCCTCATATGTGAGGAAGATCCAATACCTTCTTGGAAGGATTATACCAAACAAAGTAACATGGCTGAGGGTCCAGTACAGTGCCTGGCTTATAGTAGATTCAATAACTGTTAAATAACCACACCAAGAATGGTCACAATAGAATGTAATAGGATAGAATATATTACATAGAACATAGAATGTGGTAAACAGAATATAATAAGTGGACTGTAATAAATAATTGGGTCTTGATGGAAAATTGCCCTTTATCCCACATAGTCATGACAAATCATCTACATTTTAAGGAAGATATTTAACAAAACGGTTCAGAGCACAGACCCAGTAGTCAAATTGCTGTCTGGCTCAAAATCCAGCTGTGTGACGTGGAGCTGGTCACCCAGTCTCCCTTTGCCTTCATTGCCTTATCTGTAAGAACAGAGACAATTACAGAGCCACCCGCAGGTTGCTGTGAGGATTCAAACTCATCTGAAGTGCTCAGCGTACCAAACGCCTCCTCGGGATCGCTTGTGGGAAGCTGCTATTGGAACAAGGCACCCCAGCCAGAAACCAGTTTGTCTTGTTGGATGCAAATCATAATGTTCCATTTCTCTTCCTTCAGCTCTAGATTAGGAAATTGGAAAAACAAATGCTTCTACACAACGGACACAGAGTGTGACGTCACCGATGAGATCGTGAAAAACGTGAAAGAGACATACTTGGCCCGGGTCTTTTCCTACCCATTGGATGCCATCGGTTCTACTGGGGAGCCTCCGTTTACCAACTCCCCGGAGTTCACACCTTACTTACAGAGTAAGTAGCTCGGTTTGTAGTAACCATTCATTCTTGTTTTAAAAACTTCTGAATATTCTTGTGAGCTTGTGACCCTTAGGAGCCATGACCTAAGAAAATATTTATCCATAAACACGTCTTCTTTCTCAGAGACTGGTAAGTGCCACAGGCCTCTTCGCTCATTCCGGATGTGGCAGGAGGTTCACGGAACGTGAACTTTGGAGTTGATAACAATGTCATCAAGTAGGTTTCTCCACCAGTCTGTCCCCAGACCCTACCAGTAACTGGCTGGATGAGGGGCAGGGAGTAGGAAATTCACTAAGCCTGGGGTTCCAGTATTTCCCCATATATATTTAGGAGAGTCTATATACCTCACTTCTGAATTTTCAGAAGTCCCAGATGAGGGTTTTTCACAGATGGTCACGAGTCCATGGGGACAGTTCCGTCTCCCTCCAATCTCATCATCGGGCTTGCTGACCTTTCTAATCGCTTGACCATGATCTGAGTCCTGTGATGTGCTGCCACTTGCCGGGCCAGCTCCCATCCTGCTTCCTTCATGCTGGTCTTGAAAACGCAGAATGCTTTTCTCCCCAGCCTTTGGCCCAGTAAACTGACTTGAGCGTCTACTAAGGGAGAGCAGAGGATTCCTGCCAAGTAGGAGACGTAAATTTTTTGTCACGGCTATGGTTCTGAACTAGGTATTTTAAATAAACACATGTAGCACATTGAGAAGAGTGAAATCAGCTGCTCTAGCAAGAAGACTTGGAATGAAAGTGTTGTGTTATTGGTGCTTTTATATTTACCCTTCTGACACCCAGAGGGGAGTTTCTCAAAGCAGGGATGGAGAGAAGGGGCCAGAGGGACAGGCAGCCGCCTTTCCCCTTAGCACCTACTTTGAGGGTGGAAATAGGCCCAGCCTCACCCCAGGTGAATCTGGCTGCCTGCCCTGAGCCCCCGTGTGCCAGAGCCCGTCTTCAAACTCCCCTAGTGCTTCTACCTGTGTGCCTCTCCCAGCACTTAGCTAGAGTAGTGACCCTACCCACAGCCGCCTGCAGGGTCATTGACATTTATTCTCCCTCCACTGGCAGCATCCTCATGATTCCTTTTTATAGTTCTTGAGTTTTTTTGTCAGCCACTGCAAATCCTTTTTTGGTGCAAGAGGGAAAATAGTTTATTTATTTATTTATGCGCTCACACACACACATACTTGCACATAGTTCCTGTTAAGTTATCGGGATTTGTTTTACTGTCCTTCAACCAAAGCACATGAGATAACTGAGCCATCAAAGAGACGTGGTGGTTAAAACTGGTTCCTTGAGGTACCAAGGACAGACATTTCTTGGGCTTTCCCACAGCCTCTACTTTATTGTATGTAAGATCTGGAACCTTATGCAGCTGTTTGGTTAACCACATGTGGCTGCTGAGCACCTGAGATATGGCTAATGCCCTAAGTGTAGAATACACGCTGGATTTTGAGAAAGATCTCCAAAAGTTTTTATACTGATTAAATGTTAAAATGATAATATTCTAGCCATATGGGGTTAAAAGAAATATATTATTAAGATTAACTTCACCTGTTCCTTTTTACGTTTTCTAATGTGACTCCAAGGAAACTTAAGGTGACATCTGTGGCTCCCACTACATTTCCGCTGGACAGCACTGCTGTAGAACGTCTCGGGGCCCAGCTCTGGGGCTAGGGAGTTGGTTCTATGAGCTGTTTCATGAGGGATGACCAAGTTGTTATTAACCATGATTAATGGGATTCTACGTTGTCTAGAATTCTTTGATTCCAACAAAGCTCATTTTCTGTGTTTTAGCAAACCTTGGACAGCCAACAATTCGGAGTTTCGAACAAGCTGGGACAGAACTGAATGTGACCGTACAAGATGCACGTACCTTAGTCAGAGTGAGCGGCACATTCCTAAGCCTCCGCGATGTTTTTGGCAAGGACTTGAATTATATACTTTATTATTGGAGAGCTTCAAGTACAGGAAAGGTGAGCGCTCTTTTGTTTTTATGACTCGTTTTAAATTGTAGATCCTTGATTTTACAGCCTACTTCTTTTCCAACTCAAATATCAGAGCGGGTGGTTGAGAGGACAGGGTGGCGGAGTGGGAGGGGCCGCTGTCCTGGTTTTACCTGTGACTTCCAGCTGCCTTGCTCAGGGCCTCCTCGGATACTCAGGTTCCTCAGCCAGGGGGCTGGACCAGTCATCTCCAAGGTTCCCACCAGCTTCCTCATTTCTTCCTCTACAGAGGATCCCAGAGACGAGATTTGTTTTCCATTCAACAATTAATACTTCATTCCTATTTTCCTTTACTGCAGATATCTTTTTTTAATTAATTAATTAATTAATTAATTTTTGGCTGTGTTGGGTCTTCATTTCTGTGCGTGGGCTTTCTCTAGTTGTGGCGAGCGGGGGCCACTCTTCATCACGGTGCGTGGGCCTCTCACTGTTGTGGCCTCTCTTGTTGCGGAGCACAGGCTCCAGACGTGCAGGCTCAGTAGTTGTGGCTCACGGGCCTAGTTGCTCCGCAGCATGTGGGATCTTCCCGGACCAGGGCTCGAACCCATGTCCCCTGCATTGGCAGGCAGATTCTCAACCACTGCGCCACCAGGGAAGCCCCAGATATCTTCTAAAGGGGCTAAAAACTGGGTTGGATGCGCCCAAACTGGATATCTTCATCCTTGGGAAAAAAACATCCTTAGCAGTTATCGGGGGAACTTGGTGAGCCAACTCACTTCCAATCCTTTATGTCAGATGTGTCCATGTAGGCTTTAACTACCACAGTGACTTAGTAAAGGGGGCAGAATTCCCGGAGCCCAGATGAATGAAGGACTCTATCTTTTAACAGAAAAAGGCCACGACGAACACTAATGAGTTTCTGATTGATGTGGATGAAGGAGAAAACTACTGTTTCAATGTTCAAGCAGTGATTCCATCACGAAGAGCTAACCAGAAGAGTCCAGAAAGTCCCATCGAGTGTACCAGCCAAGAGAAAGTTCTGTCCACGGGTGAGTGGCTCTACCCATGATCCATCTGGGAGGGAGGGAGGGGTGCCTTCCAGGACGAGGATTTAATTTCTTCAGGGGAAAACTGCCTTGGTTTTTTGTGGTTTTGGGGGTACTCATAATTTTAGGCATTTAGAGATGTTTCTATGTTGCTCCCTTGTATTAGCAAGTGTTTTTCTGAGCACGTACCATGCGCTAAGCTCTCTGCTGAGCCCTGGGCCCATGGTGCATGTTTAGGATTTAGCATCAAATGCAGATTTCTCTGAGCATTTCTTCATACTTAAATTCTGATTTGGGGAGCGTGGGGGGAGCTTCTGGACCAGGTGCAGCAGCACCTGATGCACATTTATGAGCACCTACTGTGGGCTGTTTCCACAAAGGTTTTAACCCACGAAGGGAAGGGACTGAGTCTATCAGGTATACCACGTGCATGTGTGTGTCCCTGGCCGGCACGTGTGTGTGTACATTATGTGCCACACCAGGGCCCTGACACCAAGTGAGGAGTGGATCTTATCTGGAGATGCCATGGAGGCTCAGACACGTGCATGAGGGTGAGAGCCCAGGAATCTCCCACCAGGCTTGAGCGGGTAGTGCTCTGAGTACTTTTGGGAACAAAAAGTCAAAGGATAGCAATAATGACCTAGTGCCTTGTTAAGATGTAATTTAAGCCTTTTAAAAACACTTAAAATTCCCTCCTGTTTATTGACACTGACAGAAGGAAAGGGCTCTCTTTCCCTCTGGTTCTGCACCATCTGGGCCCTCATACCCACAGCCCTCAGGTCCATCCTCCTAAAGCCAGCTTGAGTTCCGCTGCTCTCTGACTTCATGCACACCTAGATCGCTGCTTCCCCTGCCTCTTATCTATCTGCTGAATTGGGTCCTTTGAGAATGATTTCAAATGCCACCTCCACCAGGAAGCCTTCTTATTGCCCCAACCAGTTATCATCTCTTCTTTACTTGAATTTTGGTAGTGCTCTGCATCTCTCTTTGCACTGAGAGTTCAGCTTCTATAATCTTTGCCACCAAACTCAGCATCATTTTCAGCCACTTGTTTCTAACAGCCGTTCTTGCTTCCGTCTTCATGCATCTTTCTAGACTGTGAGCATTATCCAGTTTATTAAATCGTTTTCACCATTGTCAATTGCCCGCAAACATCTAGGGTTTGACAGATTCTTTCCTAATCGAAATGGGTTGTGGTGGAAAGAGCGCAGGAAAGAAATTTCAAGTTACGCAAAAACAGGATGGTGTAATTTGGGGTTATGCCTTCAGTTCTACCCACTGATAAATGGGATTCAAGCTCTCTCTCTGAGTTGACTTGGTACCTTTTATTTTTCAGAAATGCCCTTCATCGTTGTAGCAGTGATGCTTGTGGTCATCATCTTCATCATCGTCCTGTCTGTGTCTCTGTATAAGTGCAGGAAGGCGAGAGCAGAGCGAAGTGGGAAGGAGAGCTTGCCCCTCAATGTTGCATGAAAGATCCTGCTCTTGGATCTGCCAACTCTGCAGAACTCGTGTTGCACTGTGACCAAGAACATTTAAGGCAGTAGAATACATGGAAACACAAATGAGTGTTTGAAGCTTAGAGACCCTTGGGCTCAAAGAAAGCTCTTATCTGACCTGTTCTCACGATTAGCATTCTGGTTTCAACATCAGCATTAGACACTTTGGGACGTAATGAGCGGTACAACCAATTCCAGGTTTTTTAAATTTCTATTTTAATGCTGCAGCACCTTTTGCACATATCATGCTCTAGACTGTATATTTTCTACACTCAAGTTGAAGCCAGATCATCTAAGGAAAAACAAATGAACAAATGCCCTAAAAAATCCTGGGTGGATTTTTGGAGAACTTTTGAGAGGCCGACTTCAAACCATGTGGGAGAGTAAAATGGAAACTGGGTGGACTTTCTAACGTATGTCTGTCCTTTTGTAATATGGTGTTTAGGGTTTTTTTTTTTTTGAGTACTTTTGGAGGTTCGAAACAATTAGCAAACAACATTTATATGAATGTGTTAAAAGCAGAAGACTTGTATTTGGGGCACATTCGTAACATGCATTACAGTTTAGCACTTTAACTGACTTAAATGCTGTTGATGAAACACTTGACAGATAGCTGTATTTTTATAAGACTACTATACCAACAAATTACATAGAGTTTAAGATTTAAGGTACTTCACACTTTATGGTCAACATTGTACATATTTATAATTTGAAAAAAGGTTTTATATATGGGGATTTTCTATTTATAGAGGTAATATTGTTTGTATATATTGAGATTATTTATTTAATATACTTTTATATAAATAAAGGTAACTGGGAATTGTGACTATTTATTATATCTTATTTATCTTATTTAGTTATTATTTATGGTTTGGCCTTTGTATTAGTTGGCTCTGCTGCAGTAACAAATGACCCTGGAATTCTCAGTGGCTTATGACAATGGTATCTTTACATTACACTTACAGTTTGGTGGCTGTGGATTGACTACCGCTCTTCTTAATGTCTTCTCATTCTAGGACCAAAACCAAAGGTGAAGCCCCTATTTGGATCAGGGCAGAGGGAAAAGCAAAAAACTAGTAGAACGGGCAGCCATGTCTTCAAGGTTTAAGCCTCCTCCTAAAACTTCCACTCCAGAGTGGCTCAGTGTCACTTCTGGTCACATGCCACTGGCCTAAGCAAGACATATGACCAAGCCTGATAACACTCTGCCTGCCAGGAGGCACCACGAGTCACACAGCAACGGGCAGGGGTGTATGGTTTCCAGGGAAGGGAGGATTTTATACCATCTACTGCAGGCTTAGCGGGAGAGAGACCTTCCCATGGGCATCAGTTTGAGTTGCAGATGAGGGTTGGAGAGGAGAAGAAAAATTCTTCAGATTATTGAAAGAAAATTTGATAAAAGGACAATGTAAGATAAGGAGAGAGAGAAGTGGAGTTTCTAGAGTTATTAGAAGCAAACTAGATTGAGAGCTCTTTGTGGACAGGATGGGGTCACCGTCTGCTGCTCCTTGAGGGTGACCGTGCCAGTGGGCTCTTAGACATGGCTGAGTCGAACTACTTCACTTCGTCTAGAATGTCGAAATAGTGAGTTCTCCATTCAAATGCAAATAAAATCTAGCAGAACAGTCTTGATCCCACAACTGCACTGAAAGAGGATTCTAAGTAGAGATGAAAATGAGCCTCCTGGCACCTGGTTGAGCCCAGCCGTGTTTGCCTCCTGTTGTGGAAGGCTGGGCCAGTGCGGCCTGAGAAAGGCTTCCAGAGGCCACCCCTGCTTGGACATGGTCCCGCCAAGGAGACACTTAGTAAGCACTGAAAGCCAAGACTCAGCTCACTGTCCAGCTGTTCATGAATTAAGTGTATTTTGTTCCTTTGCTCCAAAGAGTTCAAAGCATTGTCAATAAAAATCTAAACATGAAATGTTAGGTATAACACCATATTTTTAGAAAGAATGGGGCCAAACAACCTTTCAGGTCCTCAGAAAGATGGCAGCCTGAAAAAAATATATTTTGGAGAAATTAAGGGAAACAGACCAGTGGTTGGTTTATTGGCTGGTTCTGATGGGTTGTTTGCCAGTCTGTGTCAATGCTGGAGTGGCATTCAAGCCAGAGAAAGGGCGTGCATTTGCAGCAGAGTCAACAAAAGAGAGGTTGGCATGGGAGCATGTCCCCAAAGAAGTATGCTTTGGCTGTTATCTTGAATTCCTGCTCACATGGGGCTATCCAGGACAAAGAGCTTAGTGCATGGGGGTAGAACAAGCTCCCAGAGAGGGTATCTGACTGGGTGGTTCCATCAGGCTGCTCTATTCTCGGCTAGGAATAAGTACAGCATTATGCAATTCCATGGCCTCATAATCTAAGGAACTTGAATGGTCCCACTAAAGAAAGTACTGGCAGAGTGAAAGCAGGTCTGGGTAGTAATGAGGTGTCTGGCTGTTCACAGGGAAGGAATTCATTACAGATCCAAACGAGGCTGCACTGCAATGATCGGGAAGCTTCAATATTGCACATTTTAACCACGACTCAGGTTTCCACCCCCGCCCTTATCGCTGAGACTAAAGAGCTGCTGCTCAAATCAACATCGTAATTAGCACTGGAGCAGAAAACCATACTCTAAATTGTTGGCTGGTATCCAGAAACTACTGCCCTCCAGTGGGCCAAATTATACTTCACTATTTATCCTGGTCTTTAAAAGTATCCCATAAAGCTAACTGTTAGTAAACTAAACGTTCATGCTTTGAAGACAGATTTTTACCATCTTAAATTATTAACCAAGTTTGACTTACATATAAGAGACTAATACTTGTGAAATCCAAAGACATTTTACCTTAGTTACAGCTGAGAGCCAATAACCTAAGGACTTGTCTCAAACAAAGGAACAATTCTATCAAATAGTAAATAAACTCATTACCAAATGCAGTTTTGACCTGTTCTAAGACACGTGTATTTAGCATGTGTTATTTTTCTTCGGTGGTTGCCTGAGAAGCTTTGTGACGGTTACAAGGTGACTTTCATTCATACCACACACTTATAGTGGACTCTAGTTCTTCTTTCCCACAGTCCTGCTTTTCAACTGCCGACAGAGGTGATTCTGGCTTTGCCATTCAGCACATTCCTTCCTCATGACTGCAGAAACTGGTTTAGGGGTAATCACATGCCCTAACTTGGTCTAGGAAGGGTGAATCTCAGCGCTCTTTGTGGGAATGTTGGGATGCTCTCTTTCTTGATGAACATAATGAAGAAACATGTAGCCCCAATGTTAGCTTAATCTGATGGTTCTCAAAGTGTGGTCCTGCATCTCAGGTGATGGAATAAGAATTAGCATCACCTGAGAGCTTGTTAGAAATTCAAATTCACAACCCTGACCTCAGACTTACTGAATTAGAAATCTGCATTTTAACAAGAAGCCCTTCAAGTGATTCTAATGCCCAGTAAAGTTTCAGAACCACTGGCTTAATCTATAATCTACTGCAGTGAGAGACTACAAGTAGCTCTAGACACAAATGGGGCATTCCTAGTCCTGGGAGAGGTCAGAAAGCAGCTTGCTGTGAAGCCAAAATCAAATTAAGAATACATAAAGCACAGACAAGATCCTCTGTCTTTAGCTGCACTGGAAGGTCTGTCATATATGGGTCTGTTAGGATTTTTTCTGTTGCAACGTACCGAAACTCTTTCAAGAGAACTTCAGCAAAATTGGGGAGCCTGTTTTCTCTTTTGTCAAGTGAGCTAATTGGTTGAAAGCTCTTCAATCTCTTTTAGCCTAAATTCCATGATTATGTATTCATTAGACAGAGCATGAATAATTAACAGCTGAAAGGCAACACTTTCTCTGGGAGAAATGAAAATACTTCAAAACAATCCAGGAATTTTGTAACAGAAATTGCAATTCATCTTGAATATACAAAATTTAATAAACATTTAAAACAGGGTTCTAAAAAAGCTTTAAGAAAAAAGGTTTTGACATAATCTTAATCCAGCCTGATTTTCAAAAATCCCTGGAAAACTATGCTCCATCTGCAAAGAAACTTGTCTTCTCTAAGCATGTATCAGGCCAGAGAATAAGAAACATTCAGAGGGGCAGGAAAATGCTTTTCCTCTGCATAACGGCATTTAGGGTGGAAGCGTCCTTTAATGACTAAGATTGCGGTGCCACCTTCAGTTCCTGAGGAGGATCGCAACTTAACCAGAATTCACGAACTGGATTGCAAAAGCAAAGGAATAGTAAATAAAACCCAAAACACCTGTAAATGATTAAGAATGAAGGAACATGGTGGGGGTGGTGGCCAGAATCACTGAAACAGAGAACCTCCTCCAAGTTGCTGCAACTCCACCTGTGATGGTCTCTTTAGTCCACAGCTAGAGCTCCACCCCAGATCCTGCTACTTAAAGTGTGGTCTCGGGACAGCGTTTGAGCATCACTTGAGAGGTAGTTAGAGATGGAAATTCTCGGACCCCACCCCCGACCTACTGAACCAGAATCTGCATTTTCCAGGTGATTTATATGCACATTGAAGCTCTGTGCTTTCCCCAATCATTTAGCCCACTCTTCTGATTTCACAAAGGCAGGGTAGGGGAAGTGAGGTGGAGAAGGGGAAGAGACACCTCACCAATGGATAGAACTGCACAGCCTTGACAAGAAGTTGCCATTTATTAAACTTCAATTTTAGCAAGTTATTAATCCAGGCCAAACGTAAAAGCAGAGCCATGATCATACTGTAAATACTACCCATTTCACTAAGACAATACTCTGAGGACCTCTGCTTTAATCCACAGCTTTCTAAAGACCAAAAGCTTTCCTGCCTCAATCTCACCGATTCATGTGCCCTGCTTCTACCTACCCATCCTTCAAGACTGGATAATAATTCCTGGATCTTACCCAGGAGCTTTCCTCTCCCATATTCCCAGTGCACTCTTCCTACCTCCTTACTGCATTCTCACAATTCTTTCTTACCACCCTTAGTACTGTACAGATCTTTACCTGTTATGGCCCCTTTCTAGATGGTAATTTTTCTGGCAAGAACCATGCTTATGCATTTGAATTCATTCATTTATTCTAATATTAAGCACCTACTATGTGCCAGGCATTTTGGATTTGATAAAATACAACAGGTATAATCTCAGCTCTTGTGGAGCTCATGTATTTGCAGGGTAAAATGTCAAACAAGTAATGATAATAGAACGTAATCATTATGATAGGGGAAGTATAGGGTGCTTTGGGAACTCACGTGGGGCCATCTAACTTGGAAGGGCTACCTAAAACCTCAGCTGAAGGACACAGTTATAACCAGGCAGATGGAGGAAAGGGAGAGGAGAAAGTGTGAGCAGTGTTCCAGGAAGACGGAAGGCTTGATCACAAAACAATGTCTTGGACATAGGATGATGCCAAAAATAAATATGTTTGAAAAAGCTTGGAGTTTTGTATTGCCTTAAGCATCCCAAATTCAAAGCCATTTGGCAAAATATCTTTGGCTAAATAGTTTGGCCAATTAATTTATGTTTAAAATTTAAATTTCTAATGGATATGTATAACTAACTCGCTTTGCTGTACAGCAGAAACTAACACAACATTGTAAAGCAGGCTAGGATCATTAGCTAAAAGCCCGCCTGTGACAAACTCAAATCCTCACACATAGACTGCTTTAAATATTGTCCCAAACCATAATTTTAGCCGATTAGAGCCTACCTACTTTACATACCCCATGAAATTGTATTGAACATCTGCTGACCATAGATAAGACAATCCTATAGCTGTAAGACCCCAAACCACTGCTTGTCCTTCAGAGCAACTGCTGCTGAGGGACATCACCTAGACACATGAGCCCCTCTCTGATTTCCCTGTTGCCCCTGGGAGTCCCCTTGTCCTATTCCACTTATAGGCGGTGGTCTCACGCCACCATCTCTGGAACTAATTTTTTCTTAAGTTCTGTCAGTTCTCACGTGTTGAAGGACTTCCTCTCTCATGTAATCCTGTCCAACTGCCATCCAAATAAAGTTTATGTGTTTAAAGTTTATCTTGTCTCTCCTTGATCAACACCCAAGCCCCTGACTTACCACAAGAAGTTACGAAGTTCACAGGTTCAAGGGATGGGATTATAAATCTCACTTCTCTTTGGAGGATGTTCATACCACACTGTAAAGAGCATGTGGGGTGGGAGCATCCTTGGAAAATACAATCTGTCATAAAGATCAATTTACAAAAATTAACAAGTAGAAAATAAAATATACTATACTAGAATCAACAAACATCAAATGCCTAGCAATGAAGATGTGCAAGACCTCTACACAGAAAACAACAAAATATTACTGACAGAAATTCAAGAAGTCTTAAATAGAGGGATCTATCACGTTGGGTGAATTCTGCAGTTGCTGGGTACACATGTTAATTAGGTCAAGTTGGTTAATTGTGTCCAATATTTATGTGGGTTTTTTTTTTCCCCCACTACTGGTGGATCAACCTTTTATCATCATGAAATGACCTTTTTAATTTTTAGAAATGCTCATTATCTTAAACGTCTACTTTGGATTCTGGGACAAGATGATAGAGTCGAAGGACTTGAGCTCACCTACTCTCATGAAAACACCGAAATCACAACTATCTGCTGAACAACCATCAACAAAAAAGACTGGAACCTACCAAAAAAAGATATTCTATGTCCAAAGACAGAGAAGAAGCCACAGCAAGACAGTAGGAGGGCATATGTGTGATATAATCAAATCCCATACCTGCTGGGTGGGTGACCCACAAACTGGAAAGTAATTGTATCACAGAGGTTCTCCCACAGGAGTGAGAGTTCTGAGCCCCATGTCCGGCTCCCCAGCCTGGGGATCTGGCATCAGGAGGAGGAGCCCCCAGAGCTTTTGGCTTTGAAGGCCAGTGGGGCTTGATGGCAGGAACTCCACAGGACTGGGGAAAACAAAAACTCCACTTGTGGAGGGTGCACACAAGGTCTCATGTGCACTGGGACCCAGGGAAAAAGCAGTGACTTCATAGGAGGCTGGGCCAGACCCACCTGCTGCTCTTGGAGAGTCTCTTGGGAGGCGGGGGGTGGCTGTGGCCCACTGTGGGGACAAGGACACTGGTGGCAGAGGTACTGGGGGATTACTCATTGGCGTAAGGTCTCCTGGAGGCTGCCATTCTGACACCAAGACCTGGCCCCACCCAACAGCCTGTAGGCTCCAGTGTTGTGACACCTCAGGCCAAACAACCAACAGGGTGGCAACACAGCCCCACCCATCAGCAGACAGGCTGCCTTAAGTCTTCCTGAGCGCACAGCCACCTCTAAACACAACCCTTGACGTAGCCTTGCCCACCAGAGGGTCAAGACCCAGCTCCACCCACCAGTGGGCAAGCAACAGTCCTCCCACTAGGAAGCCTGCACAAGTCTCTAGACCAGCCTCACCCACCAGGGGGAAGACACCAGAAGCAAGAGGACCTACAACCCTGCAGCCTGTGGAACGGAGATCACAAACACGGAAAGTTACGCAGAATGAGATGGCAGAGGAATATGCTGAAGGAATCAGATAAAACCCCAGAAGAATAACTAAGTGAAGTGGAGACAGGCAATCTACTCAAAAAAAGAATTCAGAGTAATGATAGTAAAGATGACACAAGATCTCAGAAAAAGAATGGAGGTACAGACCAGGAAGATACAAGAAATGTTTAACAAAGAGCTAGATGTTATAAAGAACAGAGTTGAACAAATACAATAACTGAAATGAAAAATACACTAAAAGGAATCAATAGCAGAATGAGGCAGAAGAACAGATAAGTGACCTGGAAGACAGAATGGTGGAATTCACTGTCATGGAACAGAATAAAGGAAAAAGAATTGAGGACAGTTTAAGAGACTTCTGGGACATTAAACACACTGACATTCACATTATAGGGGTCCCAGAAGGAGAAGAGAGAGAGAAAGGGCCTGAGAAAATATCTGAAAGGGCCTGAGATAATAGCTGAAAACTTCCTTAACATGGGCAAAGAAACAGTCACCCAAGTCCAGGAAGTGCAGAGTCCCATACAGGATAAACCCAAGGAGGAACATGCTGAGACACATAGTAATCAAACCGATAAAAATTAAAGGCACAGAGAAAATATTAAAAGCAACAAGGGAAAAGCAACAAATAACATACAAGGGAATCCCCATAGGGCTGTCAGCTGGTTTTTCAACAGAAACTCTGCAGGCCAGAAGGAAGTGGCACAACATAAAGTGATGAAAGAGAAAAACCTACAATCAAGAATACTCTACCCAGCAAGGCTCTCATTCAGATTCAACAGAGAAATCAAAAGCTTTACAGACAAGCAAAAGATAAGTCAGCACCACCAAACCAGCTTTACAACCAATGCTAAAAGAACTTCTCTAAGTGGAAAAGAAAAGGCCACAGCTAGAAACAAGAAAATTACGAATAGGAAAGCTCACCAGTAAAGGTAAACATATAGTAAAGATAGGAATCATCCACACACAAATATATCAAAACCAGCAATCGTGAGGAGAGTACAAATGTAGGATATTGGAAATGCATTTGAAATTAACAGACCAGCAACTTAAAACAATCGTGTGTGTGTGTGTGTGTGTGTGTGTGTGTGTATATGGACTGCTATATCAAAACCTCATGGTAACTGCAAACCAAAATTCTACAATACATATACACACAAAAAAGAAAAAGCAAAAAAATAAAATTAAATTTAAAAAAAAGCAACCCAAACACAACACTAAAAATGGTCATCAAAACACAAGAGAACAAAAGAGGAAGAGAAGAAAAAAGACCTACAAAAACAAATTCAAAACAATTAACAACATGACAATAAGAACATACATATCAATAATTACCTTAAATGTAAATGGATTAAATACTCCAACCAAAAGACAGACTGGCTGAATGGATATAACATATATATGTTATCTACAAGGACCCACTTCAGATCAAGGGACACATACAGACTGAAGGTGAGGGGATGGAAAAAGGTATTCCATGCAATTGGAAATCAAAAGAAAGCTGGGAAAAAAAAAAAAAAGAAAGCTGGAGTAGCAACACTCGTATCAGACAAAATAGACTTTAAAGACTGTTACAAGAGACAAAGAAGGACACTACATAATGATCAAAGGATCAATCCAAGAATATGTAACAACTGTAAATATGTATGCACCCAACAAAGGAGCACGTTAATATATAAGGCAAATGTTAACAGCCATAAAAGGAGAAATCAACAGAAACACAATAGTAGTGGGGGATTTTAACAACCCACTTACATCAATGGACAGACCGTCCAGACAGAAAATCAATAAGGGAACACAGGCCTTAAATGACACATCAGACCAGATGGACTTAATTGATATTTACAGAGCATTTCACCTGAAAGCAGCAGAATACACTTTCTTCTCAAGTGCACATGGAACATTCTCCAAAATAGATCACATGCTGGGCCACAAAGCAAGCCTTGGTAAATTTAAGAAAACTGAAATCATATCAAGCATCTTTTCCAACCACAACACTATGAGATTAGAAATCAACTTCAAGTCCTCGTGCAGGAAGATCCCACATGCCATGGAGCAACCAAGCCCGTGCACCACAACTACTGAAGCCCGCGTGCCTAGAGCCCGTGCTCCACAACAAAGAGAAGCCACCGCAATGAGAAGCACGCACACCGCAACGAAGAGTAGTCCCCACTGGCCACAACTAGAGAAAGCCCATGCGCAGCAACGAAGACTCAACACAGCCAAAAATAAAATATAATAAATTAAAAAAAAAGAGAAATCAACTACAAGTAAAAAACTGTAAAGAACACAAACATGTGGAGGCCAAACCATATGCTACCAAATAACCAATGGATCACTGAAGAAATCAGAGGAAATCAAAAAAATACCTAGAGACAAGTGAAAATGAAAATATGATGATCCAAAACCTATGGGACGCAGCAAAAGCAGTTCTAAGAGGGAAGTATTCAATATATAGCAATACAAGCGTATCTCAGGAAACAAGAAAAATCTCAAACAACCTAGCCTTACACCTGCAACAACTAGAGAAAGAAGAACAAACAAAACCCAAAGTTAGTAGAAGGAAAGAAATCATAAAGATCAGAACAGAAATAAATGAATTAGAGATGAAGAAAACAACAGAAAAGATAAATGAAACTAAAAGCTGTTCTTTGAAAAGACAAACAAAATTGATAAACATTTAGCCAGACACATCAAGAAAAAAAGGGAGAGGGTTCAAACCACTAAAATTAGAAATGAAAAAGGAGAAGTTACAACTGACACCACAGAAATACAAAGGATCTTAAGAGACTAGTACAAGCAACTATATGCCAATAAAATGGATAACCTAGAAGAAATGGACAAATTCTTAGAAAGGTACATTCTTCCAAGACTGAACCATAAAGAAACAGAAAATATGAACAGGCCAATCACAAGTACTGAAATTGAAACTGTGATTTAAAAACTCCCAACAAACAAAAGTACAGGACCAGACAGTTTCACAGGCAAACACTATCTAACATTTAGAGAAAGTTAACACCTACCCTTCTGAAACTATTCCAAAAAATTGCAGAGGAAGGAACACTCCCAATGAGGCTCCCATCATCCTGAAAGCAAAACCAGATAAAGATATGCCTAAAAAAGAAAATTAGAGCCAACATCATTAATGAACATAGACACAAAAATTCTCAACAAAATACCAGCAAACTGAATCCAACAATACATTAAAAGGTTCATATACCATGATCAAGTGGGATTTATCCCAGGGATACAAGGACTTTTCAATATCTGCAAATCAATCAGTGTGATACACCACATTAACACATTGAAGAATAAAAACCATATGATCATCTCAATACATGCAGAAAAAGCTTTTGACAAAATTCAACACCCACTTATGATAAAAACTCCCCAGAAAGTGGGCATAGAGGGAACCTACCTCAACATAATAAAGGCCATCTATGACAAACCCATAGCTAACAGCATACTCAATGGTAAAAAGCTGAAAGCATTTCCTCCAAGATCAGGAACAGGACACGTTTATTCCACATAGTTTTGGAAGTCCTAGCCATGACAATCAGAGAAGAGAAATAAATAAAAGGAATACAAACTGAAAAAGAAGTAAAACTGTCACTGTTTGTAGATGACATAATACTATACATAGAGAATCCTAAAGATGCCACCAGAAAACTACTAGAGCTCATCAATGAATTATGATAAAGCTGCACGATACAAAACGAATACACAGAAATCTGTTGCACTTCTATATATTAACAATGAAAGATCAGAAACAGAAATGAAGGAAACACTCCCATTTACCATCGCATTAAAAAGAATAAAATACCTAAAAATAAACCTACCTCAGGATGCAAAGTACCTGTACTCTGAAGGGAGTACACAAAGGGTATCCAATTACATATGAAGTTCACAAACAGGCAACCTAATTTATAAGTCAGGATAAAGTGGCTTTTATGGGCTAACGATTGGAAGAAGACATGAAGGAGGCCCGGAGGCGTGACAACGTCCTATTTCTTGATCTGGGGGGTGGTAATGCACATGAACACTTTCTAAAAATCCAATGAGCGTAAGATTTGTGGGCCTTTCTGCTTATGTATTATATTGCAATAAATATATTGGCTGTGGCTGGAATATGGGCAGCAGGGGATGCCTAGAACTGAAAAAGTAAGAAGTAGCTATATAATACACTGCTTAAAAATAAAACCACCAGGGCTTCCCTGGTGGCGCAGTGGCTGAGAGTCCGCCTGCCGATGCAGGGGACACGGGTTCGTGCCCTGGTCCGCGAAGATCCCACATGCCACGGAGCGGCTGGGCCCGTGAGCCATGGCCGTTGAGCTTGCGCGTCCGGAGCCTGTGCTCAGCAACGGGAGAGGCCACAACAGTGAGAGGCCCACATACCGCAAAAAATAAATAAATAAAAAATAAATAAAACCACCATAAAACAGTTACAGGTTAAAAATGGTTGCCCCACTGAACAGCAGAAACGACCTCAGCATTGTAAAGCGATTATACTCCAATTTAAAACAAAAAAAGAGAGAGAGAGATTGCCCTTAAGGTGTGGGGAGGGACTGTTATTTATGAATTTCTGGTACTAGATTTTTTTAAGTGGCATGCATACATTTATAGGTCAGAGCATTTCAACTCTTCACAAAAGAAAAATTACTGATGGAGGTAAAAATGTAAACAGCTTCCTACAACTAACAATGCTAAAGTCCCATCTGATAGGAGAAAACTCACTCTGCTTTTAGGCAAACTATGGTTTTAAACACCAAATTTAAAAGTTAAAAAATTATATAAGGAAATGATAGATGCTATAATATCACCACAGTTTTAAGCCAAATGCTAATCATTAAGGGGTGGAGGGGGAAGAGGTGAAGGGTGGTAGGATTTGTCATCCCAAAATATGCCACTTTGGCATAAGGACTAGTTTGAGCTACAGGCACTTAAACAGCAGGTGCAGGAAGGGCACTCTGACTCTCCCCTTTTTCTTCCTTAAAATAGGCGATAAAACCCCCATATGGAATATGTCCTCACTATACCCGAAGGAGAATAACACTGTTATCAAGGACAGGATATTGAGGCTGAGAGAATTCTATACAAAACTTATTAAAATAATTCTTACCTTCTTTTAGCCTCTCCACATAGTTATTTTCCACAATTGCTTGTTTGTTCAGCTTTGTAGCCTCAGGTTTTGCCACTTCTTTGGGGCTTTATTTCCTTTCGAGGACTCCCGTGTCACATAAAACTTATATTAAATAAATGTGTATGTTTTTGTCCTGTTAATCTGTCTTACGTCAATTTAATTCTTAGGCCCAGTCAAAAACTCAAAGAGGGTAGAACTTTTGCCTCCCTTATAGAGGCAAACCCCAGATACATTTATTCTATTAGTGCATAGCATACAACCCTAGGTGTCTGCATCCCTATTTTCTCATAGAAAAAGTAGAAGCTTGGTATGATACACTTGATATGCAGTGTGTTGCTCATGGATGAAAGTCCTTATCTTCAGTTTATTCTTCAGATTAAACCACCATTTCCCAGTTCAGTCTATGAACGATACTAACAGGAATTATATGGGAAAAGATGTTCCATGGTCAATCACGTTCTGGAAACACTGGATTCCTTTACTGCAAGCCTTCCTAGAACCAACAAGTTAATGTATACTGTGATTCTCCAGGAAAGGGATCTTTCTTTATACCTCATATGGTGAGGCACTTTAACATTTGTTAAATTAAAAATGGAAGAAAAAATAAAGAAAACAAAAACAAAAAAATTTTTTTGATTGCAAGAATTCATTACAGGGCTTCCCTGGTGGCACAGTGGTTGAGAGTCCGCCTGCCGATGTATGGGATGCGGGTTCGTGCCCTGGTCTGGGAAGATCCCACATGCCGCGGAGAGGCTAGGCCGTGAGCCATGGCCGCTGAGCCTGCGCATGCGGAGCCTGTGCTCCGCAACGGGAGAGGCCACAACAGTGAGAGGCCCGCATACAGAAAAAAAAAAAAAAAAGAATTCATTACAGAGAAATAAGGAGGCAGCTAGGAAAATACTTCTATTAGTAGGCTTACGATAACCTAGAAATCTGAAAATCTGAAACTTCCCCTATGCCATAAAATGTTTCCCAGGACTGATACTATCTTTTAAGGTCTCCTGTCTATTTGGTAGCATTTGTGAAGTACACTGAAGGTTTTTTCCTGGCTTTTCTAAAGAAGAAATTCATTCCACTAAAACCACATTTGACAAAAATTTTTAAAAATTAGATACTGGATGCTAAAAGGGCTTTGTGAATGTTTATTTTTGTATTTTTCAAGTCAAGACTGTATAACTCTGTATGAACTACCTAGGATTTATATACCAGAATAAAAAGAACAAGCAAAGGTTGTATAGGATATCTGATTCTTTTTTAATCTGAACAGAAAATAAGTAAGTATACAAGTTTGCTAAAGAGAAGAGGTAAAAATTGAATGTTATGTATTATGAAATCAGTACATCAAGTTTTAACTTTGGTAGTCAGTGATTCTTATAGTTAATTCTGCAAAATAAAGACCCAAACCAGTTATGCAGAGACAAGAATATAAAAAGCCCCTTTCTGAATCCCAGTTTGATAAAACTGATTTCATATCTAGCTTATTGATAATACTCAATTTCAGTTCTCCCTGTGCAAATAATACACATAGTCATTAATGGTGGTCTGGTGAGATGAAATGGATTTCTCTTAGGATATAGTTCAACATAATGACCCAAATACAAAAAAGTTATTAAAGAGTCGCAGAGATAAACCAGTGCCTTAGGAAACATAATTCATTCATGTGCATAATTTTATAACATATTTTTTAAACATAAAATCACAGTCAAAGACAGTGATAACATTGCATACTCAGTGCTTTACTTCATGTAGTACATTCCTATGGCTCATCTGGAGTTTAACGCCATGTAACCACCACACTTCTAATGAATGGGCTCCTAACATATACAAATCCATCCAATTCTTTAAAAATTCTAAAAATCTTGTAAGACCTTGAGCTTGACATGTAAGGACTTTGTGTTTTCATATCCCATCACTGAGAAGATTAGGTGTGAAACACAGTAACCATCCCCTGTAAGCAAGACTGCACATATACTTTTGTTGCATCACCACAAATAACCCTCAAAACAACTCAATAATGAAGATTGCGAGTGGCACACTTATTATTTAGCCAAAGAAAATCCAAATGGCTTTCCTGGATTCAAATGTACCCCAAGACATAAGCAAGGAATGAGTATAACTGTGGCAGCTAAAGATATCTGCCACAGGGTAATAAAGGCCATTATGCCAAGATGTACATTTTGATAATACACTATGATTTGTTTGTTTCCCACTATCATGGGGCACAAGAAAATGAAACTCAAGACTATCTTGTTAGAACAGGACAAGTGATGACCCTAGTTTTAAATAGGGTTCTTCACTGAAGGAAAAGATAGAGCCATAAAAGTCAAAGTAGCTGACTTCAAATGGTTTACATCCCAGGATGAATCAGGTTACACTGATTTAAGCCCAATTTAATTTAGGCAGGTTTTTAACCACAAGAATAAGGACATTCTTAGTACATATTAATAATTAAACCAACATATACACAATTAGCAATATCCTATATAATATTAAATGTTTCAACAACTTATTCGTGATTATTTTATATCTAGTTAATTTGTTGTTTTGTTTAAAAAAACAAGCTCAACTTTATTTTACAATGTACTTTGTATTTCTAATTGTATTGTGTAATTATTTCATTGAAGCTGGTTCAATACAGTTCTCTGGATTCTAAGAGCCAAACTCAACTGTATCTTCTGTTATCTGTTTGAATTCATAATTGCCTCTGCCATCCATATGCAGGTAGTACTATGGGAAAGAAAGGGGAAAAAAATCAATAACTGAGAATCTCCTTTTCATCAGGAATTTATGTAGAGCTTATTATACGAGAAAATGATTGAAAATAATTATTTTAAGCCACTAAAATCTTCAAAAGTTTATACTCAGAAATGCATACCATTTTCCAAGGAAAGACTAAAAGAAGATGTCCGCTCTCTTTAAAAGGAGCCACAATATACAACTGCTTGTAGTGGATACAGTACTTTCCATTAAGAGAACTAAAACACCAGACTTCCTTATTATTATTTTTTCCTTATTATTTTAAAGGAACCAAATCTGTAAGCATCCCACAAATTAGATGCTACCACTCCACAACCAACAATCTGATCTACAGAGGTGCAAGTGCACTAAGTGCAAGCCTGTCGTATAGGACAGCCTCTAAAATACTTACTTTAGCTGGTTTCCCAGATCAGCTCAGAACCTCTAACTTAAGGCTTTTTGTTCATTTGTTCTTTGACTAAGCAGAGGAGGATGAGAACTAGAGAGTGAGCTCAAATATTTCATCCTATGAAGATGCTTAGGACAGCAGTTACAAAGCCTTCCGTTTTATTTAGTGGCTTTTTGTTTACAGAAAAGACTTTTGTTTTTCCATTTTCTATATTGTTATTTTTAAGCTATTCTGGACTCTTTAACATTGCAGTTCTTTGTGTTACCCCTCCTGCACATGATCAATGGCCTGACGGTTATTTTGATAACTGTCTATACACCTCCAGGAGAAGAGGAGAGGGGAAACCCAAGTCCTTTCACTGTCCTATGGCTGTAATGTTTATGAACTTCTGAGAAAACACAAAGGCTTGGGTATATTTTAAACTGCTTTGATTTCTAGTTATTTAGTTTTTCATTCAATTCATGAAAATGGGCAAATTATAATATGTCATTAAGATAATAAAAGTATCTTTAAAAGTCAACAGCTATACAGAACTTCATTACGGTTTATTAAGAACTTTCATACAGGCTACCTCTTTGATCCTCACGGTAATCTATGAGACAGTTAGGCAAGGATCAATACTTTATTATACGAAGGAAGCAATTAATGCCAGAAACAGTGATGCCTGAACCCAGGTTTTCTGACTTCAAATCCCATGCTCTTCATTTAACCATTTATACACTATCATCTAAACCATAAGGTTCTTGAGTGTAAGGACAGTACTCTGTATCCCTCATGACACTTAGCCCAGTATCTGGTTAAAAAGATAATCAATCAGGTATGTATTTTATGGGACAAAACACCCTTACCATGTTCCAATTTTTCTCAACCCTTTCTGTATCATTTAGGTAGGAAAAAAAGGAAAGAAGAGAAGAGGGAAGGGAGAAAGAAAGAAAGGATGGAAGGAAGGAAGGAGGGGGAGAGAGGAAGGAAGGAAGGAAGGGAGGGAGGGAGGGAGGGAGGGAGGGAAAAGAAAAGAAAAGAAAAAAGAGAAGAGGAACTAAGCTGGGTTTATTTTTAGGGTTTGATTATTTTACATTAAGAGTTGAAGAGAACTCCCACACTGAGAATGGCACTATGGCACTGCTGGAGCACCTGTACCTATGTAAACCTCACTGTAATATCTTTGTAAATTATAGTGACCACCTAATGAATTCTGTTTATTACAGTGTGATGACAAATATAGCTGACATTATATAGTTTCCTCCTTGTAGTCCTGATCTCTACTAAAACTGTCTCTAAACTTTTTGCTACCTGATCCTTCTTAAAACTTTCTCCTTCTGTCAATAAAGAATGGTAAGAAAAAGTTTGTTTGGCCATAGTTGTGATAAGATTATGCACATTTTAGTCAGTTATTATACAACAGTCATTTATAAAACTGGAGAACCACTAACTGGTTCTCTAATATCTATCATATATAACAAGGGACTGTTTACATATATTGTAGCTTTCAAAATTAATAACTACAATAATATTTATGAAAATCCTGTTTTATAAAAATGAATTAGAATCACCTTTTTCCCTTAAGTTATATATTTATAAGGGAATATACACCAAGAAATCTAAAACCATAATCACCTGAATTCATATATGAAAATAAACTCTCACTATACCATTCAATAAGAAATACAAACCTCATGGTGTTTCCAAAGAGACTTCCTATGTGACACAGTGAAGAGGGTAATGCCAACCTAATACAAGGAAAATGATTTAGGTTTATATCAAGAACACAAAGTCACAAATTAAACTAGTCTATATAATTTAAGCTGTTAAGATGACTGTCTTCAGTAGCTATAGTTAAAAATCAATGCCAAAGAGAAAGAACTGTAACTGATGCCAAATGTTTAAGGTAATGCAAAGTACAGGCCATTGACCGCATAATAAAAACTAACAAGTATCAACAGAATCTTAAAGAAAAAAAAAACTAAACTAATAGGTACTAGCTTAATTTAAGTGTATTATTTTGTTTTGGGCAGGAAATATATATCCTAGCACATTTTGTATTTTATTGTGAAAAATATCTGAAAAGAGTATAAAGGTGGTAAAAGTAGCAAAAAGTCAAAAACAGGAAAATTAAATCAATATAGTACTGCCTACAGCAAATTTGTTTTTCAAATACAGGGTCATAATCTTTTATTGGAAACCCTTATTTTGGAATGTCTTAGAATTCAGACTTTGTAAAAGTAGTATTTACCACCCCCAGAGGGTTCTGAGGCAGAATTCAGAAATCAAACACATCAATGTTTCTGCATCAACACATATGGACATGAACATTCAGTGAGATAAATAAGAGCTTAAAGTCTTCTGTTAGCTCAGGCCAGGTCTGGCTACCCAGTGAACTTGCTACAAAATAATGAAAAGTCTTTTGGTTTTACAAGCTTACTGGATTTCAGACTGTGAATAAGGATTTATAGATTGTTCTTCAAATTTTCAAAACAACACTAAGAGATACAGCTAGTTGCTCTGGATCAGTGATTCTCAACCAGGGAGGGGAGGCAGGGGATTTTGTCCCATAGGGGACATTTGGCAAGGTCTTTTTGATTGTTGCAACTGAGAGTGCTACAGAAGTCTAATGAGTAGAGGTCAGAAATGCCGCCAAACATCCTACAAACAGAGGACAGCCTCCCACAACTAAGAGTCATCCAACCCACAATGTCAACAGTGCTGAGATTGAGAAACCTTGCTCTAGATCAGTGTTTCTCAAAATGGATCTCTCGAGGCTGAGATACATGCTAGGGTAGCCAGGAAATCTCCACCATGAGTTCCAATTTTTATATTCATTTTGATAATTAAAAAGAATTTTGAGTATGTTCTTCTTATCACTTCTATCATGAGATTTAAGTGCCCAAGTTTGTGTTTACACTTCTGTTGGCACCATGTGGTGACTTAAAGTGGTATCCTTTAAAACTTTTAATGTATCATAAGTTTGGCTGCCGTGGGAAAGGTTTTCAAACAGGTTAGGAACTGCATGACAAGTATACGGTCCGTTATTAATAAAACATATATTTCGATGGTGCAACACATATCTGATTTTTGAAAGCTCACTTCAGATATTATTTCTCTTACAACTCTAAAATAACTGGATTAGATCTCAACTGAATGAAGGCATTCTTAGAATTACTTAAGTCAAAATACGTAAGCAAAATTCAAAACATAAGATCTGAACCTCCTATTATTTTTGGACCTCAGATTAAACCTAAACCAGTGGTTTAGTTTCAGCAAAACAGTATCATAGGTCTCTCTAACGCTGCAGTTTTGAAACTGTGTTTTAAAGTTTTATCTGTACTTAACTTATAAGTTTATATTGGTTTTGTAGCTTTTGTAAATGAGTTTTAAGTTTAAGTTCATACTTCATTTCATGCTTATCCATATTCAAGTGCCATTATAGTAATACAATTTATCAACTGGGGGCTCCATAAGAATTTTTTTCTTTTAAGTGGAATCTACACATAGGAGAATTGCATCCTTTGTGGGGACTTGCAGCCTACAGCTAGATATAAGAGGAAACTGTATGGACAAAATTACCAGCAAAGTGCCTCTAAATCACTAATCAAGTAGAGACTACGTGGTTTTATGTGTAAGAGATTCCACAAACACCTCTAATGCCTATAAATCTGAAAATATGTATGGACAAATGGATAAAAATTATAAATGACTAAAACTGATTAAGAACAGAAAACCATTAAAGAAATAAAATCAGTAGCTATAAAATCTTCCTAAAAGATGAACGTAGCAAATTTATTCCTTCTTCATTATGCCAATTCTTCTCAAACTTTAATGTGCATTTGAATCATCTGGGGGTTTTGTTAAAATGCAGGCTCTGATTTAGTAGTAGGGCTTGAGACTGCATTTCTAACAAGCTCCGAGGCGATGCTGCCGCTGCTGAGCTATGACCAACCACACTTTGAGCAGAAGGAATTGATCCTGTATATGCATCGTGACTTTTTATATTTATTGTGAACTCCCAAAGAGCAGTTACAAAATGTTAAAAGACCCCTGTACTTCATTTGCTTACACTGAAACTCTAAAAAACAGTTAGGATACACTGCTCTTGTTCTCAAAATCCAACACAAGTATAGATGATGGTGACAATTCCTCACAGGAAAAAAAACAAACAAAAAAACTGAGATTACTGGATAATTACTTAAAGAATGGAACCAATGTAGACAGCCTCAGAAAAGGCTACTAAAAGAAGCCCTGGTAAAATACTGGCCAGGCCAGAGAAAAAAATGGATAAATTAAAAGTTGCCAAATAATTACTATCAAATTTTTTTAATTAAAATTTTTTTTTATTTTTTGAATTTTCTTTATAAAAAAACAAATGATATTTAGGTAAAGTTGATGGAACAAATTAAGAAAATATCAGTTTACTAACTCTGAGTATAGAGAATGAGTTAAAAGGAAAAAAATGTAAACACTTATTTTATATCTAATACACGGCTAAAAAGAATTATATTCAGAATTCATTGATAATTTTTTTTTACTCATATCTATTAATTATCAGTTTAAAATATTAAAGCAAGATATCATCCTATGATAGTAATTTTGTCCCTTTATAACTTGGAATCTTCTCTTTGGGTAGATATTTGGTTGGACACAGAGTAAACTGAAAGGGGGGACTGAGAATTTATCACACTTACCTTTCGACAATGACTGTAAATGTAGTCTTCCACATCCACACTAACTGCACTTGTGCATTCATCCAAAATGGCAAACTGGGGCTTATGATAAAATAATCTTGCCATCTGAAGCATAAAAAGAAATATTCTGTACAATCATTTAGAGAGCTAAAATTAATATGCGAAAGTAGATTTACTTTAAATGAAATACTCATTTACAGTCTTCTAAAGCAAAGATGAAAATTATTCTAACTCAAAAAATCTACTTCTCAGAAGCAAAAACAATATAAAGAAACCTGATTGTTTTTATTATCGTCCTGAACAAAGGGAAAAATGTAACACATGGGAAATATTGTTAAGAGTAAAGCAAAAACTTTTAAGACTGATGGGAGATGAAGTTGAGTTTTAAACTAGTATTAAAGAAAGCTCTCTAAAAAAGGTCAGAGGGTATACTTTTTGATGAAATCTTAGAATTCAGACTATAGATGACTCATGCAAAAACTGACTATTTTTAAACATTTTGTTGCTGAAGTAATGTCAATATTATGTTGCCAATTAATATTCCCACCAACAATGTTTGAGTGCACCTGTTGTATATATCCCTGTGGTCAGTATTGGGCATGCTCATTTTTAAAAGGCTGTGCTAATTTTATAAGTGAAAATTAACATCAAGGTTATTATAGCTTACATCTCTTTGATTAGCAGTAATGCTGAACATTTTGCTGTTTATTTTCCATATGTATCTTATTTTCTGGGAATTATTTATTCTGATCCTTTGTCTAACAGATACTCCAAATTGTCATCTGCTCCTAACAGTGATCTCCATGTTGCATGACCATGGACACTTTCTATCCTTGCCCAATTTACCTTCTCTGCAACATTCAACACAGGTGACCAGTCCCTCCTTCTTGAGAAAGTGAAATCATGGTTTTAAGTTTCTTTCCATTTCTTATGCTGTTTTCTCAGTTTCTTTTCCAGCATTTTCTCTTTCACTTGACCATTAAATGTTGGGGTCCCTGAGGGTTAATTCCTAGGTCCTCTCCGCTTTTTCCTATGTTGTTTCTCTCTGAGTGATCTCATCAAATCTCATGATTTCAAATATTATTTACATTTGAAAACTCTTGATATATCTCCCTCACCCATACTTCTCTTCTGATTTCCAAACTAATACATAAAAATTCCTATTTGATCTTTCTATTTGGATATCTTACAGGACTCGTAGACTTTAAAAATCTAAAACTCAACGGATTTTCTAGATTTTTCCCTTAAATCCATTCATCCATTTCCCCCACCCCATCTTGAACATTTCAGAAATGAAGCTATCAAACAAGCTGCTCAAGCTAGAAAGCTGTGAGTCCTCCTTGATCTTTTCCCTTCTCCTCCTCCCTTCCCCTCCCCGCCATTTTTAGTCCATTCAAGTCAGTCCTGTGGACCCTATTCACTTTCCCCCAGCTCACAATCATGTCCTTAGCCCAGAGCATAATCCTCTCCTGCCTGGACGACCACAAAGAGCCTCCTGCTTCCTCTTTTGCACCTGTTTAACCCATTCTCCATGTAATCAGAGAGGATCTTCCAGAAACGTAACAGAGAATTTCATTCTTCTGCTTAAAACCCTTCAATAACTTCCCATTTCACTTAGAATAAAATTCAAACTCTTTACCATGGTCTACAAGGCCCCGCACAACCTTATTACTACTCACTCTCTAACTTCAACATTCCAGCCACCCTCTCCTCTCAACTACCAGGACACAATGTGTCACAGGTCTTACAGGCTTAGCACGTCACTTTCCTTGTGTCTCAAACGCCTTACTCTGCTCCTTGCATCTTTCAAATTTCTGCTTAATGTCACCTTCTCAGACAAACCTACCCTGATCCCTTTCCCCAATCCAAGTAGGTCCCTTCTGTAACATCTCTGCAGCTCTTCACATACTGTAAATTGTATGTTGTCTCTTTGTCTACCCCTTAGGCTATAATATTCACAAAAGCCGAGACTCCGTTTTAATCACTACTGTACACCCAACACCTGTATAGTATAGGAAACATTCAAATATTTGATAAATGAATGACTAAAACATAAAAACAGCTTTCTTGGGGTTTATATCTTATTTATGAGAGATGTGAGGAAGGGGAAGCAGCAAGGACAGCCCATCAAGAAGTTCAGTTGTGCAGAGAATGAAAGGTATAGGCTACATGGGACCTTTGGTTAAGGCAGAGTTTGCTTTTTAGATCACAGAGACCTGAAAATATCTTTCTATAAGAGGACTAGAAGAGATTAAATATGGGGGGGGGGTGTCGGAGGGGGTGCATAACTGAAGGAGAGGGATGTGATAAAGTTGGAGGAGGGAGGGTCCAAAAACATAGATGGAGACATTTAGCCTTTCTCAAGAGGAAGGATGACATATCCTCCACTAACAGTGGGAGCAGGGAGGTCAGGACAGCTCAGTGCAAAGTTATTAAGAGGAGTGATTATTTGAAGGCATTCCACAAATGCCCCTCCTCTGTGTTCCCATGCAATGCTTTGCATACCTTCGTCACCACACTTAGCACATTATATGGAAATTGTCTCATCGTGTGTTTTTCTCTCTCCCACTATGCAGTCAGCTACCCGGTTTCTCAATACAAGGAGATTTTGGAGTATATGAACTCTGCAGTCACACTGCTGACTGAGCATGACAGGCCACTCCCACCCCCCACCAGCTTTAACATTTCCTAGATATCTTTGCCTGGCAAGCCACTTAACTGTTCTACATTCTATTTCCTCTGTGAAATGGGACACTCACAGCTCTCATCTCACAGGACTATGGCGAGAATGAAATGAGATAACCTGTGTAAAGTGCTTGGCATACTGCCTATCGCCTGTTTAGCACTCAATAAAAATTAGCAGTCATGTAACTGAAATAACAGCGTCTCTTTTTTCTTTAAGAAGTAGGAGGGGGCTTCCCTGGTGGCGCAGTGGTTGAGAGTCCACCTGCCGATGCAGGGGAGACGGGTTCGTGCCCCGGTCCGGGAAGATCCCACATGCCGCGGAGCGGCTAGGCCCGTGAGCCGTGGCCGCTAAGCCTGCGCGTCTGGAGCCTGTGCTCTGCAACGGGAGAGGCCGCAACAGTGAGAGGCCCGCGTAACGCCAAAAAAAAAAAAAAAAAAAAAGAAGTAGGAGGAGTTATTCTGCTGAGAGTGGTGGAGAAAGTAATGGGGTAGAAAGCCTGAGACTGGTAGTTTTCAAATGATTATCATGAAAAATGAGACAGAGGGACAAAAATCAGTAATAGGATTGCCAAGCCATGCTGTGAATCCCTGTAAGACTGGAAACCATGGAAGTGCAGTGCCACCAATCCATCTTATTCTCTGACTTTTTTCCAGCGGTGCTCAGAAGCCAATGTACAGAGATGCCAAGGCAAACAAATGCTCTTGGATTGGTGTTTAAATAATATGAGAAAACAGAAAGTGGGAAAGGAAGTTAAGGGGAAGGGATCATTTGTTCATTCCTTTAAGAAATATCTCCTGTGTACCTCCTATATTCTAGGCCCTGGATTGTTAAGTCTGTGCTGGACAGGAAAGAAGGTAGTCAGAAGGGAACTGATCAATTATAGAGAAGGAATGGGTCAATATTAGAGAGACCTCAGTGAGTCTGAAGAACGGGGACAGCTGCCAATTAGGTAAAAGAAAAAGAATTAATTACAAAAATGAATTTAAAAAAACACTAAAAATCTTATGACAGTGGTATGTCTGGTAAGGTGGTTTGGGCCTTTCTTTACACTTTTATAAACATTCCAACTTTTCTATCATATATACTTTTTCATAATTCAATATAAAGAAACCATCACTAAAGAGGAAGAGCAAGAACAGAAGAGTAGAAAAGAAAACTATGGGTCAGAGAAATAAGACAGCCCAATTTATGATATTAGGTGGAGCAACCCTGGCTGATGTTTGGACCAGGGTTGGACTAGCTGATGGCTGGACACAAATGGGTACAATGGGGGAAAAAGACATGTCACTTGAGACTTCAAGGTACAGTGAGAGAAGAGAACTGGTCAGACAGTTCACCTGCATATTGAAGGCCATATACTGTAATGTACTGGTTAAGAGCAAGAGTTCTGGGGTCAGACTCACCTGCACGTGGATCTCAGTTCTGCCATGCAGCAGCTGTTTGGTATCAGTAAGCTGCTAAGTTCTCCAAGTCTTTCCCTCATCTGTACCTTACTTCACAGGGGCTCTTGAGAGAATTAAATGGGACCTGCCATCCCAAACCAATCTTTCCCTCATCAATATTCTACTGCATTTTCTTTGTAACTATCACTGAAGACTGCCTGCCTGGTATCACAATTAAAGGAGCATATCTGGCTCTCCTAACTAGATTATAAAGGCAGGCACCTAGCTAAGTGCCTTGCACAGAATAGATTCTTAGCTAATCCTAAACTCTGTGGCAAGCATACCATAATTAATTTTTTTGCTGTTAAAATAATGGAATATTTCCCCCTATATTTATGTTGATATTTTTCAAGGGACTTTTAGAAATGTGTTCACCAGATCTCCCTTTATTCAATAGTTTTATTCCATTCCCTCAAATTCAAATCCTGATTCTCCTTACCTAAGACTTCCTTTGGTTCATCTGTTTTATACCAACCTTCACTCATAGATTCACTGTTTTTGTTAAACCTCTCAAGTCTGTTCTTCCTAAAAACTATAATTTTTATAATTTATAAATAATAGGTTTTTATAATTTATAAAAATTATGTCTTCTCTTCCCATCAACTTTTTACTTTGAAAATTTTAATCCTACCAAAAAAATGAAAGAACAATAAAATGAATACACATACATTCTCCACCAACTTCAGCCATGTTAATATTTATTGCATTAGCCTTTTCTATCTTCCTCCAAACCCTTCTAAAGTAGCAAAACAATATGCTCTCTTTTAAACTTCACATTCAATTCTCCAAATATTGGCCTACACCCTGTCAAGGGCTTGGCCATGCAACCGTGTTACAGGTGAGCTCTCCCCATTTCCCAGCTCTATCATGGTTCATCTAGCTTTACAGGGTTCCTTCCCCCACTCCCCATCCTTCCAAAATAACCTCTCACACCTCTAGGCATACCCTTAAATTTTGTATCTTCTAATAAAAACTACCCTCTGTGTAACATTTATACCAAACATATAGAATTCCTTAGTTTAAGCAGATTTATTTTTCTTTCTGAGTCTCCATTGTGTCCACTTGTGAATCTTGCCTTATCCTTCCATTTTCTTTGAAGTCATAGTATAGGAATGTAAATTAGTTTTCTTGAATTGCAGTTATTTCTATAGGCACCTTCTAAACTGATTCCAGAAATGCTCAATCACTTTAAATTTTCATGCCTTCAGCCCAATTTCCACTTTGAGTATGGCTGATATCTCCTCTTTCGTTTATGATTCATTCAGCACTCTAGATTAATCCCACTAGCCAGATAAATCACAATATTAAGTTGATATTAAGTTCATATAATGGGTATGACCTGGAGAAAAACAACATGCAAAACAATCATGGAATAGGAGGTAACCAAAAGGTAGAATATAACCTGAAGATAAACAGTAAGCAATTCTGAAATAAGGCCATTCTGCTGCTATCTTTCCTTGGCTACAGTTTTCTCTAATTTCCACAAGGTTATAACACTCCCTCACCAAAAAATTCCTCTGGATCTGCTCAAATTATGGTATGTCTAGTTAGAAAATGACTCCCTAAAAGTTATCCCCCTTGCGACTTCCCTGGTGGCGCAGTGGTTAAGAATCCGCCTGCCAATGCAGGGAACACGGGTTCAATCCCTGGTCTGGGAAGATTCCCACATGCCATGGAGCAATTAAGCCCGTGCACCACAACTACTGAAGCCCACGCGCCTAGAGCCCGTGCTCCACAATGAGAGAAGCCAATTCAACAAGAAGCCTGCGCACCACAACGAAGAGCAGCCCCTGCTCGTCGCAACTAGAGAAAGCCCACGTGCACCAATGAAGACCCAATGCAGCCAAAAATTAATTAATTACAAAAAATAAAATAAAAAAATAAAAGTTATCCCCCTTTACAGAGTACTCAAAGAATCACTCTTAATATGTCACATTTTGTAGTCATGTTTGATTGAGATAACTTTAGTTGATCATAAAATAATTGCTTTGAAATGCTTCTTTATATTAGGAAAATTTTAAAATTCTAAATAACTTTAGGTAGTAGATACTGAGCCCTGAAACAAGGATAAATATAATGATAGAGGGAAAGGACAAGAACAGAATAAAGAATAAAATGATAATAAAATTAACATCTCTAATACCTTCAGCTACTTTAGAGAGAACAGGCTAAGACAGAGAGGTGTCTATAGGGAAAAAATACTGAAAGGGATCTCATAACCCAACCAGGACCTATGTGCTACAAAGTTCCCCAAACTTTTGGAAAAACGGATTAACGGTATATAATTGGATCTGCATCTTTTCCTTTCATAGGAATATTTTTGAATTTTTCAGAATTCCAAATTTACATGCAAGCTATACTTCTATTATCATATAAACTAAACCACACTATAATAATTGCTAAATAAAAAGATTAAAACAAAACTGTATGCCTTGATTACCAAAATGCTGGATTCTAAGAGTGACTTTATGCAACCAGCTGCATTGCTGTGCAGTGTTTTCAGAGCACACTTACTGCCATTCTTTGCTTTTCTCCACCACTGAGTACATCCATCCAATCCTGAACACTGTCCCAGCCTCCTTCACGTTCAAGGATATGACCCAGCTGGACATTGTCTAAGTATTCCTTCAGTACCTTTCAGCAAAATGATTAAAGATGAAATCGTGCTTAATATAAACCAATATTCTCTATCTTGCTTTATTTTTTAAACTAGAAGGACTATAATACTATTGTCAATATCACTAAAAAAGGCACATTTCACAAAAGAATGTGGCACAAAGGTAAACAAACTCTTTACTTCCTATTTATACTAATTTTGACAAAATATATCTAGAGGCATAAAGAAAATAATACTATTGTACATAATTAAAGGACAAGGGCAATGAGAAAACAAACAATAGTGTAAAGACAAGGTTAAACATTCAACAAGTCATATTTAAGCAAAATGGTTAACGTCTTACCTCAACCTGGAAAGTTATAATTAATGATCAGGCTGTAGAAGCCTTTACAAAAGGTTAGGATAAACTACTTGAAATCTAAAATACTTAACTGATTAAGATAAAGACTCTGAAGTGGTGTTTTCAGTAAGTCTAGGAAATAAACATTTCCTTACGAGGTCAGAAATCCCCTTCTTTCTCTGATCTTCTCTTCCATCTGGATATATCACTTGGTCTCGAAGTGTTCCAAGGGTCATATAAGGTCTCTGATAGTAACAGAGCAAAAATCATTAGAAGTGATTTTTTAAAAAATAAGTTAAAAGATCTTGAAATCAAAGATTATAAAATAACTCAAACAAGGTCTTACCTGGGGAACGTAAAATAACTTTCCTCTCTCGGGTTTAGTTAGACGTCCTCCAAAAAGAGGCCATAACTATAAAAGCAGAGGAGGAGGGGGAAGAAGAGCTGTAAATTTCACAATGTGGTAGATTATATGGCAAAATAAGACTACAAAACCTTGAGGCCAATTTTTACTTACTTCACCAAGAACACGGAAAAGTGAACTCTTTCCACAGCCATTTGGACCACAAATTAGAACGTTTGCCCCAGATCGAACCTGAAAGGAAATGAGTCTATGAATTAATTAAATAGAATATACACTCAATGAACATTTCCATAGAGTCAAATAGTTCTTCGCTAATGATGAGCTTTCTATTATGTCTATAAATGTGATATTAGGTAGAAGCAGTGGAGGGTATGGATGAAGAGACCTTTTATTTTTGTTTACTTTCAATTTTTACTCAGTCACTTTTTTTCCCACTTAAATATCACTATTGATTGATATCAACTTAATCTCAATCAGAATACAAATATCTAAAGCTTGAATTCTTGAAAACAGTAATTATGTATGTAAACACATTCTTGTTTTAAAAACAGAATTGTACTATATATACTGCTCTACAACTTGTTCTTATTTAACAATATATCGGGTGCTGAATAGACTCATCCTGCCTAGTTGGGGAGGTCAGCAAAGAATTATGTTTTATTTTGCTTTGCTTTTGAGGTTTTTAAAATGTACTTAAAAAAATCTAGTTATATATTGCTTACAAGAAATATACCATAATAAAACAGCTCAGGAAAGGTATAAATAAAGACTTGTACAAAATACAGATGTAAACAAAATGAATTTCATGGAAGGGATCAAGATGGTGGAATAGAAGGACGTGCCCTCCCTCCTGCAAGAGCACCAGAATCACAACTAACTGCTGAACAATCTTATCAACAGGAAAACACTGGAACTCACCAAAAAAGATATCCCACATCCAAAGACAAAGGTGGAGCCACAATGTGACGGTAGGAGGGGAACAATCACAATAAAATCAAATCCCATAACCACTGGGAGAACACAAACTGGAGAACAATTATACCACAGAAGTCCACCCTCTGGAGTGACAGTTCTGAGCCCCACGTCAGGCTTCCCAACCTAGGGGTCTGGCAATGGGAGGAAGAATTCCCAGAGAATCAGCCTTTGAAGGCTAGCAGGATTTGACTGCAGGACTTCAACAGGACTGGGGGAAACAGAGACTCCACTCTTGGAGGGCACACACAAAGTAGTGTGCACATCAGGACCCAGGGGGAAGGAGCAGTGACCCCACAGGAGACTGAACCAGACCTACCTGCTAGTGCGGGAGGGTCTCCTGCAGAGGCGGGGGTGGGGGGGTGGCTGTGGCTCACCCTGGGGACAAGGACACTGGCAGGAGAAGTTCTGGGAAGTAATCCTTGGCATGAGCACTCCCAGAGTCACCATTAGCCCCACCAAAGAGCCGCGTAGATTCCAGTGTTGGGTCACCTCAGGCCAAACAACCAACAGGGAGGGAACTCAGCCCCACACATCAGCAGACAAGTGGATTAAAGTTTTACTGAGTTCTGCCCATCAGAGCAACACCCAGCTCTACCTACCACTGGTCCCTCCCAACAGGAAGCTTACACAAGACTCTCAGATAGCCTCATCCACCAGAGGGCAGACAGCAGAAACAAGAACTACAGTCCTGCAGCCTGTGGAACAAAAACCATATTCACACAAAGATAGACAAAATGAAAAGGCAGAGTACTATGTACCAGATGAGGGAACAAGATAAAACCCCAGAAAAACAACTAAATGAAGTGGAGATACGCAATCTTCCAGAAAAATAATTCAGAATAATGATAGCAAAGATGATCCAGGACCTCAGAAAAAGAACAGAGGAGTCAAAGATTGAGAAGATACAAGAAATGTATCTTCTAGAACAATTAAAGACCTAGAACAATTAAAGAACAAACACCCAGAAGATTTAAGAACAAACAAACAGAGATGAACAACACAATAACTGAAATGAAAAGTACACTAGAAGGAATCAATAGCAGAGTAACTGAGGCAGAAGAACAGATAAGTGACCTGGAAGAAATGGTGGAATTCACTGCAGTGGAACAGAATATGGAAGAAAGAATGGTGGGATTCACTGCTGTGGAACAGAATAAAGAAAACAGAATGAACAGAAATGAAGACAGACTGAGAGACCTCTGGGACAACATTAAACACATGAACATTCACATTACAGGGGTCCCAAGAAGAAGAAGAGAGAGAGAAAGGACCCGAGAAAATATCTGAAGAGATTAGAGTCTAAAACTTTCCTTAACATGGGAAAGAAAATAGCCACCCAAGTCCAGGAAGTGCAGAGAGTCCCACACAGGATAAATCCAAGGAGAAACACGCCGAGACATATAATAAACAAGCTGGCAAAAATTAAAGACAAAGAAAAATTATTAAAAGCAACAAGGGAAAAATGAAAAATACAAGAGAACTCCCATAAGATTAACAGCTGATTTCTCAGCAGAAACTCTACAAGCCAGAAGGGAGTGGCATGATATATCTAAAGTACAACTAAGATTACTTCCCTGGCAAGGACTTCATTCAGATTCAGTGGAGAAATCAACAGCTTTACAGACAAGCAAAAGCTAAGAGAATTCAGCACCACCAAACCAGCTCTACAACAGATGCTAAAGGAACTTCTCTAGGTGGGAAGCATAAGAGAAAAAAAGGACATACAAAACCAAACCCAAAACAATTCAGAAAATGGTCTAATAGGAACATACATATTGATAATTACCTTAAATGTGAATGGATTAAATGCTCCAACCAAAAGACACAGGATTGCTGAATGGATACAAAAACAAGACCCATAAATATGCTGTCTACAAGAGACCCACTTCAGACCTAGGGATACATACAGACTGAAAGTGAGGAGATGGAAAAAGATATTCCATGCAAATGGAAATCAAAAGAAAGCTGGAGTAGCAACACTCATATCAGATAAAATAGACTTTAAAATAAAGAATGTTATAAGAGACAAGGAAGGACACTACATAATGACCAAGGGATCAATCCAAGAAGATTATATAACAATTATAAATATTTATGCAGCAACACAGGAGCACCTCAATACATAAGGCAACTGCTAACAGCTATAAAAGAGGAAATCAACGGTAACACAACAATAGAGGGGGACTTTAACACCTCACTTACACCAATGGACCGATAATCCAGACAGAAAACTAATAAGGAAGCACAAACTTTAAATGACACAACAGACCAGACAGATTTAATTGATATTTATAGGACATTCCATCCAAAAACAGCAGATTACACTTTCAAGTGCATATGGAACATTCTCCAGGGTAGATCAGACCTTGGGTCACAAATCAAACCTCCGTAAGTTAAGAACACTGAAATCATAGCAAGCATCTTTTTCAACCACAATACTATGAGATTAGAAATCAATTACAGGGAGAAAAACGTAAAAAACACAAACACATGGAGGCTAAACAATACATTAATAAATAACCAAGAGATCACTGAAGAAATCATAGAAGAAATCAAAACATACCTAGAGACAAATGACAAGGAAAACACAATGACCCAAAAGCTACGGGATGCAGCAAAAGCAGTTCTAAGAGGGAAGTTTAGAGCAACACAATCCTACCTAAAGAAACAAGAAAAATCTCAAATAAGCAATCTAAGCTTACACCTAAAGGAACTAGAGAAAGAAGAACAAACAAAACCCAAAGTTAGTAGAAGGAAAGAAACCATAAAGATCAGGGCAGAAATAAATGCAATGGAAACAAAGAAAACAATAGCAAAGATCAATAAAACTAAAAGCTAGTTCTCTGAGAAGATAAACAGGATTGATAAACCTTTAGCCAGACTCATCAAGAAAAAGAGGGAGAGGACTCAAATCAATAAAACTAGAAATGAAAAAGAAGTTACAATGGACACCACAGAAATACAAAACATCGTAAGAGACTACTATAAGCAACTCCATGCCAATAAAATGGACAACCTGAAAGAAATGGACAAATTCTTAGAAAAGCATAACCTTCCGAGACTGAACCAGGAAGAAAGAGAAAATATAAACAGACCAATCACAAGTAATGAAATTGAAACTGTGATGAAAAATCTTCCAACAAACAAAAATCCAGGACCAAATGGCTTCACAGGTGAATTCTATCAAACATTTAGAGGAGATCTAACACCTATCCTTCTCAAACTCTTCCAAAATATAGCAGAGGGAGAACACTCCCAAACTCATTCTACAAGGCCACCATCACCCTGATACCCAAACCAGACAAAGATACTACAAAAAAAGAAAATTACAGACTGATGAACATAGATGCAAAAATCCTCAACAAAATACTAACAAACAGAATCCAACAACACATTAAAAGGATCATACACCATGATCAAGTGAGATTTATCCCAGGGATGCGAGGATTCTTCAATATATGCAAATCAATGCGATACACCATATTAACAAATTGAAGAAAAAAACCATATGATCATCTCAATAGATGCAGTAAAAGCTTTTGACAAAATTCAACACCCATTTATGATAAAAACTCTCCATAAATTGGGCAAAAAGGGAAACTACCTCAACATAATAAAGGCCATATGTGACAAACCCACAGCAAACATCATTCTCAATGGTGAAAAATGAAAGCATTTCCTCTAAGATCAGGAACAAAACAAGGATGTCCACTCTCACAACTTTTATTCAACATAGTTTTGGAAGTCCTAGCCACAGCAATCAGAAAAGAAAAAGAAATAAAAGGAATCAAATTGGAAAAGAAGAAGTAAAACTGTCACTGTTTACAGATGACATGATACTATACATGGAGAATCCTAAAGATGCCACCAAATGAATTTGGTAAAGTTGCAGGATACAAAATTAATGCACAGAAATCTCTTGCATTCCTATACACTAACAATGAAAGATCAGAAAGAGAAATTGTGGAAACAATCTCATTTACCATTGCAATGAAAAGAATAAAATACCTAGGAATAAACCTACCTAAGGAGGTAAAAGACCTGTACTCAGAAAACTATAAGACACTGATGAAAGAAATCAAAGATGACACAAACAGATGGAGAGATATACCATGTTCCTGGATTGGAAGAATCAGTACTGTGAAAATGACTATACTACCCAAAGCAATCTACAGATTCAATGCAATCCCTACCAAATTATCAATGGCATTTTTTACAGAAATAGAACAAAAAAATCTTAAAATTTGTATGGAGACACAAAAGACCCTGAATAGCCAAAGCTAGTTTGAGGGAAAAAAACGGAGCTGGAGGAATCACACTCCCTGACTTCAGACTATATCACAAAGCTACAGTAATCAAGACAATATGGTAGGGGCTTCCCTGGTGGCACAGTGGTTAAGAATCTGCCTGCCAATGTAAGGGACACGGGTTCGAGTCTGGCCCAGGAAGATCTCACACACCACGGAGCAACGAAGCCCATGCACCACAACTACTGAGCCTGAGCTCTAGAGCCCGCAAGCCACAACTCCTGAGCCCACGTGCCACAACTACTGAAACCTGCGTGCCTAGAGCCCGTGTCTGCAACAAGAGAAGCCACGACAATGAGAAGCCCGCACACAGTAACGAAGAGTACCCCTGGATCACCGCAACTAGAGAAAGCCCATGCACAGCAACGGAGACCCAACACAGCTAAAAATTAAAAATAAAATAAAATAAAGACAATATAGTATTAGCACAGAAACAGAATATAGATCAGTGGAACAGGATAGAAAGTCCAGAGATAAACCCATGCACCTATGGTCAACTAATCTATGACAAAGGAGGCAAGGATATATAATAGAGAAAAGACAGCCTCTTCAATAAGTGGTGCTGGAAAAACTGGACAGCTACATGTAAAAGAATGAAATTAGAACACTCCCTAACACCATACACAAAAAATAAACTCAAAATGGATTAAAGTCCTAAATTTAAGACCAGACACTATAAAACTGTTAGAGGAAAACACAGGAAGAAGACTCTTGAAATAAATCACAGCAAGATCTTTTTTTATCCACCTCCTAGAGTAATGGAAATAAAAACAAAAATCAAGAAATGGGACCTAATGAAACTTCAAAGCTTTTGCACAGCAAAGCAAACTATAAACAAGACAAAAAGACAACCCTCAGAATGGGAGAAAATATTTGCAAACGAATCAATGGACAAAGGATTAATCTCCAAACTATATAAACAGCTCATGCAGCTCAGTATTAAAAAGAACAAACAACCCAATCAAAAAATGGGCAGAAGACCTAAATAGACATTTCTCCAAAGAAGACATACAGATGACCAAGAGGCACATAAAAAGCTGCTCAACATCACTAATTATTAGAGAAATGCAAATCAAAACTACAATGAGTTATCACCTCACACCATTTAGAATGGGCATCATCAGAAAATCCACAAACAACAAACGTTGGAGAGGGTGTGGAGAAAAGGGAACCTTCTCGCACTGTTGGTGGGAATGTAAATTGATACAGCCATTATGGAGAACAGCATGGATGATCCTTAAAAAATTAAAAGTAGAATTACCATATGACCCAGCAATCCCACTACTGGGCAGATAGCCAGAGAAAACCATAATTCAAAAAGACACATGCACCCCAATGCTCACTGCAGTACTATTTACAATAGTAAGGTCATGGAAGCAACCTAAATGCCCATGAACAGGCGAATGGATAAAGAAGATGTGGTATATATATACAATGGAATATTACTCAGCCAGAAAAAGGAACGAAATTGGGTCATTTGTCAAGACGTGGATGGACCTGGAGACTGTCATACAGAGTGAAGTAAGTCAGAAAGAGAAAAACAAGTATTGTATATTAATGCATATATGTGGAATCTAGAAAAATGGTGCAGATGAACTGGTTCGCATGGCAGAAATAGAGACACAGATGAAGAGAACAAACGTATGGACACCAAGGTGAGGGAAACGGAGGTGGGGGTCGGGTGGGGGGCAGGGTGGTGGTGGTATGAAATGGGAGATTGGGATTGACATATACACTAATATGTATAAAAGAGATAACTAATAAGAACCTGCTGTATAAAAATAAAATAAAATTTAAAATAAATAAATAACAAACAAACAATATATCACAGATATTCTTTCAGGTCAGTATATTCAGATTCTCCCCATTCCTCTCTTAATGCCTGCAGTGTATTCCATAGTAAGGATGTATCATAACGTATTTAAATACTCTCCTTTTGTTAAATATTTAGGTTGTCTGCATTTTGCTTGCTCTTTTAATAATACTGCAATGAAGCTCTGAGAGTGCAAACTGATGCACTAGTGAGAAATACTTCTACAGATCAGATTCTTAGAAATTATGTATTGTATAAAGTACATATGTATTATAAATATTTATAAGTGCCACCAAATTGCTCTGCAACAACGTAAAGTTAAATGAAAAATGTCAAGAGTGGTTGATTTCTAAGCTTATGGTCTTATCTGAGTTAATCAACCTGGTGATGAATCAAAAAACCTGAGTCATAATTGTAGCTCACACAGCAATGTATCACAGCAGGAAAAGACAACAGAGAGATATGAGTTACCCTGGCTGTGGAACCTGCCTTTTTTAAACTGTTGAGCCTTAGGTTCTTATTTTTTAATTCAATGAATATGTATTGAATACTCAGTGTCTGGCTCTGTTCGAGGCAATGCAGCTACATTAGTGAGTAAAAGAGACCAAAGAAACCCAAAGAACAACAAAAAAACACAGCAAAATCCTTACCCTTACCAGTACACATTCTAGTGGGAGAGATATACAATAAGGAACATGCATAATAAATAAGTAAATTAAACAGTATGTTAGAAAATAAGTGCTACAGGGAAAAAATAGATAAAGGTAAAAGAAACTGTGGCGGGGGGGGGGGGTGGGTTGCATTTTTAAGGTGGCCAGGCCAGGCCTCACTGAAAATGACAACTGGGCAAAGCTGTGAAAGAAAGAGTAAACCAGAAGTTTATCTGGAGGGACTGTTGCAGTCCCAACCCTACCCACAAAAAGTAGCTACAAAGGCTGAAGCAGGAATGTACCTGTCCTATTCAAAAACCAGAAAGGATTCTGCTGAAGAAGAATGAGCAGGAGGGAAGAGTAGTAAGAAATGAGCTCAGAGAGGTCAGAGGTGGTGGTAGGGTAACGGCAGATAAACACTATAGGGTGCTGTAAGCCACTGAAAGAACTTTTTCTGATGGAATGCAGAACCTTCTGCGTTATTCAAAATAGTCGAAAGTGGAAGCAACCCAAGTGGATAAATGAATAAACAAAATGTGGCATATACATACAATGGAATATTATTATTCAGCCTTAAAAGGAATGAAATTCCGGTACATGCCACAACATGAATGAATCTGAAGACACGATGCTAAGTGAGATATGCCAGACACAAAAGGACAAATGTTATGATTCCATTCACATGAGGTACCCAGAATAGGCAAATTCAGTGAGACAGAAAGTAGAACAGAGGTTACCAGGGACTAAGGGGTGGGGAGAAACGAGTTACTGTTTAATGGGTACAGAGTTTCTCTTTGCTGTGATGAAAAAGTTCTGAAGATAGAGGTGATGGTTGCACAACACACTAAATGTACTTAATGCCACTGAACTGTATACTTCAAAATAGTTAAAATGGTAAATTTTATGTTGTATATTAGAGAATGAGCTATTCTGAATGACTTTTCCAGATATTTGTCTTTTTTTCTGAGAAATTATTTTAAAGAGTTATTTTGATGGACTTCTTCTAAATACATATTTCTTTTTCCTATAAAATTGAATATAGTGAATATTCCTAGTAATACATTATATATAATAATTGTACTCTACTATAAAAGTGTTTCCCCTAGGAGCACCTTAAAGTTCAGAGAACGATTAATTAAATGGTTCCCTAGCACTCTGATTTATTTAGGTAATGTTAGCCATATGTACTCTTCTCTGCACCTAACTGCTTACTGTGGCTTTCACTGATATCCAATACCCCTCCACATTACTTGGTGCAACATGCCGGGAAACCTCAAAACCAAGTTTGTAATGATGTGTATAAATAGCAACTAGAGTTACTGAAATCCTTAGGTACTCTTCTATGCACAAATGTCTTAGACTCAGCATTAACTTTTCTTTACTCCATGGCTTTTGATAATGTTGGACAAAACTTCCAATTATGACATCAGCCATGGTAAGCCAGCGATAATTTTTCCAAATTAAAGATTTGTAAAAACATGTATTTTTTTTTCTGGGTTGAATTAAGACTAAAAGCCAAGGGTTCCTTTCACTGAAAACCAGTTATTAAGTTCTTAATAACACTCTATTTTTAAATTTTTTAAATATAAATTTATTTTATTTATTTATTTTTGGCTACGTTGGGTCTTCATTGCTGCGCACAGGCTTTCTTTGGTTGTGGTGAGCGGGGGCCACTCTTTGTTGCGGTGTGCTGCTCATTGTGGTGGCTTCTCTTGCTGCAGAGCATGGGCTCTAGGACAGGCTTCAGTAGCTGTGGAGCACGGGCTTAGCTGCTCCACGGCATGTGGGATCTTCCCGGACCAGGGCTGGAACCAGTGTCCCCTGCACTGGCAGGCGGATTCTTAACCACTGAACCACCAGGGAAGTCCCAATAACACTCTATTATTGAGGATCCTGGATTGCTTTACTGGGGCAACGAATGCTTTGAACCACCATATCTTTACCAATAAAAATATTCCCCCAGAAATATCACTTCTTGATAAATCCTACTTCCTATGAATTTACTATAATAAAACATCAAAATATTCTACACATAAATATGATTTAAATAAAAGAGAGATTACATGAAAGTATGCTGTTTACGAAGATTTACTTAGGCTTCTTTAAACATTAAAATATGCTCCCTTACTGAAAAGGTAAAAATTTTAGTAAGTTACAAAGTACTATTTTAATGCCCACATTATAACCTGCAAGTAGTTATTTCTTAGGGTTTCTCCAGTCTATATAAATATGCCATTGCTGAGGGAGTTTATAAAGGAATAAGATATAAAATCTCCTATCTCAAAGAAGCTTACATTATTTGATTATTAGGTAACACAAAAGGCAAACTGATCATAAAGTAGGACACATTTATTTGTGATGGCCAAGTCTCAGTTTTATCATGTCTCTTTGCAGGAGAAAGGAATCTTTATTTTCAAGTAAGCCAGATGGATAGAAAACAATCAGATGTTACAAAGAAGTGATGGATGTTTGTTGAATTAAAAAACAAAATAAAACAATGTTAAAAAAATGATAGAAAGACAAAATAAGTGAGAAAAAGCCAAGTCTAACTTAGAATACCCTAAGTCAGAAAGAGACAGAAGAGGAATTTATTAACAGTGGACCAAAAGTACAGAAGTCAAAGAAACAGCTCCAAGTGGAGGAGAAAACAATACAAGAATCACAGAATAGACAACAGTGATATGGAACATGGTCACAGAGCAAAAAAACTTAAACAAGCAGGGGTGTAACTGATAACTAAAATAAGACTTTCCAAAATGAAACCAAAATAAGAACAAAAAAGTTAGGTCCTTTCTAAGACTAAAAGTGAAGTTATCAGGACTGGCCAGAAGTATACTAAAATTCAAACATAAAGGCTTTAAAGGGAAGGGCGGCTTTGGACTAAGATGAAAGGGACAGCATTAGTGTGGTAACACTATGACAAAGTGAGCATATCACAGACCATAATCATGATCTATTTATTCCACGTGGCTGTACATACAGATCCCAAATCTCTCCTCACTAGGCTCAAGCCATGTGTGCATCTGTATTGTTGGCGTATTCTATGTCTGTGTAAAGACACAAGTGAGGGAAAGTAGGAGAAAGGGCTAAGAGGATTCTTCAATGGAGAAATCTCATGGCCCTTTTTACTCTTGGGTAGTGACAATAAAGGGGCTACTGAAAATCTATCAAAGATGGAGTTTTAAGCTCTGTTTTATTCCTGAAATCAAGCCCTGTAGGTGGCCACCTACTTTGCCAAGGGAGCAAAGCAGCACCTAGAGCTGTAGCTCTGACTGCAGCACCTGGAGCTAAATGAGAAAACACTTCTGTAATACTTGTGCCACTAAATATTTACCAAATATATTCACATTTTCTGTACTTCCCTTTTTGTTTCCTGGCTTTAAAGTAAACATGACAATATATAACACTCATTGTTGAATAAGTCCAAAGTACTTTGCATAACCAACACTTTTCATCTTTACAGTTCCTTAAAAAGAAAGTGGAGACGTACATAATAAATATACATGACTAAGAGTAGAAAAACTGAAGACTTACCCATAACACTTTGAAAACAAATCCAGTAATTATACTCCTTATTTTATAAACTATCAGACAACATTCCTTCAATAACAGCAGTTGAAAAGAATCTCCATATACAACACAAATTACAGAGGACCATACACATAAGCATGTAGAGAATTCTGGAGTTGTGCTGTCCAATACAATAGCCACTAGTCACATGGCTATTTAAGGTCAAATTCATTAAAATTAAGTAAAATCTAAAATTCAGTTCCTGAACTATACTAGCCATATTTCAAGAATACAATATCCACATGTGGCTACTATACTGGACAATGCAGACACAGAACATTTCCATCATGGCAGAAAGTGCTATTGGACAGTGTTATTCCAGAGTAATGGTATCTGGAACTGGAGAGACAGCCCACATGATAGCCATCTGTTACTAATCTTCAAGATTTTCAGATATGAACTATTCGTAAAGTCACAATAGACACATAACCTAAATAGTAACCCTTAGGTCTGTAAGAGTCTTATAAAATCATACAATAACAATAATTCTCATCTTTTGCTTTTTCTTTTTCATTTGGCCTGCCATATTCCCATTTGGTTAATAGACTATATTGATCAGCACCACAATTCACTTGGCTCGAGATGTTATGTGTCTTGGGTGAGTGGCAATCTGCAGCACTATTGTGCTGCTCTTCCACTGTTTTCATCAGTAATATGAAAGTTTATGTTTTGTTTTTATAGGTACAGATCCTCCTATACCATCAAAATACTACCAAATGGTAAATTATTTTAATTTAAAGAGACTGTTATATTTGCATGTTTAAATATTCATCTTACATCGGAGATTCCAATTATCTATATCTTCTATGGCTTTCTTCAGATGGACTTTATTTGCAAAAGATTTTTGATAGTAGTATTTGAAACTTTAAAGTCCTGTCAAATAAGAAAAATAAATTTCTATTTCAAAGACTTACTTTTTATTTTTTTCTTCCAGTTTTATTGAGATATCATTGACATGCAACACTAAGTTTAAGGTGTACAGCATAATGATTTGACTTCCATACACCATGAAATGATTATCACAGTAAGTTTAGTGAACATCCATCACCTCATACAGATACAAAATTAGAGAAATAGAAAAAAAATTTGTGTGTGTGATGAGAAGTCCTAGGGTTTACTCTCTTAACAACTTTTCTATATGACATACAGCAGTGTTTTTATATTGGTCATGTTGTACATTACATCCCTGGTACTTATTTATCTTATAACTGGAAATTTACAGTACCTTATGACTACCTTAATCGAAGGCAGTCCTCCTTTATAAAGACTTACTTTTTAAAGCAATTTTGTGGGTTCAGAAACTAAGCGAAGCCTTAAAATTATGTTAAATATTCAGACAACAGTTCTCCATTTCACATTCTGAAGATGATTTAAGCTTTTATATAACCATGTAAAAACTTACTTCAAAATTAAGGTCTCGAATCAAGATATCTCCATTTGGCGTTGCTAAAGGAACATGATCAAATCTATAGAGGAAATTAATAAAAAGAGAATAATTTTACATTTAACACTAAGCAGATGTAGCTGAAAGAGAAAGGCTACTGTGTAGTTTAACAGATGTTTATGGTGCTAAAGAACCCTTTTCTGTACGTACTTTATAATGTTATCTGCATTGATGATTTCTCCAACACCAGGTATCAAGGGAATGCCTTGTGCTCCTTCAATACATTAAATGGAAAAATCAGTATTAAAGCATCATGTCATGTCAGCAAAAACTTATGTGACCTAGTGCATTCATATTTACCTTTTTCCTGTTGTGAGACCATGGTGCGTTCATATTTGCCCTGATTTAAATCCTTTAGTACTTGCATTAATTCTGTAATCCGAGCAGTAAAGCTGAAGAAAAAAAGAAGTCATAATCAAAACTCCAAAGGCTATATCTTTAATTTTTATTATTTATTTTGAATATAATTGACATATAACATTAAGTTCATATTTTTTACTTTATACAAATCTAACTGAAGTTTCTAAACTTATCATTTAGTTTAAATGAGATAACTTAAAAGACATCTCATCAACATAAAGTATTAGTACACATTTTATTATTATGCTTCAATAGGAGAGGAGGAACATGCGGCTAAGAAAAGAGGTCTCATAGGATCCCACCTCAACAGATACTTCATTAATAGGCAAATCAAGAAGGTTCTCTGCCACTAGAATTTTAAGGAATTTTCTAGTAAATACTATAAAAGGACCAATGCTAGTGCATTCCTTAGGTCCAGGAAGCATGGACCCTGAGTTCCTGCTGGAGCGAGTTATAAAGCCTTGGATAAAGTTGGCTTTTCTCTCTGAGGACATCATTTATTTTAAGTATGCCAAATGCACACTACTTCCCTGCAAACATGGAAGAATTTGGAGGATTCCTCTCTTTCTTCCTCTGAAGAGGGAAAAAAGATGAAGTGTTCTTAATATTAGAGAGAAATCACTGTGGTGATAGAAATCAAAACTAATGACAAGAAGTTGAGGAGGAGAAGAATGATATTATGGTCGAAGAGAAAGCACTCTAACCAGAGAAGCAAACAGGATCATTCTGTGAATAACAAGCAGAAACTTCCTAAAGGAACAGAAGCATCCCATATGCTAGGAGCTGTAAAGGCATGAGAAAGTTATTAACAAGTAGGAAGAATGTCAGCATTCTCAAGAGAGAGACTCCTCATAGTAGTTTATAACTTCTTCTATCTTGCCATGAAGACCTTAACTGACAAAGGAGTAGAGAAGAAGGAACAGAGGAAACAGGCAGACTAACCACAGGCCTGGGAAAGATCCAAAGACATCTAATTTCTTCAGATGACCTGAAACTTACGGTGCTCTTTTTTTACATTATCGTTTTTTTGACACCATACCAAGCCCTTTATATTAGACCCTGAAATTTTGAAATATTTAACTCCATTTGATGGTCTAAGAACAATTTTACTAGACACCCTGACCATATTTACAACTGGACCTACAGCTACCATAAAGTAACTTTTCACTTTTTTCATTAAAATCAACTTCATCCTTGTTTATCTTTTGCTGAGTTGCCAGGTATCAAAGACCTAAGGACAAAAAAGTCTGGTAGGGGACAAAAAAGTTCAAACGAGAAAATTCTATTCACTAACTTAATTTTCTGTGAATCAAGGAAAGACTGCCCCAATTCGACATTTCCCAGCTTACTGAATACCAGTGTCCACAGAACAGACAGCTTGAGAACAACTAACCTAGTTTAAGGCTCCAAACAGCTATCTTAAGGAAACATGGAAAGTTCACTATCAAAGAAAAATCTTCCTACTTTTCTATCAAAACCAGCTTGCAAGAGCAAGAAATACGGGGCTTCACTGCCCCTTATCTCAACCTCAACTGGGCACAATTATTAAGGATAACATATTTGAAAAAAAATTATTCTCTGCAATTGCTCATTATTACTAATCTTACTTACCCAGCCAATCTTGTCATTTCACGGCCAGCCAAAACTATTCGACCCAGAGCTTGAGACATTCGCAAAAGCATTCTTCCACTTTGGTAGTAATCCTGACAAAGAAATAAATATTAGTTTTCACTTATATTTCTAAGATTAAAACTAGCTTTTCTTTATTGTTATATTTAAAATTTCAATTGAGTATGACTACTACTACCACTTTACCTCCAGAAGTTCTGAATGTGAGCTTTTGAGATGTCGAGGATGAGACAAATCTAGGAAAGGACGACTGACAACTACATAACCAACCACAGTGGCAAAATCTGAAACAAAACAGTTAAAAACATCAACAATACTTCACTTTTCCCACAAATTCCATTCCACTATCTCTTTTAAAGCATACTTACATTTGGCAATTATGCTATCAATGAAGCCCATAGAAAACCGAAACAAAATGAAATTATGTAGGTGCTCCACCTGGCAGAAAGCAAAAACAAAAAATATATATACTTTCTGTATATTAAAAAAATGAATCTATCATGAGGACAAAAGAAACTAAATAATTTTTGTATTCAACAAGTATTAACTGAGTGCCTGTGATCTCTGATGACATTATATACATCACATTTCATTGAGCACAATGCTGATCACAGAACAGTTGCCAAACAAATACTTCATGAAACCATTTTTATGCAAACAGAATGGAAACTACTTAAAGAATATCAATGTGGTGTCCCTTGCATGTAACAGTACAATGACACTGTATTCATAATATTGTCAGATACATACATGTTAAAATTGATCAATAATCAAAAGAAAAAGAACAGAAAGATGAGCTAATTTAGGTGAAACACCAGCTGTCTGGAAATAGCACTCAATGCTTTGCCTTAGTTGGAAACCTCTGGTCTGTGCTTTCTCTAAGAATTATATTACACTCAATTTGAACCCAGCGCTAGTGATGCTACACAGCCCGAGTCTGTAGCTTTAATCTCAGCATGCATTATCTCAAAATTACAAGTCTAAAAATGTATTTTATTCTGCATTTTTAATGTTCTTGACTTTTCCATCTATCATATTACTCAAGGCCCTGCATGATCCGGCACTGGTCTCTATCTTAAACCTCATCTGCTTCTACTTTGCTCTTTCTCACTGAGCTCCAGAAATATTGGTTCCTCAAACATGCTTCTGCCTTAAGGCTTTTCTCCTGCTGTTCCCTCTGCCAGGATTACTGTCTTCCTAGATATTTATATTCTGTGACTAACTCCCTTACTTCATATGGGTTTCTGATAAAATGCCACCTCTTCAAGAAAGACCTTCTTGCCATCCCCTACCTAAAATAGCTAGGCAACAGCCCCCATCATACTCTACCACTTTATTCCATTTTATTTTTGGTCACAAAATTCACTACAACCTGAAATCATATATTGTAAAATATCCAGTTGTTTACTTGTTTATTGTCTCCCCCACTAAAACGTGGATTTCCTGAGTACAGGGTAGCTTGCTCTTAATATCTTCTGTGAAAGAACAATGGCTAGAACATGTATTCAATGAATGACAGATGTTACATACTGAGCTCAATGCTGGAGATACAACAATGAATAAAGCAGACAAGGTCCCTGAGCTCATGGAATTCACATACTAATGAAAGAGACAAACTAGTAAACAAACAAAATAATTATAAATCACAATGTACGCTTTTAAGGAAACAGATCATTAAAATGGGAAAATAACTGGTGGAGGCCATCAGAGAAGACAAGGCCTCAAAAAGGTGTTAACTTTTGGGCTGAAATCTAAAGGATAAGCATGGGCAAGCCATGTGAAGAGCGAACTAGTTAACAGCAGTCCCCTAGAACATTACCTTAAATGCATTTTATCAGTGAATACTATCAAAATTCAGTCATGTTAAATATAAAAAAGGCAAAAATTCAATTTCTGAAATAATCTAAAATAACTTCCTTAACCTTTAAAAATCACCTTAAATATGTATTTAATTTCAAAAACTTCCACTAAAATGTAAGCTCCTTAAAGGGAGGATGTGGCCCATCACACACACCACTGTTATCACACTAATCACCTGGACAAGCACAGACACCTAGATGGTGCTCCGTATCTTTTGAATGAATAATCAATAAAATTAATTAAATTCAAATTTTCCAAGCGGCAAGTAAATAAAAACCAAGGTATAGTTTTCATAAGAAACAACGTTTATATTCTAAATCAAGGGTCAGCAAACTATGGCCCACAGTTCAAATCCAGCCTGTCACTTATTTTTGTAAATAAAGTTTTATTAGAACATAGCCACATCCATTCATTTACATACAGAATATGGTTACTCTTGAGTGGCAGAACTGAACAGTTGCAGCAGAGACCATATGGCCTGAAAAGCCTAAACTATACATGTATTATCTTGCCCACTACAGAAAATGTTTGCTGAACAGTATTTCCATGAATGCTACAGGAACAAATTCTTTCTGTAATAATCACTAAATTTATCACTAAATAAGACTCCTAAGTAACCGCTTTAAAAGTACAGACAATTATTTTAATAAAACCTACCCATTTTTATAGTTGGGCAACTTAATACAATGATTTGATAGTTTTTAGGAAAACACAGTATAAAAATTCTTCACAGTTAGTTATTTTAAAAATAAATATTTTAAAGATTAAAGGTATATGTATGTATCTTGGCAAAGGCCCCCAATCTTTTTTCCATAAACACATGAGCCTCCAACATGTTATCTTACCAGTTTTCGGAAGACTGAGTGGATTGTCTGCTTCTCTCTTTTATTTCCATTGTAAAAGGCAATTTCTTCACTATTAAAGAAAATAATTTAGCAATTAATTTTAATGTTACCTAAGCCTGAAAAATAACTGAAATACCGTATTTAATGACCGAATATTTGTATATAACTGGACATTTTGTGACTATGAGCTTATTGGGTACATCTCAAGCCACTATCTGTACCCAGCTCAACTGATCAGAGCACAGGGATACGCACCTGACTGGATCACAGACTGCACTACTGACATATGTTGCATATGCCACATATAGCCTGGCTGGAAAAGATGTGCTGGGTTAATTCTCAGAAATGTGAACAAAGAAATAAGAAATATAATAAGAAGTAAGAAGGAAATTGCCATGACATATAGGAAGGCAGGACTAGGGCAGCCATTACTACAAACTGAGTACAGATCTAACCAGAAGGGAGAGGAGAAAACAACAGTTAGAGAAAAAAATAAGGTAGTGATGCCATGACATGCAGCCTTTAAAAGACAGAAAAGCAAATTAATTCCTGCCCGCCTCACAGTGCCAGCTCCCAGGAGGCCTAGCTGAACAGTTGTTCTTATTCTTGGAACCCCAGCATAGCCTCGCAACTCCTCTTTCTTTGAGCTGATTTGAATGGGTACACAGGGGCCACAAGGATCTTAACTAGGAAAAAAGGGTCATTTTATGGATGAAAATAGGTTAAATATAGTTAACTAAATTTGCAGAAGTCATGGAGCTGGAAGGTCAAATAGCTGAAATTATAACTCGTATCTGACACTTAAGTCTAGTTTTCCACTCTATTCAGTATAATGTAAACTCTCCCAGCAAAGTACCTCTTATAGCAGAGGAAAGTAAAGATTTACATAGGCATCTAGAAGGCACAGTTAAAACAGCTCTTAATAAACACACAATATTTCTTTAAAGTCTCTTTTTTCCCTTAAAAATTTATGTGAGTTTTATATTCTAGTCCAAAATGTACCTGTATTTTTTTCCATCATAAAAACAAGGTAGCCCCTACCTCAACCAATTCAAGTAAAATTAACTTTCCATAAAGTTGCTTCGTGTTTGACCTGCCTTTCACAATTTCCCTTACACAATAATACAGGGCCCCAGGGTATCAGAATCCCTATACCTATAATTTGTCTTCTTACTTCCTTTTACCTCCTCTGCACATTTAAGTCAGTGGAGAAAGATGAGGTGATAATTCTACTTCTCCTGAACGTTTTAGCCTAAACCTAAAACCTGAAAGAACAGAACATCCCAGAATACTGACAACTGCCTATCCAACATTTATTCTCTTCCATGTCCTTCTTCCTAAGAGAACCCCAATTTTCTTAAAGTTCTCTATCCTTTTCTATGCATCCAAATGGTTGAGGAATGGCCTCAACTCCATCCACAGGGGAAGAGTTCCCAATGGTCTAAGCCAATCACTTTGCTGTAATTGCTTTAGTGATAATTCTGGCCAATGAGATGTGAAAGAAAGTCTGTTGTGGGGCTTCTGGCGAAGATTCCTTGCTCTCTTAAAGAGACAGCAGAAATGGTCTGTTTTTGTTTCTGGACTTTTTGCAGGGAAGGAGGGCTGGTGAGATCTAAAACTGCTTTTGCCATCTTGTGATCACAAAGAGAACTAGCCAGAGGAAAAGGGTAACATACAGAGGAGGAGAGAGCCAAGAGAAGACCCAGACACCCCGATCATGCTGCGCCTGGAACTGCTCTATCTTTAAGAGTTTTTATGTGAAGTAGTAAATGTCTTTATTGTTGCAGCCACCTGAGTCAGGGTTTTCTGTTTCTTGCAATGGAAAGCATCCTAGCTGATACCATCTTTCATTCACTTGGCAGATCACCTCTCTACTCAACCTTCTATTCTTCTGTCTCCCTACAGCACAAAAACCCTATTTAGAACTGGTACTATTTTAGCAATCCAAGGACATAAAGGAAGAGGGAACTGTTAAAAGAATAATTTCCTAAATAATTCTGTAATGCCAACAGGGTAGTAAATAAATATTAGGACCCTCAAGATGACTTAAGGTTGACAGATCATCAATATGCGAGAAAATGTATTGAGCACTTGCTACATATTAAAAACAGTGCTGGAAGCTTTATATATATTTCATATTTAATCCTCATGACAACCCTATATTATCTACCTAGCATAAACAAGGAAAGTGAGGCTATAAATAACTTGCCAAAAGTCATATATAACTGATAAGTGGAGAAGGTAGCTTTTGAAACTAGTCAGGCTGGCTCTAACGCCCAATACTTCCTTCTTTGGATTTTTAAACTGTCTGGAAAATAGGTAGAGACACATGCAGTGAGACTGAATTAACTTTGAGTAGTCCAAATACAGTCTCGAACAAAAAACATTTGTGGATAAATTGAGACAAAATTTTCTTTGAAGAAGTAAATTCGAATTTAAATTGTTTTTTTGACTTTGCTTAAAGTGAAATCAACAGAAAGTTAGTCAATAGAAGACATGAAGAGGTAAATCAGGGATACTGAACAGTTAACAAGAAACAGGGTTAGAAACGTAGAGGATTACTACTTTATAAAACCGATATCCTTCATAATGTATATTTTCAAAAGAAGTAAATACACACAGACATAATTTCAGTAACAGTGTTACTAGACTTTTTGGAGTCAGCTTACAGGACTTCAATAGCCATACAAAGGAATTTTTAGTACAGCCAAATACATTTAATACATTTGTACACACCTGTTTGTGATGAGCCGAGAATTAACGTATCTATACTCTCCTTCAAGCTTCTGCTCAGTTATTGTCATCTTACCAATGGGTCTTCTAATTCGAGTTAGGAATAGCCCAGAAACAAGCAAGTAGGCCATCATGCTTGCTGGGCCCTGTTATTATTGGGAGAGAAAGATATACAAAGGTCAAGGATATAATAAATTCACTGAATGCAACACACACAATTTATTATAATTAACTCCAGTTACTTTGAGAGAAATTACTCTTTTGACTAATTTTTTCCCTTAATTGTTTCTTTTCTGAGAAATTACACACTGGGTCTTCTTTGTTTTTACTACTCATCTACTCCTCCTCCCACCACTCTTTCCCCAGCTCTCCCAAATTTGCTCACTTAAAAACTCCTAATTGTAGTCCCCACTCTTTTTTACAGCACCTAAAACTCTTCTGATGGAACTCGTCTCGACACTCTCTTAATTCCACAATAACTCGCAAACCTCTTTTTCGCCTTTTCTTTGAATGTTAATACTCCCTGAGGTTTTCTCTTTCACTCCCTTCTCCTCCCAAATTTATACCTCTAATCCCATCACTCTTAAGAATCCAAGATGTTATTTCCAAATACTTACTGTACATCTGAAGCTTACTACTCTGTAGAACCTCAAGCTCAATTCCCCCAAATGAGCTCAATCTGCCTTTCCCTTCTCCTGCGTCTTGCTTCTAGCTGCCGTACTTTCTAATGTGGTAAAGTACCTCATCACGCATTGACCCTTCTAAGAGAGAAGCTTCAAGCTTGCCTTTCCAAGCTCATCGAAGGTACTTCCCTCATTCCCATATATATATCCTATGTTCTGCCATACTGAAATAACTGTTTCCTGAACGTGCCTTTCAATGAAGTTGTTCTTATGTCTGGCAAGCCTGACATGTCTAATGGAGGCCTACTCATCATCCTCAAAGCAGCGCAAATATCACCTCCAATTCTTCTGGACAGTAAATACATTTCCACACTTCCATTACTGGACTTATCACTTATTACAATTGTTTGAATATCTACCCTTTCACCAGATCATAATCCCTCTTCAGTAGGAACTGTGTCTTACTCATCTTTTTATTCAGACAGTGTGTATGGAACATAGTGTGTATTATTTTTAAATTCAGTATGATTGATTCAATGCATTTCAACAATTACTAGAAGTATGGGCAAAAGAGATAACTAAAACATAGTTTCTACCTAAGAAATACAAAATCAGAAAATAAGAACACATGGAGATATATTTAAATATAAATATAATACTTAAGTATTATAAACATGTAATAAGTACCATCAAAATATTACAATATATCGGTAAGAGGCCTTAAGCCTATTCACTTGTTTACAGTAAAAACAAGTTTTAAGAATGATTAAACCTGGCTTACGAGATATCAAAAGGTTAGGAAGATAGACAAGAAAATTAAAATAAAAAACTGCTTTCCCCAATGTTTTGGAACAGAACAAAAATCACTACATAAATTATTTATTAATCAACTACAGAAAGTATATACATACACATGTACATATACACATAAAACAACCACACTATTATATGACTGTTATAAATATATAACAATAATACTACATATTAAATGAGTAAAGTTAGACTTCAACGAGAATACTCAGAATATAAAGGTCATTCTTATTAACACAAATGTCAGAGAGACACCTAATAAGGCTCATAGGATAGTCAACCATTTATATTATTATAAAATATTCTTGAAACTGTTATGGCCACTCTAAAAGTATTTAAACATTCAAATTGCATAGTAAAATAGCTGTCTCCAAATTTCTTTTTAGACATTACTTTGCAACAATAAATACACGTATGTTCAATGTTTAAGCACTTCTGGTTGTTAAAGCCACAAAAATTTTCGAAGTGTCTGGCTTAAGCAAAATTAAAAAGCTAAATTAGAAACCTTTAAAAATCTCTAGTACGGTATTATTTTATAACCAGACTTTATTACCTACACTTGTAAAAAATACATTCTTTGAGATACATAAAAATTCTTACAAACCATCCAGCTATTCACAGCACAGTACTGTAGCCATTTAGAAGACAGAATAAAAGTAAACTTACCTGAGCTCCTATTGCACTCGTTAACTTGAAGATATACAAAACTATGTCTAAAAATGGCTGTAAAATAAACATCAGAACGTTCAGAATTAAAAAGAACTAGATTGCCTAGAGTGATAGCCAATAAACATGTTAAATACAAAATGCTATTCGACATTTATAATTGTCAACATGCAGAGTTCCCACTATGTATAATGTAACAGTATGCAACTCAAGACACAGTTCTTACTCTCAAGAAACCCAAAATGGAGACAGCCTGATCAATGTCTACTGACCATCAACTGGGAAAAGTATTTACCACTTTCCATCAACTAAGGTAGCTCTACTGTGATAATTAGCCATTACTTACTTAGCAATTTCTCAATGTAGTATAAAGACACTGAATAAAATGACCTGAGTTTTAACCCCAAATCTACTAACAGCTTTTCTGGTTTCTATATATCTTCACCTGAAAAATGAGAGACTCTTTCTGCTCTTAACGTTGTCTGATTTTATCACAACATCTACATGTTGAAATATGGTGAGTGAGCTTATGAATCTAATTTTCTGACCTAAAACTCAAGCTCCTAGAACTAAAATAATACATTAATGTACTGCTCCTCACACAGAGACAACTCAACTGACATACCAAAAGTTGTACATATTTTGAACTGTTTTTCAAGAAACCCAAACTGTGTTCATTTACTTTAAGTCCATAGCCACTCCTTTCTGACTATATTAGGATAGGTGGCTTCGTTTATTAATTGGCTTGTACTAAGATGAACCTTTTCTTTCTTGTCTTACGAATTATCAAGAAGTTAGATATATTTAGACATATACTTAGATATATAAAATTCAAGTACACTTAAGTTACTGACAAAAATAATGACTCAATTGAAGTCAGAGTTCAAACAATCAGATATTTTATAAACTAAATATACTGTCGTATATAGCACCACTACAATCAATTAATTTGATAATATTTTTCTTTACGGCAGCTGTGACAAGTCCTGAGCTATGGACTTACTCAAGTGCCAAGATGTAATAAAGAATACACAACAATGGCTACAGAATTACATGAAAAATATTATATACAGCACCTCCTCTCTACACACACACACAGAGAACGAACTAAAATGTGGTGATGGGCGGAGGGAAAAAAGCAGCTGCATTACTGAACAACTTGCAGCTGTCTGAGTTTCTAGAGTTTGGATCAGTAAAGACTTAAAGAGAGCTAAATAAAGAACAAAGTTTGGCATGAAGTGAAAAGGTGTCCTAGCAGTGGGCCTATCAAGAGGGATACAGATCGCTTTTCTTAGAACTGCCTAACCTCCTTCCATCCACATGGTTGAAATGGGAGCATTCCTATTCTTACAATGTGACCCAGCCCCTGGTAGTATATAGTTTTTTGTCTCAAGACTGGAATATTTGGATCAATTGTGGTCAGAGGCAAGATACTACAAATGGTCCAGTTTGAGACAAGCTCCGACCACAAACCAAGAGCAGTCATGTGGACTGGATGGGAAATGGGGCATCTAAGATGAAGAGTGGCGGGGGAAATGCTGGGCAGACAGTCTTATAGATGCCCTCTACATGTGCTAGCCAACGCAGGAGGTAATGGCAAAGAAGATGGCTTAATGAGAAGACCACAGCAAAAACTGTAAGGGTGGTGAGATAAGAAGAGGAAGTAAGAGCTGACATAATCAGGAGGAAGAAAACTAGTTAAGGTCAGAGTCAAAAGCTTTGGCAATATTCTGGAAAGGGGGGAAAAACAGTAATTAGAAAAAACTGAAATGTACTAATATCTTGTGAAAATTTTTTGACTATTACTTAAATGATCTATTAGAGATACTGAAGCAGAGAATTGGGCAAGAATATGTCCTAGCCTAGGGTTATGAATGTGGAACTAAAAATAAATTGACCATGAATTTCTAACAACTGCCAGAAGTACACAGGTCAAGAGATAAAAATCCAAGTTTCTGTCGTTTTACTGAAATCAGCCTACAAAGTTCTTATAACATCTTTATAAGACACTAAATTCTCAGTTCTTGGCCAAAGCACTTCACACCAATAATATAAAAAATTAAGTAACTGTAGTTAAAACTATTATAACAACTCTATAATTTTCTTATAAAAGCATTAAATACTTATATGCTGCTGTTATGTGCATCAAATCAATTCCATATAAATTTGCTTAGATTCAAAGATAAGCAAATTAACAACAATAAAAATAGAAAAACTTACCTTACTAAGATTTGAATACAGATCAACTACACTGTTACAAAACTTTTCTACATCTTGTGTAAGCAGCTGGTCTGGATTAGCTATTCTGTTGTCCAGATTTCCCATTTTATAATACGTGAAAGTTCTAAAATAACAATAAGAAGATGACTTTAAAACAAATGATTTTAAAAACAAAAAAATTCACATTATACTATGTAGTGCAAATTCATAGAAACAGAAAAATCTGGATCTGGAAGAGGCCCTAAAGATTGTCCTAATTTATTTTAGAGATGCAGATGCAAGTCTGGAGAAGGATCACTGGCCAATTAATGGAAGAGCCAGGATTAGATTCCAAATAGCTGATGTCTTTCTCTATATGCTTCTGGGTCTAAGAGCAATCCTCTTGAAAAACATATCAAATAAAAAAGAAAAACTTCTACATCTCAATATCATAAGTATTATTGTTTAAGTATTTTAAATATAAAAATAGGTTATTACTTACTGGAGATACTCCTCATAGAGGTACTTAGTTAGTCTTACTCGGAAGCACAGTTTGAGCTCATTTAACCCAAACTTCAAGAAGTTATTAACCAGAGAAATCTAAAACAAACAAACACATATTATTGGTTTTGCTTCATTTCTACTTACTAAATTATAATTTGTTTCCCTATCATTGATTTTGTCTCCAAATCTTATAAATTTTTTATAACTGATAGTACAAATTGATATAATTCAGTTCTGTTTTACTAAACATTTCCAAAGACACAAAGAGAACATGCTAAATCAAATGTAATTAGCTATATTACCCTTTACTTGGAAATTAATTTTAGAATATATTAATATTATTAATTATGAGAAGCACCTTGTTACCTTTTTTATTTTTTTGGGGGGGGAGGGAGATATAAACAAGCCAAAGAGCAAATCTGTCACCTTTCTATCCAGTGTAAAGAACTTACTTTAGGAGTACTGACATTTATGCTTAGTATATCTTCTCTTTCCTGCTACCAGCACTACAACCCTAGACAACGGAACTCTATACCCACTGTATTTGCATTTGTTAAAAAAATTACTACAAGTTTTATACCAACTAATGCCATCTTCTAGATTATTTCTGCAGTCAACTTTACTACTCTTTTCCACCATTATATTAAAATTAATTCTGCCATAGTTCTGAGGTCACATTTATATAAAAATTTTCTCAAGGAAACACTGGTCTTCTGCTGAATCTCCATCTTTGATTGACATCAATGCTGCTTTTCTCAATTTTCTATTTTAAAAGGTCTTCCATGTATGTCTATCCTCAAGCTTTATTAAATCTGACATATGTTCTAATTAATTAAGTTCTATAATCAAGCTCCTCCCTTTTACTCCCACACATACAATACTAAAATTCTTATCGTGCCGATAAAATAGAATAAAGGTAAGACCCAAGCTAAGAAAATTACTTATGATTTGGACCACTTAACGTTTATTTTTAGTAAATTCGGACAATAAATTCCAATTACATTACATTACATTAGTGGTTCGAGTTACTGTAACAGTTTATGGCCTACAGCAATGATTCTCACCCAGGATTTCTGCTCTCAGCCCACTGCCCCACAACCTCACCTCAGCCCCCCACAGGCCACTTGGTAATGTTTGGAGACACTGAAGACATTTTTTTTGTTGTCACAACTGGGGGAAGGGTGCTATTTCCATCTAGTGGGATGTTACTAAATATCTGAGAAACCCTGGCCTAATGGTCAAAGAAAAAATCATCTACACTTGTATACACCTACATATGTATGCAAAGAAACTGATCCAAACATAATTCCTTTAAATTTTTCTATCTAGTGTAAAGGTTTGCGCACTGGAAAACTCCACTATAAGTTACAAAACTAAACTTGAAAAAACTTAGTATATAAATCTTCAAAGAACTTAATAAGTAAAAATCCTAAAAGATTTCAGTAAGATGCAATTTTCTCCCTATGTAAAAATCTTTAAAGAATTAACACTTACGAGAGGCATGGCAGCGATGAAGTTGAATAAGTATTTCTTGAAATCTTTTCTGCTACGACCAATGATACCACTGCAAACCACCACATGCAATGCATTAGTTGCAAAAGAAGCAATATTTAACACTAAAAAAACCTCTCTAAATCTCTAAAACTATTTTTGGAAATTTTCATTGAATCAAATGAATCAATAAGAAAAAAGATGCTAAAAACATTTTCTTACAAAAACATTAACTTTTGAAATTTTGTCATTTTACACAGCTTGCTTGGAAATCACTCTACAAACGGCAAAATTAAATAAGAATGATAGCTAGTTCTTTCCTTCATAAAAATGGTAATTAAACAGCAGGCTTGGGCTTCCCTGGTGGCGCAGTGGTTGAGAGTCCGCCTGCCAATGCAGAGGACACAGGTTCGTACCCCAGTCCGGGAGGATCCCACATGCCGCGGAGCAACTGGGCCCGTGAGCCATGGCCGCTGGGCCTGTGCGTCCGGAGCCTGTGCTCCGCAACGGGAGAGGCCGCAACAGTGAGAGGCCCGCGTACCGCAAAAAAAAAAAAAAAAAAAAAAACCCAGCAGGCTTACACTTAAGCAGTCACAAAAGGGGTTTTATATGATGAAACAATTAACAACTTTATAGACCCAGGAATGGATTACTGTGGATAAAGTACTATTTCTTTGTTTGCCTTTAAATATTTTAACATCCTGTCATTTGTATGAACTAATGGCAAGGAGACAGACTAATGACAGATGAGCAAATTCTTACTATAAAGGGCCAAGAGCAACCATTTTAAGCTTTGTGGGCCATAAGGTCTCTGTTGCAACTACTCAATTCTGCTATTGTAAAGCTAAAACAGCTAAGAATGAGATTGACTGTGGTCCTAAGAAAATTTTACCAAAAAAGATGGCAGTGGGATTTCAATGAAACCAGATCTTTTATCTATTTTTAATCTATTTTAAATATTTATGTTTTTAAAATATCCACTAAGAACTTATTTAAGGGTTCCACTACTTTTTTAAAAAGATAGAAAGCCATTATATCATTATAAGTAAAGGATCTCTGACTACCAAATGTCTGTGGTCTAATGCAAAGATAATGTTAATACTCCCAGAAGTAAACTAACCATATTTTGAAAAACAATGTGCTAAATGATTCAAACCTAACTCTACACAAAAAAATGACTCGTATACATACTGATAAATAATTTCTTTTTATGAGGGAGTAGATGAATAATGCCAAGTAATATGAACTGATCTTTTAGAGCAAAAAAGTTCCATGGGCAAATAAATTTGCAAAAACCTGAGTTAACGCTAACAAATGTCTTTACCAAAGGCCCTCTCAAAGCTCTAATGTATAATATGCATTGTAAAACTCTGAGAGGGCTTTGTAGCACTAGCATTTCCTCCATCATTGCTAAGATTCCAAAGAACATACTTTGGGAAATGTTACTCTAGACCAATAGAAAAATTAATAGTCCAATTTTGACATAGCTGCTAAAAAGTGTTAAAAAAAATTTTTTTTTAAAGCTGAACTAGAAAAAAGTTAAAATAGAGCCACACAAAAATGTTGTGTGAGCAATAAGAATATTAGAGGCGAAAAGTAATTAAGTACAAAAGTTTAGAGGTTTAAATTAAAATTATTTGAACCAAACTTTACATAAAACCAAAGTGCTTTAGTGCTGCCCAAGCTGTGAAACACACAAGATTATCAAACTTTGGTAAAGCACATGCCATCATTCAGCAATGGTTTACCACTGGAGTAGCAGCTACAAATTTAAAAAATGGTTTCTTGAATAAAGCTTTATTTCTGCTTATTATCCCACTGCAAAAGAAAAATAATCATCAATAAAGTAATTTTAGAGTAGTCGCAATCATTACTTCTAAAACATACAGGAATCCTAAGACAGTTTGGTAATTTTAAAATGCTACTTATAGCCAAGTGGTTAAAAATAAAAGATATATTTATGATTACATACGGCAGTATAGGGGAACAAACTTTGCCACCCCAAAACGTGTTTCTTTGGCATAAGGATTACTTTAGGCTGATTATTTTTAAGAAACAGAAGCCTCAGGAAGTCTTTCTTTTTGCCTCCCCCTTAGCTGCCTAAAGAATTTAGATAAAAGGGCCTGCTCCCAGAATAGAGCTATGACCAGAGTTATCTGCAAAGCATATGGGCTAAGCATGTGTGGGGAAAGTAGGCAGGACCTAGAGATCAGAGTCCACGCTGTGTCCCAGAGTCTCCACGTGGCCCAGCAAACATTTGTTTACCAAACATTTGCTTTTCCATCTTCATGTGAATTGCCTTCCTCCCCTGTGAAGTCCCAAACCCCTACCCCCAACATCCTCTCTGTCGTTAGCTGAAGATGGTATTCAACATGAGGGCTTCGGCTATTCTGGCAAGTTACTAAATTCTCCTGGGTCTCTCCCATGTACACATGTTATTAAACCTTTGTTTGATTTTCTCCTGTTAATCTGTCTCACGCCCATTTAATTCTTAGACCAGCCAGAAGAACCTAGAAGGGCAGAGGGGAAGTTCTTCCTCCCCAGCAGCAGCAACAAGATATGAAACATTACCTTCCATATCATAGAATTGCCAGTTTCTACCTTAAAGAAGGGGTCTGCCCTATTAAAATCTGCCCCATTCCGAAGTCATTAGTCACTGCTAACAAGTAAGCCTAAAAGATGTAAAGGATATTAAAATTAAGTACATTAAGGACCATAACAAGTCTCTTTGTGACTCTATTTTAGCAGAAGAACATAAATCTAAACATACTTTGCAAGAGGCAAAATGGAAAAGACAAAGTTTACAATGTACCTTTAGTAGCAAGTTAGAGAAATGTGTTAATTTTTCCAATAAAACTGTTCTATATTATGAATTCACAATATTTTAAAACTTTTAATTTGACCAAATATCAAAAGCTCTCATGCACAGCAGAAGCTCAAAAATCTTTATTCAGGAGAAAATAAACAATTAACTTTTGTTTTTGTTTTTTGGGGGGAGGAGCAGAGAAAGGTTTATTGCAGGGCCAAGCAAGGAAAAGAGGTGGCTCGTGCTCAAAAAAAAACCCAAACTCAACAATTAACTTTATTTATTTATTTATTTAGGCCACACTGCACAGTATGCGGGATCTTCCCTGACCAGGGATTGAACTCATGCCCCCCGCAATGGAAGTGCACAGTCTTAACCACTGGACTGTCAAGGAAGTCCTCAACAATTAATTTTTAAATGACTGCTTCAAGGATTTCCCTGGTAGTGCAGTGGTTGAGAATCCACCTGCCAATGCAGGGGACACGGGTTCGATCCCTGGTCCGGGAAGATGCCACATGCTGCGGAGCAGCTAAGCTCGTGTGCCACAACTACTGAGCCTGTGCTCTAGAGCCTGTGAGCTATAACTATTGAGCCCACGTGCCGCAACTACTGAAGCCCATGCACTCTAGGGCCTGCATGCTGTAACTACTGAGCCCACTTGCTGCAACTACTGAAGCCCACACACCTAGAGCCTGTGCTCCACAACAAGAGAAACGACCGCAATGAGAAGCCTGCGCACCACAACAAAGAGTAGCCCCTGCTCGCCGCAACTAGAGAAAGCCCACGCGCAGCACCAAAGACCTAATGCAGCCAATAAACAAACAAACAAATAAAATGACTGCTTCAGAATCGTGAATTTGGGTTAAGAGTATAAGGAAGCTCCCTGTACTATTCTTGCAGCTTTTCTGCAAGTTTAAATTATGTCAAAATAATATGTTTCTTAAAAACTCTTAAAATTTTTGTTTTTATTATTTTTTTCTACATCTCATAACTGAATTTTAAGGCTGAATACCCAACAAGTTGATTAGTCTAGTAGAATTATAAGTTGGCTCATGCTACATAATAACTTTCCTCTTATCCATCATTACCAATTAAATTAATGCACCACATACTCTTAGTGATGGATTTTCTCTAGAGCATTCAGTCTTTGAGAAAATTAAAATAAGCACCTATTTAATTAAAGTTGGAAATCCCTAGCTTAGAAAATTAAATATTATTCTTTTAGGTTACAAAAACATGAAATCACAAAATATGAATAAAAGGGAAAAAACTTTAAAAGATAATCTTCTATACTATACCATGATTGTACAGGGTTCTTTATATGTATCATGTGACTGTACACAGATATCTAATATAATGTTATTCACAGTGGATGTAACCTGTTATTTTTGTCACAGGTAATTAATAACACTACAGTTGGGGAGCCTGTATTTTTATTAACAGATATGGCATTTAAATAATAAGTAAAGCCATCAAAGGAAAAAATATAAAATTCTATAATCATGTAAAAGGACATACATGTCTTCTCTATATTAATCATACAAATGACTCAAATTACTTGTACACAAAGCTCATAGAAAGAGAACTTAACAAAACTGATCCTGCTAAAGCTGATGTGCTAGCAGCAATGAACAAACGCTTCAATTACACTCATGCTTAACTTCTTAGAATTCCTTAGAGGATTCCTCACTGGGGCACAAACACACAAAACTGACCAGACTCCCCCTACAAATTCCCTTCAGGGAAACCAGACAATCAACAATCCCACAACTTGTCTTCTAGCAAGTTAAATATGAATACACAGCCAAGAGTGACTGCTTAAGGAAAACTCTAAACTGAATGACAAAGATCAGAACAACAAAGGACACTGAAAGTCACAGACTTGAAAGAATGACTGCTACAAAAATGAACATTCATACAAAAAGATAGCTCCTGGAAATAAAATTAAAACAAATAAAAATTCACTGGATGATAAAGTTAAAAGAAATCTCCTAGAATATAATATAAAATGTCAGAGATGTAAACAGTAGAGAAATTATAGTCAGAAGATCAGTCCAGGAAGTCCAACACTCAACTAAGATTCCAGAAAAAGTACAGAAAACACTGGAGAGGAAGAACTTTTTTAAAAACACAAGAAAATTTCATTCTTCAGAATGAAGAATGAGTTTCTAGATTGAAAAGAGCCCACCTAGTGCCTAGCACAAACACACGGAATGAAAAAAAAATTCACACCAACATTCAGTGAAATTCCCATAACACCAGCAATACAACATCAACAATAAAGAAATAATAAAAGCTTCCAAAGCAGGTAAAAGAAGATCCGCTGCTAAGGGCGGGCAATCAGCACAGGAATGGGACTCAACACCAAATGTGGAAGCTAGATCAGTAGTTTTTAACCTTGGCTGGGATCAAGGTTAGGATCACCTGGGATGCTTCAAAAAGTAATGATTGATTGAATCAGAATCTCTAGGGGTGGGCCCAGGCATTAGTAGGTCTCCAAATTCCCCAGATGATTCTAATTATACTGCAGCCAAGGTTGAGAACCACAGAGCCCTATAGAAGACAACAGGATGATGCTTTCCAAATTCTGAAAAAAAGTGATTTCCAATTTAGAATGAATAAATACAGCTAAATTATCAAGTGTGAGAGTAAAAGACTTTATCAGACCCACAAGGTCTCAAAATTTTACTTCCCTCGTAACCTTTTCTCAGAAAGACTGCATCTGCCAAAATGAGAAAGTAAACTGAGGAAGAGGAAAACAAAAGATCCAGAACATAGGAGTTATTTAATGCAGGAAAGAAAGATGAAAAAAATTCCTAAGATCATGATAAAAGTAAATTCAAACATGACTGCTATTTAGTGAAGCTAAAGCACAATCAATCCTAATGAGAGCCGGAAGACAGAAAACTAACAAGAGGTATGGGGTGGTAATAGATAAAAATCAGTTAAGTTATCTAGTGTGTTTGACATATTACAATACTGAGATTTTTTTTTTTTTTTTTTTTGCGGTACGCAGGCCTCTCACTGTTGTGGCGTCTCCCATTGCGGAGCACAGGCTCCGGACGCGCAGGCTCAGAGGCCATGGCTCACGGGCCCAGCCGCTCCGCGGCATATGCGATCTTCCCGGTCCGGGGCATGAACCCGTGTCCCCTGCATTGGCAGGCGGACTCTCAACCACTGCGCCACCAGGGAAGCCCCCAAATACTTAGATTTTATAGTGTTGTCAATAAGCTTGAGCTGAATTAGTAAGAAGTAGGCAAAAAATTAATGTGCACAAAAACCTGCAATTTATAAATGCCAGGAAAAGAAGTTGTATATAAAAGAAACTACCAAAGAAGAGCATTTGGCTCAGCTGTAAACAAAAGTCAAAATCATGTAAACAATAAATTCTGATTTAACAAAAAACTGTGATATAACATTGAGAGAATGAGCACAGACATGGGTAGCAGTGGAAAAGAGCTAATTCTCATCTTCCAAAAGAGAAATAAATACACACATAGTCTCTAAGACTGAAAAATCTAGAGACAGTAACATAAGTGTGTTACTGTGTGAAGTAACAGAGACAAAAAGTGTGAAATGCAGAGACAAAATAAGAGATGAAACAGTAAAAAGAACAGAAGACAACTGGCTCCAGGAATGACAGTTACAGGTGGGAGGAATGGGGCACAGAACTAATGTTTTTGTGATTAAGTCCTGTATGGCTATTTGATATTAAACTATATTCATGTTTTACTTTTTAAGCTTTTCATATATTACTTTGATTAAAATAAAAAGGCATGGGACTGACCAAAGGATTCAGGGCGCCCTGAATTGAATATTGGCGTCTATACCATTTACACATATTCAGAGGCACGTGGTCGGGGCTTTAATCCTATGCAAATAACCTTCTTTGTCCTTCTAGAGAGATGAGTCAGAAAACACCTGCATAAAGCATTCTGCCTCTCCTACAAATCCTCTAAGCCACACACAAATCAAGGATGTCAGAAAAAAACTTACAAAATTTGGGAGCATTTAAAAATTTTAAGTACCGTCATTCAAACAGTTACATTATACTAAGTACTTTAAGAAATTTTCTGATAACATACTGCATGCCAGGAAACAAAATTCCAAGAAAAAATTTTTTACTGACATTCAAATTGGTATCATGAGGATACCAATACCTTTGTTAATACCTTTATTAACAGATAAATGTTAATATCCCAACTGTTTTTTTGTTTTTAAATTCCAAATCATCAATTGCAGTGATTAATATACGTACAAAGACTATAATGAAAAAATATATAAAGCACTAACTTCAGAAACTGAAGAAAATGTCTAAGAATTTTTTTCTGTTTAATAAACATTCTCAACATGATTCCCTGAAATGCTTTGATATTTTCCTCAAATTATCTCATTAATTTCAGACATCCAGCTTGGTGACTTTTTAAGTTCCCACTACAGCATTTATTATACTGCATATTAATTTTCTTTCTTTCTTTCTTTCTTTTTGGCCGTGCCCCAGGGGCATGCGATATCTTAGTTCCCCAACTAGGGATTGGACCTGTGCCCCCTACATTGGAAGCGTGGAGTCTTAACCACTGGACCGCCAGGGAAGTCCCATAATTTTCTGTTTACTTGTCTCTGACCCTCTATAAACGGCCAGCTCTGCAGGGCTTGGTACAGGGTCTCTCCTGTTCACTCATGGGTACATCCCTATCACTGCCTGTGGCACAAGGGAGACAATAAATATCTACTAAGTAAATGAACAAAGACATAATTTGACTTAAGTATTTATACCTAACTTAGAATCTATTCCTTGCTTAAAATAACACTTAAATATGACACAAATCAGTATTTCATACATACAGGAGGAAGATGAAAAGTACCTTTCAATGAGTGTCCCGTTCTGAATCATCCAAACATCACAATATGTTCGAGACACCAGCATAACAGCAATAAGTATCAAGTAACCTGTCTAAAATAAACCAGGTATAGTAAATTAATTAAATGCATTTTAGAAAGTTAAAAGAAACATTACTTTGGTAAAGATTTTTGGTTTCTAAATTCAAAGCTTTATTCTAGCTTTAATGTAGTTGGCTGACATTTTACCTACAGGTTATTTTTAAATATAATTTTGAAAGAAGTTTAAAATATAATGTAAATGGAAAAGGCCTTATAGATCATTTAATCTAATTTTTCATCCAGATTCAAAAGTAATCCCAGGCAGGTCAAATGACTTGCCTTCATATAATTAGTCAATGACAGAAACCAGCAGTATAAGTTAGACTACCTAAATCACAGTGTATTGTGATTGTCCTATGTTTTTAATATACAACTCTAATAAAGAAAAATGACAACTACCAATACACAGTTAAGAACAAATACTGAAGCCTAAAATTTTGCTTAAGTAGAATAAATTTGGTTCAGTTTGTTAGAAAAATCTCTTAATAGTGCCCCTGCCATTGCAGGGCTTTCAATTTAGTTATTAAGGCAAGATTTACACATAAAATGTAAGAAAACAGACCAGTGTAGGTAAGTATATTTGCATCACTTCAATGTGATACGTGGCAGGATCGAAAGGTCTGAGGTAGCAAAAAAGGCTTATGACATTAGAAATACATTAAATAACCCAAGTAAAACAAAGGAGAAAATGAGGATTATGAGTAAAAAAAAAAAAGATGAAAGATTTAATGGAAAATAAAAAATAGATTAAAACCATATGAATTACAGTATTGCACATCCAGCAGATCTTATAAAACTACTGCAAGCTTTTAGGCAGAACAAAATATTAAAAAGTGTTGTTTACAGAGCATTACTTAAGCAATGCTGGGCAAGATGGATCATTGTGGGGGAGAGATGAGAGGCTGAGTGGCTGGCTTGGAGTCAATTGTCTTTGTGTGGGATGAAAATCTACCCTCCAGCCTCCAACTGCAACACACACCCATTCAAAGGTGACCTTAAACTTTCTAAATGGGAAAAATATGACAGCAGCATAGAAGCTAAAGTCAGAGAAGAGGGTGTGTGGCAGGGGCAATGTTTGTTGGATAAGGTGTTTGATTTCAAAGCTATGGAATTGAGAGGCAAATGCATCTATGACTTTTGTAATTTTTGCAAAACAAATCTTGTTTTTTAAAAAAGGTGAAGGTTCTGAAAATACAGCCCTTAAGTGAAAGACAAGGCAGGGAGTAATAAACATGGAAGTAATAAATGAATCCATAAGAAAGAAGACAATGTCAAAGAAAGTCTACACGACTGAGTTGTGACAGCTGCTCCCCCAACGTTTGCCAGAGCTGTCCAGCAAGGAAGATACCATCTTCCTACCCTCTCCCACCATCTCGAAGTTAAGTATTAAACTGAGAACAGAAGAACCTACTGATTTTAATAAATCCTATCTGTAGATGACACTTTAACGGTAATGCTAACTTTTAATTCAGACCTTAAGTACAGCCTCAATCCTAAATTAATCATTTGAGGAATAAAGGTAACATTAGACAAAGACAGTTTATTTTTTCCTTTATTTTATATACTTTGCTTAATTTTTTCTTTAAGTAAGTATCAAGTTTATTGTCTCATTTAGCAAAATCTGCCGAACTTTGATTACTGACAGTCCTGAAATGCCTTTTTGATGCAAAGGCTGTCCTCAGAATCACCATAATTCCATTACTGGGTTCATAGAATATGTCAGAAACTAAAGATAGGCTTGATTTAGGCAGTCCCTCACCTTATGATACAGACGAACTTCTATATGTTCATATGCAGCATTTTTATTTCATAAATTGATTAAATTAATCTCTCTATCTCTACCTCCAATTATCTGTGATTTCTACTGGAGTTTATTTCACTTTCTTGAACTGGGGTTAAGCCCGTATTTTTATATCCCTCAAAGATGGTTCGTAAAATGGCTCTGTGGCATGGATGCACCTTGACAGAACTGGGAGGTTGGCCAAGTTAGGCCCATCTACCTTCTTATTAACTCCCAGAGATCTATTCAATGTCTCACATTCATTTCATATTCAGCAAACCTCTGCTAAAAGGTTAAATGAACATTAAGCTGTTAACTGGTAAGGGGGGGGTGGTAATACAAAAATCTTTCCAGAGAAGAAGCTTGTACTTTAAATAAAGATTCTTCAAAGTCAGGTAGATTGTAGAATGAGAAAACAATGAATTATATCCAGAGAGTCACGGGACGCCTTCACAAAGAAGATAAAGAGCATTAAGCTGTTTTTAAACGTTATTTGTTTTTGTTGGGGGTGTTGTCACAAACATGGTGTCATGAAAGTACGAGGGCACAAGGCCTGGCTACAAAACAGCAAAGGACCTTCCAAGTAGATGGTATGCAAAGGAAGGGCAAAGTCACGTTGTGATTTACCCTACAGGAGAAAAAAAGCCAAGTGTTCTTATTCGGGTTTCAGAAAGAAGACTAGTTAGAAAAGGAGAAGAGATTATAATAATCCAAGCAAGTGAGAACAGTACAAATGGAAAGTAAGGGACTAATCGAAGAGAAACTCAAGGATGCTTGGAAAAAACATTTAAAATATAAGGGACGAAGCAGATTTAAAAAGTGCATTTTCCAATTTTTTTTCAAGAAACACATAGGATCTCTATCTAATTAGAAAAAAACCAAATGTTATTAAATTATTTTTTAGAGTTTCTTTTAAGGGCAGAGTCAACAAGACATGACGCTGAAGTGAGGGGAAGGAGAGCAAGTCCAGTGTGATGGAGGAATGTGCCTTTCCTTTGAGAATTATAGTGCTTTTGGAATGTCTTATCCTTTTCCTGCTATCAACAGATTACAAGCCTAATGCTTTTTAAAATTTGAACGGTGGGAAACAATTATGTTTGAAGAAGACAAACTTGACAGAAAAGATTTAAAAAGGAGAGATTCGGGCTTCCCTGGTGGCGCAGTGGTTGAGAGTCCGCCTGCCGATGCAGGGGACACGGGTTCGAGCCCCAGTCCGGGAAGATCCCACATGCCACGGAGCGGCTGGGCCCGTGAGCCATGGCCGCTGAGCCTGCGCATCTGGACCCTGTGCTCCGCAACGGGAGAGGCCACAACAGTGAGAGGCCCGCGTACCGCAAAATAAATAAATAAATAAATAAATAAAAAGGAGAGATTCTTTGAAATGAGACTAATTAAAGAACACTGTAATATCTAGGTAAGAATATTTAGAAAGAAAAATTAGCAGATACTGAAAGGATCTGTATCTGTGACTGAAAGGATGAGAGGTAGGTATGGGGAGGAGAAAGAGTCAACAGTGATAATATTTCTAGTTGTACAAAAGGAGAATATTAAGGTAATTAAAGATGGAGAACACAGCATTATGTTATTTTTTAATCATTAAAATACTTAATAAATCATGACAAAGATAATCTTGACAAAAGAGTAAATGAAAGAATAACAAAACTTTATTCTTACAACCAGTTCACTTCCTGAAAATACTTGAAGAATTCAGGTATCTTAAAAACATATTTAATCAAATATGAAGAAGCAACTCTCAAACGTATTCCATATCAATGCTACTTGTTAACATCTTAATGTAATAAAAAGGTCTTTCTAAATTTAATCTCGTTTGCATTATATTATAATAAAGCAACACCATTTAGGCTGGCTGTACTGAAGTACTCTAGTATTTCACATAAAATATAGTATTTCATAAACAAGAGAAAATCATTTAAAAACTGGCGCTGAACAACAAGGGTACTTGCATGACAGGCAATGACTTAGACAAAAATTTAGTCTTCATTACCTACAGAGGAGACACTTGACCTGCAGTAGAACAAAGGCTTTATAATTCTATCGTTCTGATCTCACATAAGCTTTAAAGTTGAACACTTAATATTATCGTTTCATAAGACTTACCTCTTTACAAAATGTTCTAGGGACCATGATTTTCAGAATTCGTGTGAGCCTTGAAAAAAACACCTTGTCCACCACAGCTCGTTCTTTTTTCCCCTCTTTCTACATACATTAAAAAAAAAAGAAAGAAAGAAAGCTCTTAAAATAGTTATAACAAATTAGATTAAAGAACCATGTTTCATCTAAGGCAACATAAACAACTACTAAGATGGATACTGCATTTGAAGAACATAGTCTTGTACTGCTCTTCATATTCAAACATGCTTTCAAGAAACTAAGATGTTACCAAAAACTGAATAAGGAAGTGAGAACTTCCTTTCAGAAGTGAAGTTGCAGAAATATCTGGAAAAAGAACACTGCAAACAGAAGAAACAGCAAATGCCAAATACCAAGGTAAAAGCTCGTTTAATAACAAAACGGCCAATCTGGCTGGAGCTGTGAGCAAGAGAAAGTAGTAGAAGATGAGGTCAGAGGACAGCTAAGAAATGGCCATTATCCATCTCATTACTGTTTGTTCATCATCCACTTCCTTATTAACAACAGAATTTTTAAAAAATCCTGAACAGGAGTTTTCCTGCTATCAATTACAGGAAACTTTTGGATTCCTAGATTTATCATTTAACATTTCTAATATGCACTCTTCCTTACCAATTCAAAGACAGACAAGGTTCCCTCACTCATACAGTTCACATTCTAGCAGGGGAAACCCAGATAAAAATAAACCAATAAATAAACTGTTACAGATAGACTAGGCAGGGTCAAGAGAAAAAGAATGATCCAGAAAACTATAAGAAGAAAGGTCTCTTTGGGGGAGGGTAGTAAAGCACAGGGAATACCAAGCACAAAACCCAGTTCAGGAATAAAATTGGTATGCACACTGAAGAGCAAGACGACAGTGCTGCTAGAGCAGAGGGGACAAAAGGAGAGACGCTGAAGAGATGGGCAGGACCTATAAAAAACAGAGCCCTGAAGCCATAGAAGGATTTAGAGTTTACTGTCAGTGTAGAGGGAAACCACTGACGATAATTAAGAGCAGTAAATCATTTTATTACCCTCAGATATTTCTTCATTTTCACTGGTCCAAGAAAATAGAGCTATAAAACCATTTGCAAGGATAAGGAAAGAGTGACACGAACTGGGTATAGTGGACGTTATTTACTTCATTACCCTTGGGCTGTCTGGAAGAACAGGCAGAAGAAACTTCTGAATAGGCAAGACTCTCCAGAAGGACCCCATCCCCAATTGAGCTCCTTTCCCCAACTCCTATAATCACAGCTCACTTATGTATTAACTACTACGCTCTTGATAAACAAATACCCATGGTATAGTAAATTCTATTTGTTAGACAAACTTTGCTGTAAATATGCTGTAATTAAATTAATATCTAACTTGATAAACCTTAAATGAGTTCTTTGTGTACTGAATTAGAATAATAAGCTACCATCCATATGTCACACACTGTGCTAAGGGCTTTATATATGTAATCCTAATAAACAGACACTGCATGTCGTACAGAACTGTAGACAAGAGATGAAGGCACTGGGTATGTAGAGTTAGATCAGAAAGACTAAGACAGAAAGAACTGGATAAGAACCAACCTACCGTGTAACTGCTGGAACAGAGTTCAGGTCTTTCAAACCGTACAAAGGTTGTAAACCCCATCCCACTGAGTCACAGGCCCAGTCTACTTCATTCACACATGTATGTATTCATTCATTCAATATTTACTTGGCCCAAGGCACTGTTCTAAACCATGGGGACACACCAGTGAACAAAACACAAAATGCCCTACTCACAGTCTATTTACTCTAGCTAGCCTATTCTCCCCAAGCCAAACCTTACAACTTCAACCTAAATATCCCCTTTCACCTCCCCAAACTGAGAAAGTATAGGAAGAAAAGAATAAAGAGAAAGCAATGTACATCAACTACCTTTAAAGAAAGTTAGACTTCTACTCTCGTTTTCCTCCTGTCACTGCCTCCCTACCTCACTTCATCCCACCTGTAGTCAGTACCTTCTCCATCCCTAGCTTGAGCCTTAGACAGAATAATTCCAAAGTGAAACGGCCACCTTCTGACTTAAACAGAGGATAACTATTTCCAGCTGTTCTCAAGAAATGATCTAGGGCAAACAATGAGGAAGGTTTAAAAAAAAGTTATAAGAAAGTAACAATGAAGCACGTCGTATATAATTAGCAGTTTACCTGGTATTAATTCCTCCTCCTCTTTTTCTTCTGTCCCTGTTGTCACTGCTCCTATTTCTTAAGCTGTCTGAAAGCTGACTTTATTATTTTCATTACATTTGAATCCATAAAGGGAACGATATACTTCCTAAAGTCAGGAAACACCAAACATCTGGGCTGGAGGGCTGACTCAGGGTGAAGAAATAATCAAGATGCTGTACTATTCTTTTTTAAAAAAAAAACATGGAACGCTTCACGAATCTGCGTGTCATCCTTGAGCAGGGGCCATGCTAATCTTCTCTGTATCATTCCAATTTTAGTATATGTGCTGCCGAAGCGAGCACTGTACCATTCTTGATACATAATAAAAGTCATACCTGAAACCAATCTAAATGCAAATACTTACAGAGACAGTACATCTCATAAACACTACTAGCTTCTCCTAAGAATTCATTTTAACCACAATTGACTTTCCCCACCTTTAAACTTCCCAGTAATTTTTTAAAAATATAAAAAATACTTTTATGATATAAATCTAACATGCAAATCATAGAAAATAAAACAACCATTAAAGACCATTTAAGAAGCTAAAGTAATAATGCAGTCAGAAAAAAAAAAATGTACCTAACATTCAGGAGGCAACAAGGTCAAAGGGCAACGAGAAGTTCCTATTGATGTGTCAATCAACTTAGAAAGGTGACATGAACCAGAACTGACCAGAAAAGACAGATGTTTGAAATAGCAAATAAAAGGTCATGTGGTGCTGACAAAAGTGTAAGCATTTCTGTATATTGTTAGACGAAGTATAAATCAACATAACTATTATGTTGCATCTATCACAATATAAAATGTACACTCATTGCAAAATGTAAAACCCAGCAAATTTACTTTTAGAAACTTATCCTAGAGATATTCCTGAACATATGCTTAAACACATAAATGAAAAAACTTGCACATTGTTTTATAATACTATAAAATTAAAAACCTAAATGTACATCAATTATGAGATATTACATAAATCATGGTAAATTTATGCAATGAAGATTCTACACAACTGTAAAAAAGGAAGCAGCTCATATTCATACAAGAGAATACTATAGAGTGGTTAGTTAACTAGATCTATAGCTATCAATATAAATGGATCTTAAAAAAACATTATGCTGAAAAAAAAGGAGAACGATAGTACAATGATTCAACTTATAAAATTTTTCAATAAGCAAAATAATTCTACCTATATTGTTTATGGAGATATACGCACACCCCAAAAGTATAAAAATATGCATGGGAATGCTGAAGACCAAACCCAGCACAGTGCTACCTTTGTATATTTTGAATTTTATACCCTGTGTATTACATCAAAAAGAATAAATATTTTAAAACAAGTCAACTATCTCTTTATACTATTCTCTATCTAAATTTTTTTCTCCTTAAATCTCATGTCTTATGAAACTTGTCTCACCTCAACCCATCCCACCAAAGATTATAAAAAATTTCAATAAAAAGTTCTTTTCAATTGCGTCCCCTCATAAGTGACACACATTCACTGTCGTAAAATTAGAAAATTCTGATGAGCAAAAATAAGGAGCCTATAGCTACCACTGAGAGACATCAACTGTTAATATGTGGCACATCTCTTACAAATTTCATTTCAGCATATGTCTGTGTGTGCACTTCCTATACATTTCACAAATGTGGTATCAGGATGTACACTGCCTTAAACCTTTTTTTTGGCCAACCATTTGATCTAAACTAAATTTATTTTGCTTACACTATATGACTAGCAAACAAGTATATATATTTTTAAATGTACAAAAAAATAGGAAGAATTAAAATATGAGTGAATGAATACTGCTGTACTGGATAGTTTCACTGATGTCCTAGAACTTTCAGATACGGTGGTATACAAATAGTAGCTATAACTAAGATAACTAAGGTTTGATTACTCAGGTATAATTTAGATATAAGAGATTATGAAGATGGAAATTTGCCAAATGACTGGAGATAAGCATATCTTGTCCCATTTTTCAAAGATTATGGAAACTGGAGAACAGCAATTTTGATGTCCATCTCCAGGATATTCAGAGAATAGACATTAATATTGAGGGTTTAGGAAGACCTAAGAGACGCTAATCCCTAGAAGCCAGCAGAAGTTTACTAGGAAGAAGTCATGTCAAAGCCTTCTAATTTCCTTCTTTGTTAAGGATACTGTGCTAGTATATTAGCTGACATGCACAACATTAAGCTCCATGAGGGTAGGAACTTTTGTTAACTGCTATACACGCAGAACCAAGAACAATGCCAGGCATATATGAGGGGCTCAATCAATATTTTTTGACAGGCTGACTTAATAAATGAATTAACAAATTAATCAAGGAATTTGATGTTTCTTATAAAACTATTGTGGCCTTAATGGAGAAATAAAGACCAGATTTTTCTGCAGCTGGATATAGTCACAGCTGAATAAACCATAACCAAAAAAACAAAGATTAAGAGATGGCACAGAGGAATTTTCTGGTCCTAACCTAGTCAATACTATCAGCAATTGTGAGGAAGATAGAGAAGACAAATTAAATTTGTAGATAATACCTTCCACTTAACACACTAGATGTTAGAATTATATTCAGAATTATACTAGGGAGTTCCCTGGTGGCCTAGTGGTTAGGATTCCAGGCTTTCACTGCCATGGCCCGGGTTCAATCCCTGGTCAGGGAACTGAGATCCCGCAAGCTGTGCAGTGTGGCCAAAAAGAAAAAAAAGAAAATTACAGTAACAGAATAGACATTATAGAATAGACTAATAGTATAGACCCTATAGGCTGACATTTACAGGGAAACAACTGAGTTACCATATGACCTAGCAATTCTACTCCTAAGTATATACCCAAGAGAAATGAAAACATATGTCCACACAAAAACTTGTACATGAATGTTCATAGCAGCATTATTCATAATGACCAAAAGGGGGAAACCACTTAAATTTCCCTCAACTGATGGATAAATACATGTGGTATATCTAAACAATGAAATACTATTCAGCAATAAAAAAGAATGAAATACTGATACATTCAACAATACATATGAACCTTGAAAACATCATGTTAAGTGAAAGAAGCCAGTCACAAAAGGCCACATATTACATGATTCTATTTATATGAAATGTCCAAAATAGGCAAATCAATAGAGACAGAAAGTAGATCAGTGGTTACCAAGGGCCAGGAGGAGAGGGTAATGAGGAATGACTGCTAATGTGTATGGAATTTCCTTCTGGGGAATTGAAAATTTTCTAAAATTAGTGGTGATGGCTGTACAACTCTGTGAACATACTAAAACCACTGAATTGTACACTTAAATAGATGGATTTTATGGTATATGAATTACATCTCAATAAAATTGTCATTAAAAAAAGAAATAAAGAAATCAACTGATGAATACAGACGTGTGTCAAAAGAGCTGTTCATCAGAAAGACACCTGAAGGCTTACAATTTATCACAAACTCCACTTAATATAAACAGAAGTAATGGCTAAAGAAGTAAAAGCAACTTTAGGCTGAATTTTAGCAACATGATGTTCATATCAAGAAATGTAGTAGTGCTGATGCATTCCACGCTAGTCAGACCACGTCTACATTAGACTACATTCTATAGACCACAGACTACATTCTATCCTAAACATAATGTCTAGAGGAACTAACTAGTATAGATCCAGAGGAATGTATACATAATTGAAGAACAATTAGAAACCATGTCACCTGAGAAACACTTGAAGGAATGAGGATTGCTTAGCGGGGGAAAAAGATTCAGGAAATACAACCATCTTCAAACAATATGAGAGTCTATTAAGAGAAAATAGAGTAAACTTGTCCTGTGTTTCTACAAATGACAAAATAGAGGCTTAGAGAGGGAAGATTAATTCCATCATGGACTTGAACTAATACAGTTATGGCTATCTCCTAGGTAGTACTTTCCAACAAATGAACAGATTCAAGTAAATACGAAAAGTCACCTACCAAGGATTCCTATTTTAGGAAGAATTCCTATAATATGTAGTGGATTAGAGATGATATTTAAGTTCCCTTCTAATTCTTAAATTCTGTGATTTTATCCTAATTCAAAAATATATAATGAAACAAATGAAATAAATGCACGAAATCCCGAAGAGTAGACAACATAAATTTTACCTCATTGTTCCGTAATGGTGGTTCTCCATTTTTCTTACTGCAGAGAAAAAGAAAAAAGAGCAAGACAGCTTTATTTGCAACTGTTCCCATCATAAAATATTATTTTAAGATATCAAAAGAATATACCAAATTCTCCAAATGAATTTCTTCTTTTATATTTCATACTGAGATAGAATATATTAAATACAATAGTCCAACTGTATAATCCACAGTCTTCTTACTAAGTATAAATCACAAAGAGTGCTCAATAAATGTTAACTACTACTATAATATATCAGGCATTACGTTGTAATTTTTTTCATACACACACAATTACACTTATTTTACAAATTCTCTCATGGAGATGCAGAGTCTGTTTTTCCATCCTTGAATCAAGGCTTGGCCAAGATATTAGCAAATTGACACAAGGAAGGCCTTGAAAAATGTTTGTGCATTGGGCTCACTCTCTTGCTGCTTGGAATCTTTTCCCAGCCATGTGAGCAATCCCAGGTTAGCTGCCTAAAGGATGGGAGACCATGTGTCATTTCCATGTTACAAATGAAAAAACTGGCTTGGGGGACTTCACTGGCAGCACAGTGGTTAAGAATCCGCCTGTCAATGCAAGGGACACGGGTTCGAGCCCTGGTCTGGGAAGATCCCACATGCCGCGGAGCAACTAAGCCCGTGATCCTGCACTCTAGAGCCCGCTCACTACAACTACTGAGCCCACTCACCACAATTACTGAAGCCCACATGCCTAGAGCCCGTGCTCCGCAACAAGAGAAGCCACCGCAATGAGAAGGCCGCGCACCGCAACCAAGAGTAGCCCCCGCTCACCGCAACTAGAGAAAGACCCAACGCAGCCAAAAATAAATAAATTAAAAAAAAAAAAAAAGGAAAGAAAAAACTGGCTTGGAAAAGTCAGTACCATGCCCAAGGTTCACGCTACTCAAAACAATGTAATAGCACCCCAAAACAATATAATAACCAGGCTTGGCTTCTTTTTATACACACTACCATAGCACCCTATGCTTCTATATAACATTAATCACGTATTAAATCTCTTGTTTAACATATATTTCCTCCCAGTATATTAGTTCTATGAGATCAGGAGCTATTGCAGGTTGGCTTCTCCAAAGTAGAGGCGAGGTGGTGTTTGGAGTACAAAATGTTTATTAGAGATCAGTATCTGTGAAAGGAAGGCAAAGAAAGAAAGTTTGGGCAGAACTCAAACTGTGATATAGGCCAACAAAATTTCAGCCAACCAAGTGGGAAGCCCTGAATCAAATACTGTCCATCATAGTGCTCTGTGATGGAATGAAATGGTCAGGTCTTTAAACCTCTTTCTAGCTCAGCATGCAAATGTATGCTGCTCCAGGGAGATCATGACCTTGAGGGAGGTAGCTCTGCAGGTAAGGCAGACCCTAGAGATGTGTGCAGAAGGGGCTACCTGGTAATCCGCACTCCTCATAGCCGGACAATGAGCCCTTCTTTGAAGGGGAATCTGGGTAGCATATCTCCTTGTCTACTACAGGGGTCATATATTACCCAACCCTGTATGTTCAATACCTAGTTGAGCCACAGCAATCTGTACAGCAATCTGAACATTTTCAGTAATAGGATACCACGTCACTGAATAACGCTAGAAAGGCAAACAACTATTGATACAATTCGGTAGATGCTATCATTTTTAAAGTGCTTAGGTTTATTACTGTTTCTAGTTTCAATTATACTGCAGGATTGTTCATCTGTTTTTAAATTTCCATGAGACCGCAAAACTGTTTCACAGAATGCCTTTTATATATATGTTCAAGCATGCACAGTTAATTATGAGCCCCTTTTATAAATAAGGCTTTCTAAATTCCTCTTTTTAAGAATTCTTTAATGTTTCCTCAATTTTGAAGATACCAGCTATATAAATACATATAAATTACTTAGGATAAATTAGAGCAGTATACTATATTTATGAGCTAAATCCATTAAAATAAAAGTATTCAACACGTTCGAAATATATCATCAATATGCACACAAAATGGCGAGGTATCTATAATACCTAGAACAATCACTAAATATCAGTTATCTCGTTACATTTCAGGGTATAACCAACTGAAGTTATTTTTAAATCTAATTTTGTGACTATGTGAATGATGACCTTAAACCAGTCTATTATACCAATATCAATGTCATGTTCAGTCAGGAGCTGCTCATCTATCTTCTTCTCACTCAATAAATCAGCACACTTTCCAAAATACGACGGCACTCCTGCATCAATCCTTTTCATTGCCTTGCCCAACATCCAGGCGTGGGCAAAGGCGAGGAAAAGAGAATCGCAGTACCAGGATAAGATATATAAAAACAACTTGGTTGCTAGAGTATGAAACAAAGGCACACAGAAAAGATACATTATCAAGTGCATGTGGTACTGAAAAGACAGGTAAATTATAAAAGTGACATGGTCAAGAAGCATTCAAACGTCTACTAATTGCTTACTACATGCTAGGCACTATTCTAGATCAGCACTTCTCAAACCTCGTGGTCTCAGGATCCCCAAGAACTTTTATATATTTGTGTTACATGGATATTTATATGAAATTTCAACCTCATAAATTTTAAAAATACTTATTTACTCATTTAAAGACAACAAACACATTACATGTTAAGTAAAATTTTTATAAAAATAGCTATATTTTCTCAAACAAAATAATTTAGTAAGAAAAGTGGCATTGTTTTTACATTTTGGCAAATCTCCTTTATGTCTGGCTCAATAGACGACAAATGGATTCTCATATCTGAGTCTGTATTCGTTCTATCTACTGCAATTCAGATAGGCAGTTGTAAAACAGGAGTATTCTGATAACTGTGGATATTCTTCTGTGATACTATAATGCTGCAATGCAGTCTGATAATTATATCAATGAACTTGTACTCTGATACAATAAAATTCACTGGTCTATATTATATTACACTTTAAAAAAAATAAATTTATTTTATTTATTTATTTTTGGCTGTGTTGGGTCTTCGTTGCTGTGCACGAGCTTTCTCTAATTGCGGTGAGCAGGGGCTACTCTTCGTTCCGGCGTGCGGGCTTCTCATTGTGGTGGCTTCTCTGGTTGCAGAGCATGGGCTCTAGGCACATGGGTTTCAGTAGTGGCAGCTTATGGGCTCAGTAGTTGTGGCTCGCGGGCTTAGTTGCTCTGCAGCATGTGGGATCTTCCCAGACCAGGGACGGAACCCATGTCCCCTGAATTGGCAGGCGGATTCTCAACCACTGTGCCACCAGGGAAGCCCCTATATTACACTTTCAATGGCTCTTTTAACCCACTCGAAATTTTCTAAGATCGTGCATTAGTCATTTGGAAAATGCTGGTTCAATGAGTTATATAGTAGGCCTTGCAAATGTAATACATTTTATTATACAATATTTTTAAAATTATATTTGTTAATATTACCACCAACCTCATCAGAAAGGTCTTAAGCACTGGGAAACTAGCAAGCTCATGGTAGCAGACAAGATTTCCAAATTCTAATTTTCACTTGAAAGCTTAAACTGTAACATTAGCAACAAACACTGCCAGTTGTTTTTCCTTGAAGGCATTACAAGAAAATGTCTGCAACATTCAAGGCTGAATAACCAGAGTTATTCAGTCTTTCTTTCAAGTAAAAATGATGTTCCACCAAAAAAACAAAAAAAAAAAGTGGCTAGTTCAGTTCACAACTCAAACAACTGCACAGTGCTTTCCCTCAAGACAACCTATGTATTTGATATGCTACAAGAAGTGCTTTTGCAAATTTCTCATTTTTCTTTGGCAAAGACATTACAAAAAAGAAAAGACAAGAGCAGTAACCAGCTATAAAAAGTATAGGAAGGTTTTATCCAAGAAATGTAAAGTCAGGTTAACATTTGAGAAAACAAGGTAATTCGTCATATTAACAGTCTAAAGAAGAATAAACATATGATCATATCAATAGATACAGAAAAGGCCTATAAAACCTGACACCTACTCATCCTAAGAACTCTCATCAAACTAGAAATAAAAGGAACTTCCTCAGTCTGATAAAGGACATCATCAAACACCTACAATTATCATCATACCAATTAACAAAAGACCGAATCTCTGTAAGATCTGGGACATTGCAAAGATGCCAACACTCACCACTTTTATTCAATATTGTTACTGAAGGACGCAGTGCAATAAAGTAAGCAGAACAAACAAAAGGCACATAGAATGAAAACGAAGAAGTAAAACTATCTTTATTGCAGACTCTATAAACACTATATAGAAAAGCCTAAGGAATCTACAAAAAAGCTAAGTGAGTTCAACTGGTTTCCAGGATACGAAATCTATATATAAATACCAATTGTATTTCTACATATGAGTGAAGAACAATTGGAAATTGAAATTTTAAACATACCATTTATAAAAGCATCAAAAATATTAAATACTTAGGGCTAAAATTAAAAAGAAAAAAAAAGACGTGCAAGACTTGCATGCTGAAAACTACAACACATTGCAAAGAAATGTTCAAAGAAGACTAGATAGATATATATCATGGTCATGGATCAGAAGAATCAATATTATTAAAGTGTCAATTCTTTCCAAATTGATTTAGAAATACAATGAAATCCCAATCAAAATCGTACCAGACTTTTCTATAGAGACTAACAAGTTGAATCTAAAATCCGTATGTAAATGCAAAGGACCTAGAACAATCAATAAATTTTTACAAAGAAGAACAAAGTTGGAGAAATTGCACCTAATTTCAAGGCTTATCATAAAGCTCTACTAATCAAGAGTTTGATACTGGAGTATAAACAGAGATCAAAGAAACAGAAAAGTCCAAAGTAGACCTACACATATAAGGTCCATTGATATAAGACAAAAGTGCCAATGGCAACTCAATGAGGAAAGTATAATCTTTTAACAAATGGTACTGGATCAACTGGACAGACATATGCAAAAAAAATCAAAAGGAACCTCAGATGTTATTGCACACCATATACAAAAATTAACCTGTAATGAAACAGAGACCTAAATGTAAGAGCTAAAACTACAAAATTTCTAGAAGAAAACAGAAGATCTCAGTAATCTTGAGTTAAAGACTTGTTAAATAGAACAAAGTACAAACTACACACAGAAAAAAAAAATCAATAAACTAGAATTTATCAAAATTCTAAATGTTTGTTTCTCAAAATATACTACTAAGAAAATTAAGACAAGCCACCAACTGGGAGAACATATATGCAAAATACATACCCAAGAAAAAACTTGTATTCAGAATACATAACAGACTCTTATAATCAAATAAGGTGGCAATTCATTTAAAGATTTAAACAGACACTTTGCCAAAGAAAATGTATGGATGGAAAATAAACACAAGGAAACATGCTCCAAATCATTAGTTCTTAGGGAAACTCAAATTAAAACCACAATGAGAAACCACTACACACATCCACTAGAATGGCTAAGATTACAAAGACTGATCACAGCAAGTGTTATCAAGGATGTGGAGCAACTGGAATTTTCTTATACTGCTGATGGGAATATAAAATGGTACAATCACTTTGGAAAACAGTTTCTTAAAAAGTTAAACATACACCTACCATACAAGCCAGCCATTCCACTACAAAGTATTTACTCAAGGAAAATAAAAGCATATTTCCATAAAACTTACACACATATTCATAGCTGCTTTATTTTTAATAGCCAAAACCTGGAAACATCCAAATGTTCATCTACAAGTGAATGGATTTAAAAAATTGTAGGTATTTCCATAAAATGTACTCAACAATTAAAAAAAAAACCTATTGATGCACGCAACATGGATGAATCTCAAAATCATTATGCCGACTAAAAGTAGCTAGACAAAAATGTACATAGTATAGATCCCACTTAACATGAAATTCTAGAGCAGTCATATCTAATCTACAGTTATAGAAAGCAGGTCAGTGGTCGCTTCAGGCTGGTGCAAGGGAGAAGATTGACTACAAAGGGGCATGAGGGATCTCTGGAGTGATGGAAATGTTTGCTATCTTGATGGGTGTGATGGTTTCACAGGTGCTTACATGTCAAAACTCATTAAGTTGTGTATTTTAAACATAAGCAGTTTATTGTACATCAGTAAAGCTTCAATAAAACTATAAAAGAAAAAGATGACCAAAACCTAGGGGAGACTTTTTCTTAAGAACACAATAGAAAAGTACATTTTCTTTGTTCTTTATTGTTGGAGGGGTGAGGGAGAAGGAGATGGAATTAACTATTCCTTAATAATGCCAACAAAATATGTAAAACTAATAAGCAGAAATTTCCCCCAACAAACTATGAGACTAGGAAAAAGAAATTGACAAAAATTAAAAGAGAAGTTTTCAGATAACTTTCAGACTAAGTAAAAAAAAAAAAGAAAACAATTCTGAAAACTTTGATCAGAGTTTTGTTATCCAGAACAATAATTCTGACCCTAAAATTTCTCACTTAGTTCATTTTTCTAGGCCAGTGTTTCCTGGACTTCAGATAATATATGAACCTCTCCTGAAGGAAAAAAAAATTCTTACAGACCCCAGCGTTGACTTAATTTGGTGCTTCCTTAAATATGTAGAAGCGGGCTTCCTTGGTGGTGCAGTGGTTAGGAATCCGCCTGCCAATGCAGAAGTCACGGGTTCAAGCCCTGGTCCAGGAGGATCCCCCATGCCGCAGAGCAGCTAAGCCTATGCACCACTGAGCCTGCACTCTAGAGACCACGAGACACAATTGCTGAAGCCCAGGCGCCACAACTACTGAAGCCCATGCACCTAGAGCCTGTGCTCCACAACGGGAGAGGCCACCGCAATTGGAAGCCCACACACCGCAACGGAGAGTAGCCCCCGCTTGCCTCAACTAGGGGGGGGCCCGCGTGCAGCGACGAAGACCCAACACAGCCAAAAATAAATAAATAAATTTTTAAAAAATGTATAAGCATAAAATTAAGTTAATTGACCCTTAAACATGAAGACTTAGGAGCACTGACCCTCACTGCTGTTGAAAATTCACCTGTAACTATACAGTAGGCCCTCGTATCCGAGACTCTAGATCCTTGGATTCAACCAACCATGGATCATATAGTATGGAAGTACGTATTTAGTGAAAAAAATCCACACATAAGTGGACCCTCGCAGTTCAAAAACATGTTGTTCAAGGGTCAACTGTATACATTCCTTTTGTTTACAGCTCTTCTACAACCACAAAATAAAATTTATCACTTAAAAATTTTAAAGCCAATAAAAATGGAATCAACATTCATTTAAAGTGATAGGTGAGATAACATTGCTACAACTAATCACCAGTGCTGGGGTAAAAGAGTAGAAGGAATTATTTATGTGTTATATGTTCCAGTTAATAGCCAAGATTTTTAAATAATCTTCATTATTTTTCTTCTGTAAACAATGAATTGGCTTTAAATCACTGCTTCATTAAGGTTGATGGGATAATCAATTTATTAGTACACCCCAAAACAAAATTCTAAAAATTAAAATACTCAGTGAAAATGTCATAGAACTTACTGCTAATAATACTACTAATAATAAGTGTTACAAATTGGTATTTATAGAAACAAATGGCGATCCATGCAATGTAACTGCTCACAAAAATATAATTTGCATATATATATAACATACATATACATACATACATATATACACACCTATCCACCCACAATACATATATATACACACACCCACAATGGGCCACATGATCAGTCGGCTCTCCCATCACTTTTCTCTCTTCAAGCTACCATGAAATACCTTATTCAGAGTATACCATGACATCTTATGAGGCCTTCACTTGGTGTAAACACATAATCTACATGTCAGCCCTATGTTCTTTTATCAGTTTGTGACAAAGTAATACACTACTCAATTGCTCTACGTCTTTTTCATGATTTCAAACCAAAGCTTCATTATAAGATTTCAGTTACTTAGAAATTCTATGAAAACACCTTTCACCCGTAATTATCACTACAAAAGAAAAATTTAATAGCAAAATAATTCAGTATGAATACTAAGGTTGAAGATGATTTTCTTAGTTTTACATTACTACACTTCAGCCTGATGTAAGTTCTAATGCAGCAGATTTGTCTACCATACATGTGGTCTCTTTTGATGGTCACTTAAGCAACAATTCAAACACAAATACGGGTACAAAAATCTGCAATACTATGGTAGTCATTCAGACGATCCAGAATGTGCTTATACTAATTTATTTATAATTTATCACCAAGATGAAAACACAAAGTTAGAAAATTCTCATAGAACTTTAGGACCCTGAAGAATGAATCATTAGATCCATTATCTCTAGGCCCTAGAGATACTACATTAGAACACCTCGGTCAAAACCATGATATCAGCTATCACCCATTCTCTAATGACTCCCCAAATCTCTAGCTCCCTCATCTTTCCTAAGCTCCTGACTTGAATAATCTATTTTTTTAAATAAGGTATCTGTACCTGGATCTACTGAAATCATTTTAAACTCAACATGCATTCTATGTCTGAACTTACCTTTCCACCCCAAATCTACCTTTCCACCTTCTCATCCTGAGCTGGGCCCTAACTCAGTGAATATACCTTCTTCTATCCAATCACCTAAGCCACAAACTTGGGAATTATTCTTAGATATTCTCCCTTTCTCATACTCTCCCTATCCAATCTCTCTCTATGCTCTCCTTTTCCTCTATTGCAACGACTTCAGTTCAGGCTATCAAAATTTCTCATGTAAACTAACAATTTTCTCACCTGCTTTCTAAGTAGGTTCCTTATCATTTCTATTGTCCCCCAGTTCAAGTCCTTAGCCATATCAAATATAGCTGTGTGTGTGTGTGTGTGTGTGTGTGTGGGCACACATGTGCACGCACACAACCAAGGTCAATCAGGGCCCAGAAATGATGAAGATGTGAACAAAGGTGGTGGCTATGGAAATAGAAAGATGAAACAAAATTGCTAGAAATAACAGGGTGAGAGAATAGATAAGAGCTAAGACCTAACTGAATATGGAAATGAGAGGAGAAGAGCAAAGACTTAAAGAACTATGTAGAAAGATACAGGAGGTATTAGAAACCTTCTGCTCCAAACTTATGCCCTGAAAGGCAAAGATCATTTTTCCTCAGGTCTCGCAGCTTGCACCCTAAGCGACCCGAGGACAGTCATTCCATTTACCATAATAAAGAATAACAGTAGAAGCATGCAGGGAAATAATAATTGGACTCATTATAAATGTGTTAAATTTCAGGTTCCAATAAGATAACGATACGGAATTGTCCAGAAGATTTTTTTTTTAAGTTTAGATTTGAAGTTCAAGAGTGGAGATGTTGATTTGAAAGGAATTAACATGACAATACTGTGACTATACAATGATATAACTCCTTTGGGAAACAAAAATATGAAATCTGAAATGTGAGTCTTACACCTGTTTATTAAGCTACTGTACTAAAAATTTTAGTATGTGCTCTTAAGAAACTTGGTTTAAGTTCTTCCCTGACTGATACTGCTCCCAGGTACTTTAACAAGTAAACTTTCCTCTTAAAATGAAAGTATGTTTACTATAAGCCTCAAAATTATTCCAAGTAATTTTAAATAAAATGTCTAGACCATAATCAAAAATAACCAAGCACATAGGAAACTACACTCCATAACCAAGAACCAGTAGAAATGACAGAAAACAGGAGCAGACCCAAAAAGATTTCAGATGTTGGCATTTCCAAACATACCCTATAAAACAATGCAGACTATATTTAAAGAAATAAACAGATAAAATAAAACAAAGTATCTACCAAGATAAGAAAATAATAAAAAGCTACACAGACTTAAGAAAACCAAATGGAATTCTTAAAAATAAAAATACAATTAAAATTAAATATTTAATCAATAGGTTTAACAGATTTCACACAGCTGAAGAGAAAATTAATAATCTAGCAGCTAAGTCAGAATTGACTATACAGAGTATAGCAAGGAGAAAACAAAAAGACAGCAAACAAAGAAATAAGAGACAGTGGTTACAATAAGACTATCTCAGTTGGTGTCCAGGAAGAATAAAGAAAGAAAATGAGGCATAGGTAATGGCCGAGAATATTCCAAAATCGAAGAAAGACACCAATCCACAAAAATTAAAAGGCCCAGTGAATTCTAAGCAAGACAGATAAAAAATAAATCCACACCTAACCATTACTGCCAATCTAGAATTAAACATTCAGGAAAAAAGACACTTACATGAAAGAAGGCAAATAAAGACATTCCCTGGCAATATGGAGAGGGTTCATCATCAGCAGACTTGTACTAAAGAAATTTATAAAGGACATATTATGGGGGAGAGGAGGGTTGATCTCAGTTGAAAGGTATAGATTGCAAGAAGGAATGGAAAGCAAAGAATGTGGTAAATATATAACTCTAAGTAAATATTATATAAAACAATAATAATAATGTCTTATAGTACTAAAAAAAAAAACCCACAACAAATGCATCTAAATAAGGAGGAAAAGTTAATGGGGTCACTGCTCTGAAGTCCTTTTACTGCCTGGGAGAATTATGAAGTATTTCTTATTGATTAATATTTAGACTTGAAAAGGTAAACAGATGGCAAAATTTCTAGGGTAACCAGTAAAATTTAAAAAAAAAAAATTTATATAGAGAATAACTTCCAAACAACTAAAAGAGCTAAAAATAAAATGAGGAAAAAAATCAATACTCTAACCACAAAGCAATTATGCTGGTAATTAACAGCAAAAAGAAAAATACAAGAAAAATTCCCAAATGTTTTGAATTTCTGGTATATTAAATACTGAGACAAATTCCTAAAAAGGAGGAATCTTTTTTCCCACCCTTGAATCTGGGCCAGGCTTGTGACTTGCTCTAGCCAACAGAATGGGTGGAAGCCTTTCTGCTTTCACCCTGGCTTCTTGGAATGCTGACCTGAGACCACCATGTAAGGAACTGGTATAGCCTACTGAATGATATAGTCACTTAGATGAAAATCAAGGCATCCCAGCCACCAGCCAGCACCAACTACCAGATATGAACCTTCCAGTGCAGCCAATCCTCTACTGGGTTCCTCATAAGGGAACCCAAACAAAACAAGCAAAGGAACTACCCAGCCATCCATAGAAATAAGGGGGAAAAATAACTGTTGGGGTGGTTTGTTATACAACAATAGGTAACTGACATAAATAAAGAGATTCGCTTTGGTTTGTGAAAAGTCATGGGTCAAAGAAATTTTTAAAATATTTGAAACGAATGATATACATATCAAATGATATGTTTACAACATAAGAGTTTACATATCAAAAAAACTGTGGGATGCAACTAAACAGTGCTTAGAGAACTTTATAACCTTAAACGAATACATTAGAAAAGACAGAAAATTCATCATCTATGCGAACATTAGAAAAAGAACAAAATTAACTGAAGTATAAAGAATAAAAGAATACAGATAAAAGCAAATAAAAATGAAATAAAAGACACTCAACAGAGGTAAAGCAAAACTGAAAGTCAGATTTTTAAAAAAATTGACACCTTACAAACTCATGGCAAGATTGATCAAAAAAGAAAGGGCACTATAACCAATTTTAGAAATTAATCTATAAATTAGATGAAATCCTCATCAAAATCCCAACATGCTCATTCTAAAATTTAAATAGAAATAAAACCAATGCAAGAGTTGATACCTGAGGCACATTTCATATTTTTATAAGATTCACTGCATTCATAAAGGTTCCTCCAAAGCATCTATAAGAAAGCATTAACTACTTATTTACAAGTAGTGAATCATTAGGTTCATAATGACACTTAAGAAGAATTCATTGGTCACCTCCAGAGAATAACAAGAAACTGATGTATAATAAAGAAGCAAACATCCATCCTGCCTTTCCTAACTGAACTGTACCACTGGGGAACCAAATAGATGAAGAAAACTTCCTTTTTACAGAAGCATTCCACCTTATAAATGAATAACCGAATTCAAATATCATCATTTTGTAAGACCTAATAAACTCATTGTTCTAGGTATCAAATATCAGTGGCTGCTCAAATCACAAAAAGAAACCACCAGACCTTATATACCTTGTGACAGAGAGTATACCACATCAACACCTAGGAAGCATTCTTGTCCAAAAAATAAAAACAAAATCTAAACTTTAGATCCAACTAGCAATTTACAGGAAATAGAGAATGAAGAAAAATTATACAACTGGCATAATCCAAATTACAGAATATGTATAGGTGAAAACACCTGGTTGCTTCAACAAATAAACTATAACAAAGGGGAAAGAGAAATGGCATGCAGACTCATAGATTAAGAGAGACCTGAACAAAAAATCCCACAAACACATCTGAATTATACTGCTTAGGAGCGCACCTTTGGGTGATAAAATTATAAAGAAATGCAAAAATGTAATTACTATAGAAGTCAGGATAGTACAGAGAAGGGGCTGTGACTGGGAAGGGGCATGTGGCTTCTGAGTAGATGGCAAAGATATTTCTTGACCTGGGTGGCAGTTACAAAAAAAGTCATTAATTTATATACATGTTTTATGCACTTTTCTATATTTGCTGTATAATATACAATAAAAATGTTTTAAAAATCTTAAGAGTATTTCACCATGACTATATTTTAAAATTAATATACCACAATAAAATTGTTAATCTAACAATTAACATAACTTTGAATTTAACATTTTTTCTTAGCCCCTGAATGATTCTTGACTGTTCTTCTGAATCTGAAACCGAGTTCCCTTACTGAGTCTATGATTACTCTCTCTATCCAATTCTTTATTCCCTTTTTTGTCCCCTCTGACCTCAATCCTGTGCTAACTGAACACTAATCAACCAGAGTCAGAGGACGAAGACTGCTACTGTCGATAACATCGTTAATGTACTAAAATTCCTATTATGTATATCATCATTAACATACAAACCCAGGTTGTTTCTCCAGGGCAAGATGAGCTGATGGACCCCCAAGCCACGGACCACCTGGTCTGAGCCTCATAAACCAGAACATCCCGACTCCCGAAACTATGATGAAGAAATGTCACAAGATGATGATTAGTCCCAGCTTTCGTTCTTCCCCTTAAAAAAAAAATCCCTAACTCAAAGACCAAGATGGAGTGGATCTGAAGCTTGTCTCTCTCTCTTGCTTGGCGCCGTGTAATAAACCCTTACTTTGCTGAAAACACCTGCTGTCAAGAGTTTGGCTTTCTGTCCAGGGGCGCATGAGGCCTTGCTTGGTTACAAACCTAAGTATATCTGAAGGATCTGATAAAAATGTTTTATTCTGTCTTTTACCCTCCACATGGCTAATTCAAACGTAAGAACTCTTATAATCAGGTACCATTTTTACCTTTCTGATTACTCACCGATAAAATAAAGATAATAAAACAACTATCTCAAACGACTGTTGTCAGGAATAAATGCAAAGTATTTAGAACCTATAATATGGCAAGTGCTCAATAAATAGTTAATAGTAAGGTTACCAGCTTCATGTCTTTGCAGTCCCTTCTTCTCAAATCATAACTCCACTAACGCCATCCTTTGCTCATGCTACTTTCTCTACCTAGAATGCCTTTTACGCCTTATCTCTTAAGATCAGGCACAAAAGTGAAACCTCCCCAGGTAACAACCAAAACAATCAAACATTCCCAATTCAGTGCTCCCTCCCACAGAATTATTATTAGACCACAGGTCTAGTCACACTGACTTGTACGACTTTTCTATATATTTGTATTTCCAGGGGTTAGAAATAATGTTCTAGAAATAATGTTCATCAATTTGGTATCTCAATGCCTAGCTTAGAGACATACAAGAAGCATTCAATAGAATGTACTGGATAAACATTGTATTTCCTTCCACATTGAAAGTTTCTTCACTGAAGTAAGGGGAAGTAGCTATTTTGTTGAGCCGGTGATAAAATAGAGAGAAATGTATTCATTCATCAATAGTTAAATTGGAAATTATCTGATACGTTAAAAATGGGATCATTTCATTGATTCTGTCCTACACTTGCCTCCCACAGTGCCTCCACTGTTTTACTAAACACATCTTGGGCATTACTGCAGGGGAAAGAAAATGAATACCATAGTTGAAAACACCTTAAATCTAATTTCCTGATGCAACAAAATTGTATCACAGGTAAATGGAGAATAATATTTTAAATAAAATATACCAGGAGTTTCTTTTTTTAACTAGAAATTTGGTGTGAAATGTCCAGACACAGGATTCCCTCTTTTAATAGTCTGTGGGTTTCTTAACAGCAAAAATCTTGCCTAATTTAATTTTTAATCTTCCCAAGTGCCCAATACAAAACTAAAATGAAATGGGTTCTGTCTTCTCTCACTACGGGATCCATCTAGGAAACAGACCTACTCTTATTCACTACTGTGTGTTCTCAGCACCTAGCACTAAATGTTGAATGAAGGTACAGACTTGTATCATATCCCCCAACGCTCGAGAATAGGACCTTTTTTTCATCTCTATAAACCCAGCATCTGACATGTAGCAAGCACGAGATGTTTTGTGAGTTAGTGCATGATCTTTGGGTCCCTTTCTTTGAGTGGTTCATTGATTCCCATGCCACCCTACTTCCTCCAGTCCTTGCTCTGGAATGAGGAAAAGATCTGATTCTACCTCAACTTAAGTTAACTTCAGTTAACCTCTAAGATATAATGAAGAAAGAATGACAGTAACACTGAATATGGAGTCAGAAGATTGAGTTTGATGTAAATTACCAAGAAGCATTTTTATAAGCAAATTAAAAACATGCACAGTAAAACGGAAATGTAACAATATGCCAATACCATATTAATCAAAGCTAAGATGCGTCGGCTGTAAATTGCATCCTAATTTCAGAGAAGCTGAAATGTAAGAACGTCCTACTCACTAAAGTATGATAAATTTATAGGACCATACTTTTTCCTTCTGAGGAGACACTATGTGTCTCGTTGCTTACTTCATAGGTTTATGAAAGTGTAAATGTTTTAAACAGCGACATGCAGTGACCTACAGACACAGTATGCTGATTAAATAACCAAATTATGATTTACCTAGAGAAGCTGCCTCATTCCACATAGTACATTTATTTTTAATGCCAACAGATAACTATTGGCACTAAATTAATGCCAATAACTTCTTAAGCAGAGAGTAAATCATACAACCCATGTTTATGGCTATTATTATGGTGCCATTACAGTGGTATGTGAGATTGTTACGTCTATTCACAGATATCAAATTAGCTGAATGCTTTGATGAGCTTTATTTTCAATTTTATACTTTATTAATTTAATTGCAATCATTCAGGACTGCTAATTAGCCAAACAACAAATGCATGTTTTTTTTAAAAAAACACCTTTACCACACTCACTAGTTTTATCTAGCAAGGCTTCAAACTATCTTAATATGCATAATAGTTCCCAATGAAGAGTGCAACCATCAGTTATCCAGACCATTTTATCCTAATGCTTATGGAAGGTTATATTCTTAAAAGAGATGCCTAAAACAAAAGTTATTTCCTCATAAAAAGAATGTTATGATAAAAGCCATATTCTTAAGCAAGGGTCTTATGTCTAATTTTTTGTAGAAATGACTACAAATGTCATTTATAAAAACTCTAACATTCTGTAAAAAAAATCACTCCAAAAAAAATAACAATAGGGAAATACAGTACCCATTTTGCATAAAATTTAATTTGCCACATATAACTCTAAAGAAAATTATAAAGAGCGCCTATCTCTCTTCTTCGTAACTCCAGTTTAGGGAATTCCCTGGGAGTCCAATGGTTAGGACTGACTCCATGCTTCCACTGCAGTGGGCATGGGCTCAATCCCTGGTCAGGGAACTAAGATCCTGCAAGCTGCGTGGTGAGGCCAATAAAATAATAATAATAATAATTCCAGTTTATATTTTATTGCAACAGATTAGAAGGTGGTGATATTCATCATCCATGACCGAAAAAGGAAGACCATTTCCCACTGACTCCATAGCAAAAACATCACAGAGGAGGAAGGATTCTGACTGGCCCAGTATGGATCAAATGCCTAGCCCGACCGTCAGAGTGCCAAATATCACCAGAAGGAAAGGTGTGAAAAGGTACCAGGTAAGTTAAAGATGAGAACCAATACAACCCCCAAAAGGTATCATTTAAAAGAAAGGTTATAGTGACATAAATACATTGTTCTATACTTAGTCCTGTCCGATAACTTATTGACAAAATATACAGAAAGAATACTAATTAAATGTGCAGGATCTACTGTATAGCACAGGGAACTCTACTCAATGTCTGAGGTGACCTAAATGGGAAGGAAACCCAAAAAAGAGGGGATATATGTATATGTATAGCTGATTCGCTTTGCTATACAGTAGAAACTAACACAACATTGTAAAGCAACTATACTCCAATAATTTTTTTTTAATGTGCATGATGAAAAAAAATTTAGGAGAAAGTGATGTGCCCAAACAAAGATAAGTTGTAAATACTCACACCCAGGTTTAAAAAAAAAAAAATCAAACACAGCAAGCTAAGAAGGGGAAAGGAAGGGAAAACAATTGTGCAAGCTAAAATATGAGTGAAGAATACTGACTGTCACAAAAATGAACGTAACCTCACCTATTTTAACAAAAGTTTTGGATTTACAAAGCAGGTAACAGCCCACTCCACTCTGTCAGTCAGACCACACTTAGAATAATGAATTCAGTTTCAGACCTCCCTTTAAGGGGTGGAGAAATAGAGTATCATATTCAGGAAGCAACAACTGAAAAAACAGAGGACTGAAACCATGTCACATAAAAGTAACTTAAATACTTTCCAACTCTGAATGAGTCTATCAATTTGAAAGGTTTCTTTAGGGAGATTTTGGTGGGCATATTTGAGGAAATTTTTATGAAGGCTCAATAGTTACTGAGTACATAACAATGGGATGTTTTGCTGTCCTTTGGCAAGCACAGGGAAAGCTAAAGCTATCTTCTATTTACTGAGCTTTGTTCCAGCTATTGAGTTAGGACATTTTCTCATTTGATCCTCACAACTACTGATTAAGTAAATACTATTATCCCTGTTCTACAGATGAGAAAACTGAGGCTGAAAGAGGCTGAGTAAATTGACCAAGATCACAGGTCTAGCAGATGGCTGAATAAAAACCTGAACCCATATCTAACACCAAAGACCATGTTTTATACTATGCTGAGTGCCTCCATAATAAAGACAGGTTTCTGCATATAAAAATATGCATTCTTGGAAATTAAAATAATCCTGAAACATTATTTTACATCTCGAAAGTAGTTCCCCCTCCAAAAAAATTCAAACATCCCTTAATGATGATTAGAGAATTAAATTAGCACTCATTCATAGTACTCTATGGCACGATTCTTAAAAAGTAATATGTGGAATTTGTGTAGCTCCAGAATGTTTATGTTTTCCTTTTCCACAAAAACTAAAGAAAGCTTATAACCTTCATTCATTAATCCTAATTCTGGCAATTTATTCCAAGGAAATAATTCAGCAGAGACAGAAATGTTCACTCACAAACACACACAGTATTATCTGTAAAAATTACAGAAGCAATCTAGATACCAAATATTTAAGGGTAAAATAAATTATGATATAGTCACACAAAGGAGTATTTATGTATTTCTTTTAAAATATAGTAATGAGGTTCATGTAGAAACACAGGAATGATGTCTATGCTTTAAACGAAAATAGCAAACCATGTATATAACTGTGTAAAAATATATGCATATAAATAATAAAAGGTAATAAAAATAAAACAATATGTGTGTTATGGTGATGACATTATGCATGATTTTTAATAGATCTTTATTGGCGTATAACTGCTTCACAATACTGTGTTAGTGTCTGTTGTACACCAAAGTACGTGATTTTTAATTTCTTAAAATTGTCTTTAATGTTTCTACTCTATTGTTAACTGTCAAAAGCAGGTTATAAAATAATGATACTATTTTTATAAATTTCTAAGACTTGCTTTACCCATGCATATAGAAGGGGCCCGGCTCCTAAAGAACTCATAATATACTTCAGGACACATTTACATGTGTAGCAAGAAAAAAATTGTTATTTAAAACAAACAGTAACCACAGCTCTAAGAAAAATGGGAGGGAAAACAATGAGGATGTATGGGGAAAGAGAATTCCAGGCAGGGGAAAAGCAACTGCAAAAGCCCTAAAATGGAATGCCTGGCCAATGATGCTAATGTGCCCAAAGCTGAGAAGTTTAATTATAATAATTAAAAAGTCAGTACCCAGTTACCCCCAGCATACCACAGACAGCTGCACAGTTCTGAGAACATGACCTGCATCAGTTGGTTTCTGTATAGAGCTGCTTTTCCTGGCAAATCCTTTAAGGCCTTCTTTACCTATAGCTGCTTAAGCATCTCCTTTTTATTCTGAGGATCCATATGGCGATGAACCCTACAACATCCACTCATGGTTCATCCTAAGGGTCTCATGCAACTCCAGCCCCTCACCTGACACACGCCTGTACTTTGCAGAACATTCAGTGGGCCTGTGAAACTGAGAAAAGTGAAGCCAGCCCCTTCTAAAGCTTGATATGAAAGGGGCAGATCTCAAGAAGGAAAGCTGAATTCAGTATGCAGGAAAGCTGTAGGGAGGTTAGTGGGGACAGAGTACAGGGAGTAGAAGCTAGAGATATGGAAACATCCAAGGGGTACAGAAAAGACCCAGCAACAGGCCACAGGGCTGAGGCTCAGGGGAAAACAGACAACAAATTTCCAACAGTGCGAATGTACAAGAAACTTGTAAATAAAAGAACTTCTCCATTTTAAGCTGTTCCCTATGTTGCAATATAATCCCTGCCACTACTCCCAAATTTTCAGTAAAGCTCTACTACAAATACTGCTTTGTGACTGATGCTTTGGAGGAATCAAGGCAGATACCAAAATGACAGGCTCAAGAGACAACATACAAGTGGGTTCTAAAATAGAGCAGAAGCACAGAAGTAAGGCATGACTAAGAGAAACACAAGCTCCCTGAAACTCTCCAAAAATATTTGGTTATTCCTACCATCTATAGATTGGGGATTTGAAAAAGGACGAAGGAGGATCCCATAAGCTGGTGGACATGGCTACACTCCGATGGCTAACAACTAGATCATACCCAGTCAAACAATTAATAGATGAAAAAAGAAAAGCACCTAAATACATGGTTCATAAGATTAAAAAGGGGTTGTTTAAAATTACTTCATGGAAAAGGTGACCCTGATGTAACCCTTAAAGGATAAGAGTTGAAGAACAGAGGATACAGGAAGAGATATTCCAGGCATGGCTAATATCATGAATAAGGCTCCAAAGCCAGGAATGAGTGTGGCCTGTTCAGAAAACAGTGCAGAAACTGGCCTATTTGGAACAGAGAGTAGTCACTGGCAGGCAATGGAATAAAAGATTAGCCAGGTAAGGTGAGACCAGATAAAGGAAGGTTCTGAAATCCAGGAAGAGAAATCTGAACTTTGACAAGCATTCATGGGAAGAGAAAGAAAACTGCTTTGTTCTGTTTTTGTTCTTTGTTTGGTTTTATTAAGATTATAAAATAGTTTGGCAATGTAGACTGGTCTCTTCCCTGCCTTATAATACTGGCCCACTGATTTCCTACCCCTCCCTACCCCCCTGTTCCTGTTATATAATCTCAGGTACACAACTATCACTTCTCTGAAGATAATGCCTTTACTCATGTTTGAACTAGTACCCCATCTCCAACTGCCTGTCAGACAATTACCCTTAAAAATTCTTCAAATGGGCTTCCCTGGTGGCGCAGTGGTTGAGCGCCTGCCTGCCGATGCAGGGGACACGGGTTCATGCCCCGGTCCGGGAAGATCCCACATGCCGCGGAGCGGCTAGGCCCGTGAGCCATGGCCGCTGAGCCTGCGCGTCGGGGGCCACAACAGTGAGAGGCCCGCGTACCGCAAAAACAAAACAAAAAAAAATTCTTCAACTATCCTACATCATTTGTCCACCCTATAAATACTTACTGAATGTCTATCCTATGACATGTGCAAACTAGGAATTTAAAGATGACTCAGTCCATGTCCTCCAGAAACTCACAGTCTGATGCAGGTAGAAGCCAAGAAAATAAACTACCATACAGAGTGGTAACTAGAGTAGGGGAATGCTTAGAGCAGCCTGAGAGCAGAGGACAACAACATCAGTTTGGAGATCAGGAAAAGACAGGAAAGTGCTAACTGAACTGAGTCTTGAAGGAAAATAAACATCAGAGGGTGGGAAGAAGTGGTGGGGATGACTGTGATTACAATAAGACTGCAACGGCTGGGCAGAGCCTGTCCTACTCAGAGTGTGTTAATTCCATATGGCTGGCTGAGTCGAAGTAGCAAAGGACCAGATCATGAACATCATTCACTCATGCTAAGAATTTTGTATTTTAGAATAGCTGAAAGATTTTAATGAAGAAATAACATGATTATATTTGTGTTTAAACTGAAAGAGTACCACCAAGCTTCTTCCTCCCATAAAATGCAACAAAAATCTAATAAGGGCTGCTACTGGCATTCAATTTATCTCCAGTTATTCATTCCTACCCTCTTTCTAGGCTTAGCTCACATTCTTCATAAAACCTTCCCTAACTCTTCCCAAACACATTAATCTCTTCTTTCTCAGAATTTTTAATATATGACTGTCTGTACACTGCATTGTCATCATCTTACATTTTTAACTAATTCACACTTAAAGATGTCATATATTTTTTAATGTATGTGTAACACACACGCACACATACACACACCTCTCCATCCCATAGCACCTAGTAATACAACATTCAATACTTCCTTTGCACTGAAATACATGGTCTCCTTTATCCATGAGTAAAAAGATTCCACTGTTCCCCATATAAATAATAAACAAAATAAGATGTACGATTAAGCAAAACTAGGGTGAAAAAGGTTAGTACGGTGGTCATGTAGAATGAATACAAGAGAACTTTCTGGGGAGATGAAAATGTTCTAATTTATGAAAGGGATGTGTTATACTATCGTACCCATTTATTTTAAAAAAGTACAAGATGTGTACAGCTCAATATATATAAATTTTACCTAAACATCTGTAAAAATCAGGGGCGGGGGGCAAGGAGCTATAAGAAACAAGAATGGTAAGATGTTAACGGCACTTCTTGTGTGAAGTGTATAGGAGGTCCATTATATTATTCTGCTTACTTTGAATGTGTGTGCAATTTCCCATAATAAAAAGTAAATTTCACCCAGTCAAATCATATGTAACTAAAAAATTATTCAGAACATTAAATTACTCATTCTCCCAATGTCTGGAATAAAATGACACTGTAACTTTTAAAGTGATTTTATTATCTTTATTAACTATCTGGTTCTAAGGAATATCTTCTAAGACAAATCTACTCTCAATAGCATAGACAAATAAAGGTCAAGCACTCACAGGTTCCTTCATTAGGCACCAGATAGTAAAATTAATTCGCCCTGTTACCACAGTCACCCGACAAGCCAGTAAAATATAAAGTTAGAATTTTCTCATCTTCAAACTATGATGCCAAAGATAGCAACTGAAAGATATCCAAATGATTATGGAAGTATATTATCTACAAAGATAGATTTGACACCATTCTTAATGGTTTTATAGTAATTCAACCATTTTACCTCAGTAATTTAAACATCATGCTTATCTGCTCATAATTTGCACTCTCCTCCCACAAACTAATGTGTAAAATAAAGATTTTCCTCACTACTGCCAGTGCAAAAGATTAACAACAATCTTTTGTTCAGTAAATTAACTGCTGCATAATTTAATCCCCCAAAAAGTTTACAAAGTTTCTCAAAAAGAGGTTTGTAAAGCATTTTATATAATAATGAATAAACACTTAAATTATTTAATAAAACTGATTGCATTATACCATCTTGCTATTATTGCTACTATTTCCCATTAGATTATATTTAAAATTTCCGTCGCTCAATAATCTATGGCCTTATTAATCAGTAACTACTTTAGCTGTGACTGGAAGGGACTTGAAAAGAGCTTCTGGGTTGCTGATAATATTTTTATCTGGGTGCAGATGACGGTGATGATTACATGAGTGAGTTCTATTTGTGAAAACCCTTCAAGCTCTACACTTATATGTATTTTTCTACAACTATGTAATACTCCAATAAAACAAAGTTTTTAATTAAAAAAATCATAAAAGCAAGCCAGAGCTGTTAGGGCTGTCCTCAAATCCCCCTCTCCCATACTAAAACACCTGTTCTATGCACTAAAACACTTCTCTGTAAAAATGTAATTCAAAGTTATTTTATAGCATTCAGCATTTTCTATTGGCATATTCCCAGATAATAAATAACTTCCATTTGCAACTGGGAGATCAGAAAGTACACAATCTAACAGAAAATTTTGTTTATATTTTCCAGAATAAATCATTTTAAAAGCAAACTGAAGAGAGGAAAAGTGAATAGGTACTGTACTGTCCTGACAAAGAAGCAAATCATTTTCAACTTTGTTAAGCAGATTTAGGAAGGAAAAGAAAGACCACTGCTTCAGACTAATAAGATAAAGAAGCCAGGGGAAGGTTAGTAAGAACTTCATGGGAAGGAAGGCCACTTGTCAGTGTTTTAGTCCAAAATCTACTACTAATAAGATATATTAGGCAAGTCAAAACCGAAGGCAACAGTACCTGCCCAAAGAAATGAAGTAAAATGGATGAAAGCACTATGCTAAGATTTAATATGAAATATCCAATAGTAGCAAGAATGCGTTGGAAGTAGCCTTTTCTCATTCATTTGCTGAAGGAAAGTGACTCCCAGCAAATAAAAAATTATGTCTTGTAACGCCACAACAGTAACTCAATTCTCTCTCTTCCTTCTCTAATCTTACAATCTCCCAAAGTTAAATTTAAACATTAAAATTCTCGAGGGAGAAGCAGCGGAATATTATCAAAAGGGATCTGGATCCTTATCTAGAACACACTTTCACGTTCCACCTGCGAGTCAGGGAAACGAACCTTGCCCTCCAAATACCTCGGAACCGATTCAGCTTTTCCGATGAAATGCTCGGGCGTTCACTGGCCAACTCGAAGGGGACATCACTTTAGAAAGCAACTTTGCCAAATGGACCCAGGATAGTTCACACAAACCATCCTCGCGACTTTCAACAGCAACTACTAAGGAATCGTGCCAAACCTCACTCATCCAATGACTTAGACAACAGCCTCCAGCCTGGTGAGTCCAATCCCCTTCCTCAAATCACATATACACGTCCACAAAGCAAATCCACGGTCTGTCAGGAGATGAGATGGCAAAACAAGAATACACCCATAAAGTTGATGCAAAAAGGAGGTGGTGGTGCTGATGCAAGAAAGGGGAGGACATCAGGGGCGACGGCCTCGGGGCAGAGGCACGGGTTTGCTAGCGAGCGCAGGAAAAAGATTCGCACACCCGGGGGCAGAGTGAGCAGCCGGACAGGCCGGCGGAGCGCAGGGAGCACGGGGGAGGCCGGGGCGCGGGGACACCGGACATCCTGACATTGGAGCCTAGCAGCGGCCGCAGCCGGCCCCCTCTCCGCTTGACCTCGCGGGGCAAAGGCACTCGTCCGCCGGGCGAAGAAGAAGAGAGCGCGGGGAGCTCACGTTCGGGCCCGGGAAGGCGGCGCGGCCACGGGCCTTCTTACCCGTGCAGGCCGAGGGCGCGGCGCCGCTTGTGGAGCAGGCAAAGCAGCAGGAACGCGGCCCCCGCCAGCGAGGAGTTTCGCACGGTCAGGTACTTGCTGAAGGCCGCCATGGCACAGCCTTTGCTAGCGAGACGGGGACAGGAACGGGGACACGGCGGCGCCTACCGTAGTGCAGGAAGCGCGGGGGAGACTGGGAGGAGAGGAGCGCGCTGGGGGCGGGCAGTGCCGGCCGCGCAGGACCGCCCCCTGGCGCGCGCCGCCGCACCGGCCGCGCGCCGGAGCCCACCTCGGACTTTGGCTCGTGGGGAGCGCGCGCGGGCGCCACGGAGGCCGGAAAGGTCCCGGGACGCGCTCTGCGCACGCGTGGACCCTCGCAGGGTCTCTGGGAAAGAGGGCTCGGAGACGGCCCTGGGCCTGCCTCTGCTGCTCCTGGCTGCTGCTGGGTCAGTGTGTCGCCCCTAGCTCACCCCTACCCCCCACCTCCGCGCGCACACACGCGCAGGCTTTCACACGAACTGGAAAAGCGGGCCTGGCCTGCGCCGGGGGCTTCGTGGGACATGCCACTCCACCTCCAGGATGGGCCGTTACCACCCTCTTAAAGGAGCCAGGAAGAAGGGAAACGGCCCCGTCACAGAGCATTTACACAAAACTGAGGGCACAGTAATCCTTTAGATGAAAACAGCTGTCGGGAACTCTCCGAGGTGTACGGAAATGTGGAAAGAATGACTACAAATCAAAAACCTTTTGCCAAGCCGGTGTTTTCTAAACCATAGATTATAGTCTCTAGGGGATTGTGATATCGGTTTGATAGATGGAGACCACCACTTCTTTTTTTTTAATGAAATCTAGAAGAATAGAACACAATAGAACAATCTGAGAGTGCATTACATGTAAAGGAGTTGTTTTGAGAAATTTTTATACCAGTCTTTTATATCTATGTGTCCTGAGGAGTGATACAAAATGTATTTCTTGGGCTTCCCTGGTGGCGCAGTGGTTGAGAGTCCGCCTGCCGATGCAGGGGACACGGGTTCGTGCCCCGGTCCGGAAAGATCCCACATGCCGCGGAGCGGCTGGGCCCGTGAGCCATGGCCGCTGAGCCTGCGCGTCCAGAGCCTGTGCTCCGCAACGGGAGAGGCCACTACAGTGAGAGGCCCGCTCACCGCAAAAAAAAAAAAAAAAATTATTTCTTAATGTGGATCTGATCAAACAAAAAGTTTGAGAAACACTGTTCTTTGCAGAGGGACATTCAGACATAACAAGAGTGCATTGTATTAATGCTGGCCTTACTCTCAGAATCAGAAGGGCATTACAGATTACAGCATTCTTCTGTCAGGCCCGATGATACAGAATTTCTTATCCTTAGCATTTAGATTCGGGTATGTACAGTGACTAGCGAGTCCCTGTCTTTAGTTGAGGAAACGAGAAAAAAGCAAGTGTGTCAGAAAATAAGTACATAAAACCTTGCATAATACACATATTAAAGTAGCCCACTCTGAAGTAGCCCACAAAACAGTGGTTTCCTAGGTGTTTTCTCAATATAAATTGGTAGTTGCCTAATAAAGATTACAAGAGTCACTCAGTAAGACAAGAGGGAAAGTTACTAATTCACTAATAAATTGCATAGTACTGTGAAAGTGTTAGGGACCTTGGGAGAAAGTGACTGTATCATCTTGGAGTTTGTAGCACTGAAGGAAGGGCATGCAAGTTTAGTCCAAAACATGTCTAATTAGTAAATAGATTATATTTCAAAGAAAAGATATATTTAGGAAGTAGACTATAGTTCAGAGGAAAGATAAGAATGACTCATTGGGCAAGATTTTCTAAAAGATACCCTTGTTCAAGGAGCATGAGTGATTCTTAAAAAATGAAATTCGTTAATAATGAGCTCAAATAATTTTAGTTGTTCGTAAAGCCCATCATATAAAGACCACCAGGGACAAACCTGTAACCCAACAAAGTTAGGTTTATTAACTTACTGCAGCAGAGGAAACCCCACACAGCAGAGGAAGCAGAGGAATTGTGGGTATGTCTCCAAAACAGGGAGGAAATGGGGATCATTATGGTATCAGGGGAAGGGAAGTGTTTAGGTAGATTCTAAATAAAACAGTACTTAATAGGCTCAGAGCAAATCAGATCTGTATGTAAAGGGGTTAATATCAGACCTGGCTTGAGAAGCAGACTAGTGGTTCTATTTTCTTGAAAGATAAATTTAAGATTAACGTAGAGTATTGTGTCCAAACCCCCGCACTGAAAATTGAAGCCAATTCTCTAAATCAAAGTGACCTGTAGGGTATACACCCCCCAGGCAAGAAAGGAATATTCTGTTCTCACTAATATGAGTTCCAAACAATGAAGTTTCTGTCAACCTAGGATTTTAGAGAAGGTTCCTTAGCACTGTGTCCTTTGATAATTAACCAAAGCAATTTTTCGGATTTATACTTTATAATACTAAATGATTTTTTTAAGTGTGAATTAATTGGGAGATCTTCAGGAGCTCTGATTTTTAAAGAATTTGAACTATTGGGAATAGGGAGGAGGGGGCATATGGAGCTAGGGAATCTAGAAAGCCTCTTGAAGAGGTGTTGTGACAGCCAGCCTCCAACACTGTCCCAGATGATCCTTGCTTCCTGGTATTTATGCCTTTGTGTAATCTCCCTCATGCTAGGACTGGTCTGTGTAACCGAAAGAGTATGGCAAAAGTGATGGTATGTGACTTCTGAAACCAGATCATAAAAGGCATTGTGGTTCCTGCCTTGGTCTCTCAGATTGCCTGCTGCTGGGGAAGCCAGCTGTGCAGAGAACAAATAGCCCTAGGGAAGAACTGAGGACTCCTACCAAGAGCCAGCACCAGGTTCCCAGCTTTAGGAAGCAGATCTGCCATCCCCAGTCAAGCCTCAGATGACTGCAGCCTCATGAACCATCCCAAGCCAGAGCACTCAACCAAGACGCTCCTAAATTCCTGACTCACACAAACTGTAGGAGATAATAAACGCTGGTCGTTGCTTTCAACTACTAAATTTTGGAGTAATATGTTATGCAGCTGATGTGATTTGGGCCAGGCCTTGAAAAATGGATGGAAGAAAAGGCTTTAGGAGAAGATATAATAGGAGCAAAGCTACAGAGACAAGAAGGTACAAAGCAGATTCAGGAAGATGATTAACTCTGGTGTGGATGGAGGTTCAAGAAGGGGTGTGAGGGCTTCCCTGGTGGCGCAGTGGTTGAGAGTCCACCTGCCGATGCGGGGGACACGGGTTCGTGCCCCAGTCCGGGAAGATCCCACATGCCGCGGAGCAGCTAGGCCTGTGAGCCATGGCCGCTGATCCTGCACGTCCGGAGCCTGTGCTCCGCAACGGGAGAGGCCACAACAGTGAGAGCCCCACGTACAGCAAAAAAACAAAAAAAGAAAGAAGGGGTGTGAAATGAGAGAAAAGGATGAAATGTTTAATGGAAGATCTAGAACACTAAGTTAACCAGGTGGGATTTTATTCTGCATGTAAGAGGGAGTATCGCAGGTTTGGGGGAAGGGTAGTGACCTCAGCTATCATTTAAGGAAGACCATGCTAGTGGCAGTGTGTAGGGCAGATTGAAGGAGCGAAGCATCAAGTAGAGAAACCAGTTTGAACGCTCTTGAAATAATCTAGGTGAAATGTTGTGGGCATCTGAGAGAGTGCAGCACAGAGCAAACAGGAAGGAAAGGACTTTGTGGATTCAAATTGGGTGGGGATGGGCGAGATCATTACTTAGTAGGAAGAAAAATTTTTTATTAACTCCGAAATTTCCTGGTTGAGTGCCTGAGAGGATAATAATATTTCCCAGAGAGCAGGGGCACACAAATGGCACACCTTGGCAGGAAAGATATTGAGATGCAGATGAATAAATTCCTCACTGGCTCCTCATCACCAAGATAAACCCCAAGACCCTTAGCATCTTACAGAAAGGCAGTTATGATATAAGCTGTGCCTACCTCTCTGAATTCCTAACTTGGCACTCTTCCCCTCCAACAGGTATACTCTACCTCTGCCCCAGGACACACTTCTATTCCCCTCTGTGGTTTTCCCTCGAGTATGCTATTCCTTCTACCTGAAATACCAATTCCGTTCTGCCCTAACATCCTTTAAGCTGAAGCTTTGATGGTCTCCGACCCCAAAGTGTTTTCTGACCACTTCCTCCCACTGCCACCCCCACTCCCTGCAAAGTTAATCACTCCCCTCTTTGTACTACTTATGTTCATATGTAGTTCTATTAATGTAGAACTAGGGTGTTGGGGAGGCAGATCTTAAAACTTTTTTAAAGAGACACAGCCAATCATTTCTCTGACAAGGTAAACACCTCTAGTCACAAGGAACAGTTCATCTTTGCTTAGAAAAGAAGCACTTGAGAAGCCCTTCTTACTGACACATTTATAGGAGAGTTTGGTACCCATTGGATTGGGGAAAGTATGTAACAGGACATCTGGACAAGACCATTCCTCCAAATAACCCTAGTTAGCCCAAATTGGTAATGTGAAAATTTGCCTAGGATTGCCTTCTGGGAAGAAAGACTGAGATGTCAACCTCTTTCCTTTTGAGGTTCCATATTATTAGAACCTTCTGATAGACTGAGATAGTCCCGTCTTATAAGCTCGGGATCCTAAAGAGAAACTCCCAGGGGAAATAGGAAGCCTGGGCTGGTGAACTAGTTCAAAAACAGCCTCATGGCCACAAGGAGAACTGGTTCCCGCACAGTACTTGGCTAAGTCATGAAGGCCATCCAAATTCAGCCATCTAGGAATACCCGTGTTCTTTGGGAACTGTATCAAAGCATAGAAAAACTTTGGGAGTCCATGCTTCAGCCACTCTACAAGCTGTGCACCCAGGACGACATGACAGGGGAGCGAGGATGCTGAGGACAGCCAACTCGCAATGGCAACAGCAGCTAGTACCCCAAGAGTTTTGGCAGTAGTTCCCTCTCTTACCTGGAGACGGACAACTTTTAACTTCTCTGGGCTAAATTACTGCCTGTGGTTTTCGGTGAATTAGGTGAGAAAGGCAGCCTCAAGGGTAAGACACAGGTTTTCCTAATAAGGACCTAACTGAGCAATTAATTGGAAAAATAAATGATATGAAATGATATGTGACTATTACCCCAAACTGATGGAGCAGGTCATACTGATTAAAAGCATTCACACACACAATTGTGCTTTTTGTTTCTTTAGAATAGATATATCTTTAGGCCCTATATACTGTTGGCACACGGCATATGTTTGTTAACCTGAACAAATATTTTGGAGTGTTAAGAGGAATACCAAGTGGAAATGCCCAGTACGTAATCAGAAAATTAAGATCTAGTTCATAGGAAAAAAGGTTAGTATTAAACATTTATTCATATGAAAATATTTGTTAATGACTTACTGTGTGCCAGGAACTGAGGCCATAGGTGAGAAAAACAGAATAGTCCTAACCCAGAACAGTCTAGTAGGTGAACAGATATTAAGCAAATAATCAAATAAATATAAAATTCCAAATATAATAAGAGTTTCAAACACACATTTAGAAAAAATATACATGGATTTAGAGGTCTTCCATATACAAAACAGATGAATCCTTGGAACTGAATAAGAGTTAAAAAGAAGAATGGGCAGTTGAGAAGAGGAGTGTAATCCTATGAAACACCTACATTTTAAGGATAAAGGAAGGAAAAGGAGCCAGGACAGTGAGAATACTTTAAAAGGTAGTATGGGAATGCAGAGACATGAGAATCAGAGAAGTCAAGATAAAAGAGAGTTCCAGTAGGATATAGGAGCATTAATTCTGATCAGTAAGTATTGGAGATACATTCCTTTGTGAAGCCTTTTCTGGACTCTCTTTTCCTCTCTTTGGTGTCCCCAAGGCACACTGTTCTGATTTCTGTCACAGCTCCTAAAATGCTAATTTATTTAAATGGCAGTAACCATTACAAGGGAAGAAACCAAGTCTTATTTTTCTTTAATCCTGCATCATCTCAATAAAAAGAATTGGATCCATACCTCATAAGCCAAACAAAATAAAGAGAATAATTTCCAAATTGATCAAAGGATGAATAAAAAGAAAAAAGAAATTTAAAGAAACTATAAAACTATTGGAAGGAAACATAAAATAATTCTTCATGAAATAATTTTCTTATAACCTTGGCATGAGAAAGACCTTTACAAGTATTAAATCCAGAAACTGTAGAAGAAAAAAATTGATGCTTGGCTACTAAAAATAATTTCTTCATGACAAAAAACACAATAAACTGAGCAGAAAGAAAACTGTAGGAAACAATTGCACTTTATTTCATAGACTAGTGGTTCATTTTCCTAAAAGTACATCAAATCAGTAAGAAAAAGACCATAGCTAAATAGAAATGGGTAAATAATATGAAATATAGTTCATAGAATAAAAAATTAAAATTAATATGAAACAATGCTTTTTGTCACACGATAAGTGATACAAAATAAAACTACACTAAAATACAATTTTCACCTACCAGATTGGCAAAGATCCCAAATTTTTTAAAACATACTATGAAATTTTTAAATTAATATTTCTGAGGGGCAGGTAAATTAGAGCAAACTATAAAATAATTGATCAAAAGCTTTAAAATAGTCACAAATGCACATACTCTATGACCTAGTAATTCACTTCAGGGAATTGATTCTGTAGATGTACTCTCAGATAAGTGAAATGTCATAGATATAATGCATCTTTGTAAAAGAAAGGAATTGGGAATATTCTTTAATTCCTATCAATGAAAAACTGGTTAAATAAATGTAATGGAATATTGTACATGCATTAAAATAATGAAGCAATTCTGTATGTACTACTATGGAATGATATCAAAATATAATATTAAGCAGAAAAAAAAAAACCAGGAGCAGAATAGTATGTGAAATGTGTTACCATTCATAAAAGGAGTGGGGAGGTGAGCAATATATACTTACTTGCTTATAGATGAATGTAATGTCTTTGGAAGGATACTCATGAAGTTGATCGTATTGACTAGTTGCAGGAAGGGTAAAATTGTGGTGAAAGGCAGGAAGAAATATTTGCACCGAATTAATTTGTACCTTTTATATTTTTCACCCTGTGAATATATCATCTATTACATTTCAGAAAAAAATTTAATGAGGTGAAATTCACATAACATAAAATTAACTATTTTGAAGTCAACAATTCAGTGGCATTTAGTACATTCACAATATTAGACAACTGCCGCCTGTATCTAGATCTAAAATATTTTCATCACCTCAAAAGAAAACCCCATACCCATTAAGCAGTTACTCTCCACTGTCCCCTCCCCTCAGCCTCTGGCAACCACCAATCTTCTTTCTCTATGGATTTATCTATTCTGGATATTTCATATAAATGAAATCATACAATAAGTGACATTTTGTGTCTGGCCTCCTTTACATAGCATAATGTTTCCCAGGTTCATCCACATTGTAGCCTTCCTTTCTATGACTGAACAATGTTACATTGTATGGATAGACCACATTTTATTTATCCACTCGTCAGCTAAGGACATTTGGATTCTTTCTACCTTTGGGCTACTGTGAATAGTGCTGCTATGAACATCCGTGTACAAGTATTTGCTTGAGTACCTGTTTTCAATTCCTTTGGGTGTACACCTGGGAGTAAAATTGCTAGACATATAGTAATTCTATGCTTAAAGTTTTTGAGGAGCCGCCAAACTGTTTTTCACAGCAACTGAACCATTTTGTGTTTCCACCAGCAATGAATGGGGGTTCCAATTCTTTGACATTCTCACCAACACCTGTTATTGTTTGGGTTTTTGATCATAGCCATCCTAGTGAGTCTGAATACTCATTGTGGTAATGATTTGTATTTTCCTAGTGACTAATGATGGTGAGTACATATTTATGTGCTTGTTGGCCCTTGTGTATCCTCTTTGGAGAAATGTCTGTTCAAGTCCTTTGTTCTTTTTAAAATTGGGTTGTTTTCGTTGTTGAGTTGTAAGAATTCTTTATATATTCTGGATACTAGATCTTTATCAGATATATGATTTGAAAGTAGTTTCTCTCATTCTTTAGGTTGTCTTTTCACTTTCTTGATCATGTCCCTTAATGCACATCAGTTTTTAATTTTGACCAAGTCCAGTTTATCTGTTTTTTCTTTTGTTGCTTATGCTTTTGGTGACATATCTAAGAATCTATTGCCAAATCCAAGGTCATGAAGATTTATCTGTTATATCTTCTTCTAAGTGTTTTATTGTTTTAGCTCTTATATTTAGACCTTTGATCCATTTTTAGTTAATTTTTGCATATGGTATGAAGTTGTCTAATTTTCTTCTTTTTTGTGTGGATATCCAGTTATCCCAGAACTATTTTTGAACCTATTATATTTTTTTAATGAAATTTAAGTATAAAAAAAATAAACTTAGTCTTTTTAGGCTTTCCTCCTTTTGGGGGATGTAAAAGTTTTGGGATCTCATACATAACTAAGGAATTGTAGAGGCCCCTTCATTTATCAGTTCTCTGTCTGTACTATCTGTGACTGAAGCGTCATTGTCTCAGCCTGCACAGTTCCTTCCATGCCAGGAGATTTTGGATGAGGCTAGGATCTTCCAACCTAGCATTTAGCTGACCTGGTACACTCTGCAGCTAAAGAACCCCTCTCTCCTCCTGTCTCAGGCAAGATCTTTTTATTCTCTTCAAACCCCAGTCTCAGTTTAAGCTTTGACAATCAAAAGTCGTAAAGCCATCCTACCAAGCCCAGCTGAAACAATGAAGCATAGAGCTTGCTCCATGAATGGGAAAGGGAAAGGGGAAACGATAGGGAGAAAACATAAACTGATATTATGCTGCTACCCATGTATTGGGAACCTACTTACAAGAAATTTGAAAGCAAAGAAGATAGTCCCCACCCTCCTGAAATTAACAATGTAAGGACAAACACAGGCTAGGGAGTTATAAGGCGCCAAGTTTCTGATAACATTTATTTCTGTATTTACTTTTACATTTACATTCACTTCAGTTCTCTGTCTGGTCCACTGTGCCCCACACTTGCATGCTCAGTTCCAATCATTTTTAAGCAAATTCTGATTCAAATAGTAGTTACAGTATTGATGCCCTATCTGACAGGCTAAATTCTCAGTCATCCACTTGTATGTGGGATCCAGTCAACCAGACACAGCTCCTGGGCCTCTGTAAAGCAAAGTTTGATTCATTATTCAACTGAATACCACCATCTCTCTTTTAGAATTATTGTGCTGCCCTGACCCCGGCTGGGACCGGACACTATGCTGAGTCTTCTCAGACCTCCTTCGCAGAACTAGAACTTTGCACAATTCCATGGCCAGCCTAGGGTCCTGCTCCCCAGTCCCTTTATATGATTATTGGCCATTGTCTGATTCCTGGATTCTCTACCACTCTATGCTATCCATCAGAATGGAAATTTAAAAGGCTGCTAGAATTTGGTGTTTCAGGAAAACCATAATAAAGCCAGAAAGATATGAAATAAAAAAGCTAGAAAAAGGCCAATGAAGTCTTTACTATTTTCATTTATATAATTTTTAAAAAACTGAAAATGCATACTGTTTTACCAATATAGTTGACCCTTGAGCAACATGGGTTTGAACTGAGTGGGTCCACTTTCATACAAATTTTTCTCAGTAAATATAGTACCTGTGTTTTCATTTTGCAGGTCTTTAAATTAACAAGTTTGGAAGAAAGTTTGTCTTTGATAAGGGGTCACAATATATGGAATCAAAAGAAGTAGGGTTTGAGTCCTGATTCTATCCAAACTGTTTCACCTTTCATCTCAGGTGAGTCATTGATCAATTCCTTTGTTTTTGAGGCAGAGAAAGCAGCACTGATTTTCAGCTGGGCAGCGGGGTCAGTGCCCCTAACTCCCACATTGCTCAACGGTCAACGGTGTGGCTGTATATTGTAGTGATAAATTGTGAGATAAGAAAAATGTAAATTGGCTTATAATTAAATTGCAGATCTAAATTAATTCATCCTATGTTGTCTCAATTGCCTATTCATACAATGTTTCAAAGATCTATCAGGGATATTTAGGGAAAAAGGACTGAAACATAAAACATTTAAAACTATAAGGTGACTTATTTAATGTAAAAATGAGCATAGGCAAAAATGCCTTAGAAGTTTCCAAAAGGAGCAGAATAATATGAATGGAATTAGCATGGTGAAAAGTTCTCTGTTCTCTGAATGTTCCTTTTATAGACTCTTATTCTTACATGATGGTTGTGGTATCATTTCTTGTCTCTCTGAGACTATGAATGATAGTTATTTTTAAGTTGTCTTCTCTCTGCACACTCTGTTTTCTCCAAGTTATTATTTCTTTTTTTAAAAAATTTATTTATTTATTTAATTTATTTTTGGCTGCGTGGGGTCTTTGTTGCTCGTGCAGGCTTTTCTCTAGTTGCGGCAAGCAGTGGCTACTCTTCATTGTGGTGCGCGGGGTTCTCATTGCAGTGGCTTCTCTTGTTGTGGAGCACAGGCTCTAGGCACGTGGGCTTCAGTAGTTGTGGCACGCAGGCACAGTAGTTGTGGCTCGCGGGCTCTAGAGTGCAGGCTCAGTAGTTGTGATGCACGGGCTTAGTTGCTCCGTGGCATGTGGGATCTTCCTGGGCCAGGGCTTGAACCCATGTCCCCTGCTTTGGCAGGCGGATTCTTAACCACTGCGCCACCAGGGAAGTCCCCAAGTTGTTATTTCTATCGTGCCTTTATCTTCCACATAGGAGATTTTCCTTGGATGTCTAATAACCCTTGATTGTGTGTTCATGATCCTTGATCGTGTGGAACAATTTTTAAAGCCTAAAAATTAGCACTGATTAAAAAGAAAAATACCACCAACATGTAGGTATTTTACTTTATTCAACTGACTTAGTTTACTTTATGCCTTCGTGTCTATTCCTATATTTACTTGGGCCCTACTTTGTGAAACAGTTTCAAGAAGATGATTATTTAAATCATAATGATAACTATGAGGGGGAAAGCTATAAAAAGGTAAGCATGAGCAGAAGATTGTAAAGCTACACTGGACCTTTTTTTTGATGCTAATGCTTTTTTAAAATTGAAGTACAGCTGATTTACAATTTTGTGCTAGTTTCAGGTGTATAGCAAGTGATTCAGTTACACATGTACCTATATCTATTCTTTTTCAGAATCTTTTCCCTTATAGGTTATTACAGAATATTGAGTAGAGTTCCCTGTGCTATACAGTAGGTCCTTGTTGATTATCTATTTTATATATACTAGCATGTGTATGTTAATCCCAAACTCCTAATTTATCCCTCTCCTTTCTTTCCCCTTTGGTAACCATAAGTTTGTTTTCTATGTCTGTGGGTCTATTTGTTCTGTATATAAGTTCATTTGTATAACTTTCTTTTAGAGTCCACATATAAATGATATCATATGATATTCGTCTTTCTCTGTCTGTCTTACTTCACCTAGTATGATAATCTCTATGTCCATCCATGTTGCTGCAAATTATATAATTTCATTCTTTTTATGGCTGAGTAATATTCCATTGTGTATATATACCACATCTTCTTTATTCATTCATCTGTCAATGGGCTTTTAGTTTTTAAAAAACTAAAACTAGAGCTACCGTATGATCCTGCAATCCCACTCCTGGGCATATATCCGGAGAACACCATAATTCAAAAAGCACGCCAATGTTCACTGCATCACTATTTACAATAGCAAGACATGGAAGCAAACTAAATGTCCATCGACAGATAAATGGATCTTTACATCTAGACCCATGGCCTTATTTACAGATGAAGAAACTGAGTTAAGGAGAGGTGAAGTGACTTGGCCAATGTTCTGTGACTAATTAGTGACAAAATCAGTATAATCTTCCCTATTCTATTTTTTGTTTCTATATTCTTCCCAGTTCCTTCCTCTGTAATATAGTTACAGGAAGACAGACCCATTCAGAGTAGTGTATAAATGTTGGTACCCACTTGAATTCAAATATTTCTGTTTAAAGTTGTTAACTTGAGGTTTTAATAATCAAAGCAGCATTATTAGAGAATAAATAATGAGATTCATTAAACAAATTAAGAAATTGCCAATTAAATATATCTTTTTAAAGAAAGCTATACATAGGAAAGTTGACTTGATTACCAATCCGTAACCATTAAGAAGGTTTTGATTGTTTTGTTTAAATTTTTTGTTTATTTTCATCTTATGATCTATTTATTCTATTCTCTTGGTCTCAATTAATTGCTCCCTAATATCCCTGATAGCACCTTGGAGCAGCTTTGTTCATAGTTTCATTTGTGCTACAAGAATGAATGGAGGGCTTCCCTGTTGGCGCAGTGGTTGAGAGTCCGCCTGCCGATGCAGGGGACACGGGTTCGTGCCCCGGTCCGGGAAGATCCCACGTGTCGCGGAGCAGTTGGGCTCGTGAGCCATGGCTGCTGAGCCTGTGCTCCGCAACGGGAGAAGCCACAACAGCGAGAGGCCTGTGTACAGCAAAAAAAAAAAAAAAAAGAATGAGTGGATATTTTTTCATCATGACAAAATATATGAACCTTACTCCTAAAGTCAGCTCCGAAACGAGGAAACTCTAGCAGCAATCTCACTAAAGTCAAGAACAACAGATGCCTGCTATCTCCACTATTATTTAACATTCTCTGGAGTTACTACCCAGTGTAATTAGACTACTGGAAACAATGAGGCAGAAGAAAATAAGAAGTAAATCTATCTATTTGCAGATAAGATGGTGATATACCTGGAAAACCCTAGAATAGGGGTCAGCAAATTATGGACCACAGGTGAAATTCAGCCCCTCATCTGTTTTTTAAATAAAGTTTTAATGGAACACAGCTATGTCTACTCATTTCTGACTTGTCTATGGCCGCTTTTGCACTACAATGGCAGGGTTGAGTAGTTGCATCAGAGACCTTTACACCATCAGGTCTAACATATTTACTCTCTGGTCCTTTACATAAAATGTTTGCTGACTTCTGCCCTAGAGAATCAATGGTAAAATTATCTCAAACAATAAAAGAATTACAAAAGGTAGCAAGATATAAATTTGCCATGCAAGAATCAATAACATTCATATATACAAATAACAACCAGTTAGAAGATATAATGGATGAGAAGACCCCATTTACAATAGCATCAAAAAAGAAAAAATATTTCAGAATAAACCTAATAATAAATGTTCAAAACCAATATGAAGAAAATTATAAAACATTCCCAAAAGACACAATAGTAGTTTTGAACAAATAGAAAGACATCCCCGTTCTTGGTTAGGATGTTTCAACATCATCAGTATGTGAGTTCTCCCTTAGTAAACACTGCAATTTCAAGTAAAATTCCAACGAGCTTTGTTTGGAAGTAGATAAGTTAATCCCAAAGTTCATATGGGAAAATAAACATGCAAGAACAGCTGACAAGAAAGCATTTAACCCTTTCAGATATTAAAATATACTATAATGCCTCTATAATTAAAAGTGTGGTATTGATACATGAATAGATAGACCAATGGAATAGTATAGAAAATCCAGAAATGGAGCCAACTGCATATAACAGTCTAGCATATGATAAATGTGGTATCTCTCATCACTGGGCAAATATAATATTTTTTTTAATAAATGGTGTTGAGACAACTGGATAACCATTTGAAAAAAGATAAATTTAAGTCCATTTCTCACACCATACACCAGAATAAACTCCAAATGGATCAGATATCTAAATGTAAAAAATAAATTACACAAGTACTGCAGGAAAACATGAGTGAATTCCCCTATAACACAGATATCAGAAAAGTCTTTCTAACTATAATTAAAAATCCAGATGCAGTAAAAGAAAAAGATTGATAAATATAAGGACTAAAAATTTAAAAACTTTGATATGTCCAAAAAACAGCATAAGCAAAGTCAAAAGACAGATGATAAACTAGAAGAAAATATTTGCAACTTACATTCCAGTTAATGGGATAATATCCCTAATTTATAAATAACGTATAAAACCTGAAAGAAAAAAAGCCTATAGAAAAATGGGCAAATGACAAAACACAGACAATTTACAAAAAGAGATATAAAAAATGGCCTTTAAACATATTGAAAGATGTCTAATAAGAGAAATTAATGGAAGTAAATTTCTTACCAATAGCAAGTTACCCTCTGGCAATAATATGAGGAAAACAGACACCCTCATACATCACCGTGGGAATGGAAAAAAAAAAAATGAGGGAAGTTGGGAAATACAAATACAAACACAAAATTATACATGCATTTACCCCTTGCCCAGAAATCCTACTTCTAGGAATTTAAATGCCCAAGGAAGTGGATCCACTTCCAGAAATACAAAAATCCATGCGCACAAAATTCTCTCTTGCAGCATTATTTGAAACTGCAAAATAATGGAAACCAGCCGAAGATTCAAGCATAGGACATTGATTGAAGAATCTTTGGTACAGGTACACAAAGAAATTCTATGCAGCTTTAAAAAAAAAATAATAGAGAAGATTTCTGTGAATTGAAATGGAGTAATTTTGGGAGGTACGACTAAGTTTAGAAAAAGCAGAAGGGCTTACATAGGATATTATCTTTTACGTACAAAAAAAGGGAAAACAAGGATATATACATTTTTTTTGCTTATCTTTTTTTTTCTTAAATTTATTTATTTATTTAACTTATTTATTTTTGGCTGCGTTGGGTCTTCGTTGCTGTGCACAGGCTTTCTCTAGCTGCGGTGAGCGGGGGCTACTCTTTGTTGTGGTGTGCAGGCTTCTCATTGCAAGTTGGAAAATGATCATTTTGCAACAATCACAGTAAAGATTGTATCAGGTAAGAATCACCAATGATGCTAAATCTAGGAGGAAATTTTCATAAGGAATAGGATATTTTCTCGATTCTAAATTATCTCTGCATAGTCCACCCATGATTTACAACGGAGAGGAAAATAGTAATTTTACACTGAATAAATTAGACAGCATCTTGACAGGGCAATCCAAATTAAAATCACCAATGGGGGACAGATGGACAGTTCATGCCTCTAACTGTGCTACCCTGAGAAAGAGCATCTCCCATGCAGTATTCTGGTCTAGACTGCATAATATAAATCTAATTCTGAGGAAACATCAGAACAACCTGAAATGAGGAACACTTTTTTTTTAAAGAGAAGGGGGTACCAATTTGTCAAAAATGTAATGTTATAAAGACAAAAAAAGGCTTTAGAAATACTCCAGATTAAAGGAGGCTAAAGAGAGGTGACAGTTAAAAGCAATAGCTGATCCTAAACTGGATTTTTTATTGGGGGAGTAGGGGACTTTGTTAAGGACATTATTGGGTCAATAATTGACAAAATTGGAATACAACTGATAGATTAGAGTATTACACTGATGTCACTGAAAAAAAATAAAAAAAATAAAAAAAGTATTACACTGATGTCACTGAAATTGGTAACTATACTGTGACTATATTAGAGAATATCCACGTTCTAAGGAAGTATAGACTGAACTTTTTAGGAGTAAAAGGTCATAATTTTGGAGCAAAGGACCTTCAAATTGTTCAGGGAAAACACACACACACACACACACACACACACACAAATGATAAAGCAAAGTTTAAATAGTTACAATAGATAAATCTGGAAAAAGGGTATATGAGTGTTTTGTGCAACTTCAATTTTTGCTACTTTTGGTAAGTTTGAAATTATTTTTTAAAAAGAAGTTTTTTAAAAAGAGAAAATTTAGGGCTTCCTTGGTGGCGCAGTGGTTGAGAGTCCGCCTGCCGATGCGGGGGACACGGGTTCGTGCCCCAGTCCGGGAAGATCCCACATGCCGCCCAGCGGCTGGGCCCGTGAGCCATGGCCGCTGAGCCTGCGCATCCGGAGCCTGTGCTCTGCAACGGGAGAGGCCACAGCAGTGAGGCCCGCGTACCGCAAAAAAAAAAAAAAGAGGGAAAATTTAAAGACATTCGAGAACATCCGTAGCAGCCTTATTCATAAGAGCCTAAAACTGGAAACCCTCGTGTCCATCAACAAGAGAATGAGTAAACAAGCTGTGATATAGCCATACAATGGAACACCACTCAACAACAAAAATGAAGAACTACTGACAAGTACAGCAACATGGATGAATCTCAGAAACTGAAAGAAGATACATGCACACGCACATGTGCACACACGCACACACACGCTACTTGGTTCAATGAATGTGAAGTGCAAGAACAGGCAAAATACTATAAACGTATCATAGAAGTCAGAAAATGGTTGCATTTGGAAGTGGGGTAAAATCGACCAGAACTTTCCGGGGTGATGAAAGTGTTCTATATTTTGTTTGGGGTCAGGGTTTTATGGGTGTTTACAAATGTCAAAACATCAAACTGAACACTTAAGATCTGTGTCTTTTATGGTCTACAAATTATAACTCCAACTAAACGAATGAATGAATAAACAAACAAACAAGGTAATTCTTTTTTAAGGGCAATAACTTAAGGTAAATTCAGGTTCAAAGAGAAGTTAATATCCCTGGAATTTGTTCCAGTGTTAAGACCATTATGTCCTGAGAAAGATCTGGAGTTTCTAAAAATAGCAAAGGGAAATAATTTATCTTAAGAAGACCTAGGGGATCTGAAAACATGGAAGGGAAATAATTTATCTTAACCATCCCTCAAGCAACTTTTAGAATATTTAAGAATGTCCTGTGGGATGTATGGTTAATTTCAAAACATAACTAACCAGTTTGTTAACCCCAAAAGATGCATATATTGCTACACTTGTGAGGATGCCCAGATTTTGCTGCTACAGTTTTTTATTTTCTCTCTTACATATAAGGAGTGGCATGCCTTTATAGAATTGGGGCCTGTTTGGGCACCATTCTGTGCTGGGAATGTTCTCCTGATTTGCTCACACTGGGCCCAAAGCAGGGCTGCAACTACGTGTGTTACCTGAGTTCCACCCAGTTCAGGCATCTATCTTTAGCAGTACATGAAGGAGTTCATTTTATTCAAGCGATAAAAGGATTAGTCCACAAAAACTAAATTGTGCAATGGAAATAATGCTAGTTTAAATATCTGTGCCATATTTCAAGTACTCACAGCTATAATCATAGCATAGCTTTAGAGTTGCAGCAGCGCCTCTCCTCTAGATGCTGTTGTAGGCTTCATCCAAGAGGCACTAGGGTGATGCTCTATTCCAGTCCTGTGGCAGCTCTGCATCTTTGGTCAGGCTGGCTCTGAGATTTCTCTCCTTGACCTCTTTTGTTCCAGAATGCCACACTGGTGCAGTTGGGGGGTCATTTCCTATTATCACAGCTAGGATACAAATTCTGAAGTTTTCCAATCTCTTCAGTTCATCAAAGTTCAGTTTCAAGGGCACAGATTTTATCAATAGTTCTTTTATTGTTCTAGAATATTATGCTTCTAATTGCTACTGCTCCAATCTTTGCAAAACAGGGACTTCCATGAGAAAATCCTTGCTGGTGCCTTCTGTCTGTGAGCTGCTCTATGAATCCCTACTAAACCCCTGCTGTGGCCAGAGTGGAAAGGTTTTTTATAGACCTCCATGGCATAACACGGAAGATAAAAATCATACTCCCCCAACACATGACTGCCCCTTTATCCACAGCTACCGCAGCTGAGGTCAAAACGGTCTACTTACCACCTCATGGGTGTTTTACAAGTTGTCCATTTCACACTCATCTATATTTGGGTTGCAAATTGATCTGAGTACGTGCCTTTGAACAAAAACACCAGGAAGTAGAAAGAACAATGATCTGGTAGTCTTGAGTCTGAGATCCAGCTCGGTTTGTCATAACAAAACTTGTGTGACCTTAATCTCTGATATGTGAAATAAAACAATCAATACCAGTTAACTCTGAGAGTGGGGCTTGGAACCATTATTAACTACTAGGCCAGATATGGACATACCAATGGAGATAAAAAGAACTACAGAAATAGTCAAACCCTTACATATTCACACATACAAACAACTGAGGGAGAATTGTTTTCATATTATACCTTTCTTTACCATTAAACAAAAATGTGTGTGTATTTTATAAACTTTAAAAATACAAAAAAATTATAAAATAGAAAAATTTTGGACAAGTTGATTCCTAATATTCTTTATTGCTTAAAAATGTTTATTATTTTACCAGAAGGTGTTAGAGCAGGGGAAAGAATATATGAAAAATAAATGATACAACTGCATGGGGATGGGAGAAGAGCTGACCCATCTGGGAGAAGAGTGTTTTTACTGGAAACTGTAAGACTAAAGACAAAAAGAACTGATGAAAACACTGATATATTTTACTTGGTAAATGTGTGTCACACAAGAGTACAGTTTAGCAATTCTGATACTGCATTACGAGTATACTAGGGTTGAACAAAAGTAAGTAAATTGTAGATAATGGAAATCATGTTTCTCATTGTCAGAGAAAGTAAATTACAAATAAGTAAGGGAGGAAAGGTTAGAATGAACCCTGTGGAGTTGAATGAGTCAAAGATATCAGCATAAACTCACATAGTTGTTAGATAGATAGATAGATAGATAGATAGATAGATAGATAGATAGATAGAAATGATACAGAAATAAAAAGAGCTTCATTGACCAAACTTGGAGGAATTTGAGCAATAAAATTAATAACAATAGTATTGGATTATAACTCAAAGAATAAAATAAGTATCTATTAATTCATATTGATATAAATAAATAATTGAATAAATAAATGGAGAAGGGAAAACTCTTCCTTACAGAAAAATTCCAAAATTCCAAATAATAAATATAGAAGGAATGAGAGCAATAGAAAAATCACTATTTGAACACCAGAGTAATAACTACTGTGGGTAAGATTCAAGGATGTGTGCTAAAATTAGTGGGTGAAACTTTAAGGAGAAACAGCATAGTTGCACAGCCTCAATGTATCTCCCCCCAAATATTTACAAATGCTTTAGTGGTTTTAACATATGTCCACAAATTCTTTAATACTCCTCCCTCCAGAAGGTGTCATTTATTTCCCCAGATCTTGAGTGTTGACTGGACTTAGAAAGTCACTTCTAATGAATACAGTATGGAAATGGAAAAAAAATTAGTAATTTTACAGTGTAGAAACCTGGCAGACACCACTGTAACCAAGTGATCACCAGTAATAAGTTGATTAGTACATGCTGATATCATGTATCCTTGATATGATGCAATGAGAAGGACACTTCATCTCTGTGGTATTCTAAAAACTCCACAACCCCAGTCGGATCATGAGAAAACATTAGACAAACTCAAATTGAGGGACATTCTGGAAAATATCTGGCCAGTGTTCTTCAAAAGCATCAAGTTCATGAAACACAAGGAAAGACTGAGAACCCATCAGAGATTAGAGGAGACTAAGGAGATATGATGACTAAATGCAGTATAGAATCCCACTCAATCCTGGAGCAGAAAAAGCAGAAGTGGGGAAACTGGTGAAATTCAAATGAAGTTTGTGATTTTGTTAATAATGCTGTACCAAGGTTGATTTATTAGGCTTTGATAAATAGAATACGCAATGTAATAACATTAAGGGAAGCTGGGTGAAACATATGCAAGAATTCTCTGTACTATCTTTGTAACTTAATCTCTGCACTATGTAAGTTATCTTTGTAACATTTGTAAATCTAAATTGTTTCAAAATTAAAGTTCAGAAAAATGTCATGATAAAATGCATTCAGTGTTGCTATACAAAATACACATGTCTAATCAGGAGCCTTACTGTTGAACCCAGAAATCAAGAAAGAAACTAGCATTAAAAAAATCCTTAAAAAAATGTTAAATGTAAAGAAATATAGACGACTACACTCTTTTTTCTTGGAATACCAGCCAACAACGTCTTGGACTTATCAACAAAGCCTGGGCACATACCTTGCACATCATATAAGGCTAGAACTCATTATTTTGTCATAAGCTTGCTTTTCATATCTCTAAAAGAACCTCAGGAGATCATTGAGTCCCAGGCTGGGAGACCGTTTCATTCCCATCAACACGCATAGACTCATAGAAAAACATAAGCATTAGGACAAAACAATTTAATGCTATTTCAGTTGTTAGTTGTTTTTTTTTTTTTAGAGATAGAAATGTGTAACATTATATTCATGTGCATCTAAAATTAAGAAGAGTTTACATAAAATTGTTCCATAAATGTAGAAAGAAACGACCAAACAAACTTCTATCCACACTAGGAACAGTGTATGGAGTGAGAAGGAAAGGAGAGAGGAAGGGAGATGAGGATTAGCTGCCTGCTACCCTAAGATGGGCACTGACTTCATGACTAAACTTCTTGTGGTGCCCTAGAGAATGAGGTTGGATGAGGTGTGTATGTGAAACAGCCCTTGAGAGTAGCTGCAGTCGGTGTCCTGGTAAAGAAGAGTGTTAAAGTTCACTATCAAGATTTTGTTGTCTGGTCTGAGGGGTGAAAAGGGAAAGACTGAGTAATTACTAGAGCCTCCACTTATAGGAACATATCTCATTTGATTTATTTTTAGGGAAACTAAAGCTTAGGGACAATAAGGAACTTGCCCAAGGTCACACAGTAACTGGAGAAGCCAGAACTGGAACCTAGGTTTATGTGACCTCAGAGTTGGAGCTCTTAACCACAACACAAAAGGAGTCAATAGCTGAGCAGACACAGAAACAAAGAACAGAAAGAAAGCCTGGACAGGAATAATGTGAGAGAGTTTAGCATTTGCCTCAAATACCTGAGATTCACTTCTAATGGCTGCTGGATTTTCCAGGTTGCTGGGTTATCACTGGCACAAACAAAGAAATGTCAGTGGACGTAGAGACGTAAAAATGCTCCCTTTCTCTCTCTCTCTCTCTCTCCCATACACACGCACACACACTCACACACACACACACAGAGAAATCTTAGCCTCACAGAGGATGTGGAATTGGAGCCACCACATGTAACCACACACACACCTACAGAAGCAGTTTTTCTCCTTTTCTAGGGCCAACCTTCCATCTGGCTCCATCCTGTGAGGGCCTTGAACTTGGCAGAGTCAAAGCTGGTTGGGGGGCTTCCCTGGTGGCGCAGTAGTTGAGAGTCTGCCTGCTGATGCAGGGGACACGGGTTCGTGCCCCGGTCCGGGAAGATCCCACATGCCGCGGAGCGGCTGCGCCCGTAAGCCATGGCCGCTGAGCCTGCGCGTCCAGAGCCTGTGCTTCGCAAGGGGAGAGGCCACAACAGTGAGAGGCCCGCATACCGCAAAAAAAAAAAGCTGGTTGGATAGTGACTGGGAACTCTTTCACCAAGACAGAGTGGTATCTGGAAGTGGTTTGCTGCTCTCACACCTGCCAGCAAGATACTGTTTCTAAACTGGCCAAAGCATCTAAAAACCTAGAGAAGAACAAAATGGTATTCAAAGCCTCATGCTTCTTGTGATCCCCTTCCCCAACCTCTTTGTCTCATGTGACATCTTGTGTGTCTTCCCCAGAAGGCATCTTGTGCTCAAACTCTACCCCTGTGCCATCTTCCTCTCTCCTCCTCTGTGAAAACCTGACACCTTAAAATCGGACCCTCTGAGAATCCAAATGCACAACCCCTAATTCTGTTTCTAAGTTAACTGGAGCAAATAAACAACTAGAAGGAAAGATAAAAATAGCAATTACCCTTGATTTTTCATAATAGACAAATAAGCTCCAAAACTCCTAGGAGAAAACTTGCTTTCTGTTTCTGTCAGTCTGTTTGTTGAAGGCTTTTGGCGAGTCACCTATTCCTTTCAAAAGGGGGAAACTTTGTTTTAAATAAGTCTACCTTAAGGGACATCCTTAAAAGAGAAGAGACAATGGAATCTATTTCTTAATTTTTATGCAGAAGCTTCTGAAAGACAAACTGACTCCAAAAAACAGCTCTAAAAGGATCCTTACAGCATACAAAAACAAAAACCAAACAAAAAACTTTGACCACTTGGGCAAGTAAACTTAATTTAGTTGTTGGTTTAATTAAAAACAAGCATGTCTTTGGAGTTATCAAATCTGAAAGTAATTGCAGGCATACAATTTTAATTCTATCTGGATGTATTGACCAGAGAAGTTCATGTTATTTTTTTTACAAAATTTGTCAGCCAGAAAAATAACTTAAGATGGCTAGCTGTTCGAATGTCATGTGAAAGTTTTTGTGAATAATCTAAACATAATTGTTGGAAACAAATGATTTAGGTAGAGGAAAATAGAATAAGAGTTTTTGGTATAATAATTATGTTTTGAGGTATATGTGCTTGAAAAGTAAATTCCTGAAACCTTTTTGGTAACTGGAAACTTTGGAGTCTTGCTAAGATTAAATTAAATGATGAGTAGTCTAGATCTCTATATATGGAAATATCTAGATCATTTCCAAATAAGTTAAAGTACTGAAACGTTACTAAAAATAGATTCATCAACTTTTGGCTTTCTTTACAAAGAAATTAAAGGTATTTGGGTTTGGTTTTTTGGTGCCACATTGGAAAATTTACTATGAAGGAAATATACTTTTATACTGGTCCACTCCTGATGACAGATTGTGAAGGATTTTTCTTTACCTATTAAGTAATCTGCTTAGAAAACAAAGATTTGTGTTTTATGAAAATAATTTCTTGCCCTTCATGTGGTATTCTTTTTTTGTCCGGACCTTATGGCTTGTGGGATCTTAGTTCCCCAGCTAGGGATTGAAACCCAGCCCTGAGTAGTGAAAGCACAGAGTCCTAACCACTGGACTGCCAGGGAATTCCCACCCTTCATGTGGTCTTAATCAGGTGTTTGATTACTAAAGGAAACTGAATCTTCTCAATATTCAAAGAGCTAAGTTTTGCTACAGCTATGTAAGCTATTTGTGTTTGCCTTTGAAATCTTTTGTTGTTACTTTCGTCAAATAGATAAATTAAGTACCATTTCATAATGATCTATGGTCCTGTTTGGTCAAGTGTCCAAAACTTTTTGATGTTTTTGACCAATTTCGCAAAAGCTGGGTTCTAAACGAAGTCTTCTTGTCCTTGAACTAACTTTGGGTTCATACAGAAGGCCAAAAATCTTAAAGAATTTGTCTCTAACCTGTAAAATGTTAAACTAATCAATATTATGTTATATACAGAATTACATGGGAAGCTTGTCAAGAAGGAATACTAAAACTTTTTTTTTAACAGCTTCATTGAAGTATAATTGCTTTACATTGTTGTGTTACTTTCTGCTGTATAACAAAGTGAAGCAGCAATATGTGTACTTATATCCCCATATCCCCTCCCTCTTGTGTCTCCCTGCCACCCTCCCTATCCCACCCCTCTAGGTGGTCACAAAGCACTCAGCTGATCTCCCTGTGCTATGCGGCTGCTTCCCACTAGCTATCTATTTCACATTTGGTAGTGTATATATGTCCATGCCACTCTCTCATTTCGTCCCAGCTTACCCTTCCCCCTCCCCTGGTCCTTAAGTCCATTCTCTACATCTGCTTCTTTATTCCTGTCTTTCCCCTATGTTGTTCAGAAACATTTTCTTTTTTAGATTCCGTATATATGTGTTACCATATGGTATTTGCTTTTCTCTTTCTGACTTACTTCACTCTCTATCTGTCATACAGAGTGACAGATAGAGAGTGAAGGTCCATCCACCTCACTACAAATAACTCAATTTCATTTCTTTTTATGGCTGAGTAATATTCCATTGTGCCACCATATATGTGCCACATCTTCTTTATTCATTCATCTGTCAATGGACACTTAGGTTGCTTCCATGTCCTGCCTACTGTAAATAGTGCTGTAGTGAACATTGTGGTACATGACTCTTTTTGAATTATGGTTTTCTCAGAGTATGTGCCCAACAGTGGGATTGCTGGGTCATATGGTAGTTCTATTTTCAGTATTTTAAGGAACCTCCGTACTGTTCTGCATAGTGGCTGCATCAATCTACATTCCCACCAACAATGTAGGAGGGTTCCCTTTTCTCCACATCCTCTTGAGCATTTATTGTTTGTAGATTTTTTGATGATGGCCATTCTGACTGGTGTGAAGTGATACTTCATTGTAGTTTTGATTTGCATTTCTCTAATGATTAGTGAGGTTGAGCATCCTTTCATGTGTTTGTTGGCAGTCTGTATATCTTATATGGAGAAATATCTATTTAGGCCTTTTGCCCATTTCTGGATTGGGTTGTTTGTTTTTTTTGGTATTGAGCTGCATGAGCAGCTTCTGTATTTTGGAGATGAATCCTTTGTCAGTTTCTTCATTTTCAAATATTATCTCCCATTCTGAGGGTTGTCTTTTGGTCTTGTTTATGGTTTCATTTGCTGTGCAAAAGCTTTTAAATTTCATTTGATCGCATTTGTTTATTTTTGTTTTTACTTCCATTTCTCTAGGAGGGGGGTCAAAAAGGATCTTTCTGTGATTTATGTCATAGAGTGTTCTACCTAGGTTTTCCTCTAAGAGTTTTATAGTGTCTGGCCTTACATTTAGGTTTTTAATCCATTTTGAGTTTATTTTTGTGTATGGTGATGGGTAGTGTTCTAATTTCATTCTTTTACATGTAGCTGTCCAGTTTTCCCGGAACCACTTATTGAAGAGACTCCCTTTTCTTCTTTGTATATCCTTGCCTCCTTTGTCATAGATTAGTTGACCATATGTGCATGGGTTTATCTCTGGGCTTTCTATCCTGTTCCATTGATCTGTATTTCTGTTTTTGTGCCAGTACCATACTGGCTTCATTACTGTAGCTTTGTAGTATAGTCTGAAGTCAGGGAGTGTGATTCCTCCAGCTCCGTTTTTCTTTCTCAAGATTGCTTTAGCTCTTCAGGGTCTTTTGTGTTTCCTTACAAATTGTGAAATATTTTGTTCTAGTTCTGTGAAAAATGACATTGGTAGTTTGATAAGGATTGCATTGAATCTGTAGATTGCTTTAGGTAGTATAGTCATTTTCACAATGTTGATCCTTCCAATCCAAGAACATGGTATTTCTCTCTATCTGTTTGTATCATCTTTAATATCTTTCATCAGTGTCATAGTTTTCTGCATACAGCTCTTTTGTCTCCTTAGGTAGGTTTATTCCTAGGTATTTTAGTCTTTTTGTTGCAGTGGTAAATGGGAGTGTTTCCTTAATTTCTCTTTCAGGTTTTTCATCATTAGTGTATAGGAATGCCAGAGATTTCTGTGCATTAATTTTGTATCCCGCTACTTTACCAAATTCATTGATTAGCTCTAGTAGTTTATTGGTAACATCTTTAGGTTTCTCTGTGTATAGTATTATGTCATCTGCAAACAGTGACAGCTTTACTTCTTCTTTTCTGATTTGGATTCCTTTTATTTCTTTTCCTTCTCTGATTGCTGTGGCTAAAACTTCCAAAACTATGTTGACTAATAGTGGTGAGAGTGCACAACGTTGTCTAGTTCCTGATCTTAGAGGAAATGGTTTCAGTTTTTCACCACTGAGAACAATGTTGGCTGTGGGTTTGTCATATATGGCCTTTATTATGTTGAGGTATGTTCCCTCTATGCCTGCTTTCTGGAGAGTTTTATCATAAATAGGTGTTGAATTTTGTCACAAGCTTTTTCTTCGTCTATTGAGCTGATCATATGGTTTTTCTCCTTCAATTTGTTAATGTGGTGTATCACATTGATTGATTTGCCTATATTGAAGAATCTTTGCCTTCCTGGGATAAACCCCACTTGATCATTGTGTATGATCCTTTTAATGTGCTGTTGGATTCTGTTTGCTAGTATTTTGTTGAGGATTTTTGCATCTATATTCATCAGTGATATTGGCCTGTAGTTTTCTTTTTTTGTGACATCTTTGTCTGGTTTTGGTATCAGGGTGATGGTAACCTCGTACAATGAGTTTGGGAGTGTTCCTCCCTCTGCTATATTTTGTAAGAGTTTCAGAAGGATAAGTGTTAGTTCTTCTGTAAATGTTTGATAGAATTGACCTGTGAAGCCATCTGGTCCTGGGCTTTTGTTTGTTGGAAGATTTTTAACCTCAGTTTCAATTTCAGTGCTTGTGATTGGTCTGTTTATATTTCCTATTTAATCCTGATTCAGTCTCAGAAGGCTGTGCTTCTCTAAGAATTTGTCCATTTCTTCCAGGTTGTCCACTTTATTGGCATATAGTTGCTTGTAGTAATCTCTCATGATCCTTTGTATTTCTGCAGTGTCAGTTGTTACTTCTCCTTTTTCACTTCTAATTCTGTTGATTTGAGTCTTCTCCCTTTTTTTCTTGATGAGTCTGGCTAATGGTTTATCAATTTTGTTTATCTTCTCAAAAAACCAGCTTTTAGTTTTATTGATCTTTGCTATTGTTTCCTTCATTTCTTTTTCATTTATTTCTGATCTTATCTTTATGGTTTCTTTCCTTCTGTTAACTTTGGGTTTTTTTGTTCTTCTTTCTCTAATTGCTTTAGGTGTTAGGTTAGGTTGTTTATTTGAGATTTTTCTTGTTTCTTGAGGTAGGATTGTATTGCTATAAACTTCCCTTTTAGAACTGCTTTTGCTGCATCCCATAGATTTTGGGTTGTCATGTTTTCATTGTGATATTTTTCTAGGTATTTTTGGATTTCCTCTTTGAGTTCTTCAGTGATCTCTTGGTTATATAGTAGCGCATTGTTTAGCCTCCATGTGTTTGTATTTTTTACATTTTTTTTCCTGTAATTGATAGGTAGTCTCATACTGTTGTGGTCAGAAAAGATAATTGGTATGCTTTCAATTTTCTTAAATTTACCAAGGCTTTATTTGTGACCCAAGATACGATCTATCCTGGAGAATGTTCCATGAGCACTTGAGAAGAAAGTGTATTCTGTTGTTTTTGGATGGAACATCCTGTAAATATCAATTACATCCATCTGTTTAATGTATCATTGAAATCTTGTGTTTCCTTATTTATTTTCATTTTGGTTGATCTGTCCTTTGGTGAAAGTGGGGTGTTAAAGTCCCCTACTCTTATTGTGTTACTGTCAATTTCCCCTTTTATGGCTGTCAGCATTTGCCTTATGTATTGAGGTGCTCCTATGTAGGGTGCATAAATATTTACAATTGTTATATCTTCCTCTTGGATTCATCCCTTGATCATTATGTAGTGTCCTTCTTTGTCTCTTGTAATAATCTTTACTTTAAAATCCATTTTGTCTGATATGAGAATTGCTACTGCAGCTTTCTTTTGATTTCCATTTGCATGGAATATCTTTTTTTCATCCCCTCACTTTCAGTCTGTATGTGTCCCTAGGTCTGAAGTGGGTCTCCTGTAGACAGCATATAAATGGGCCTTGTTTTTGTATCCCTTCAACCAGTCTATGTCTTTTGGTTGGACATTTAATCCATTTACATTTAAGGTAATTATCGATATGTATGTTGCTATTACCATTTTCTTAATTGTTTTGGGTTTGTTATTGTAGGTCTTTTCCTTCTCTTGTGTTTCCTTCCTAGAGAAGGTCCTTTAGTTTTTGTTGCAGTGCTGGTTTGGTGGTGCTGAATTCTCTTAGCTTTTGCTTGTCTGTAAAGGTTTTAATTTCTCCGTCGAATCTGAATGAGATCCTTGCTGGGTAGAGTAATCTTGGTTGTAGTTTTTTCCCTTTCCTGACTTTAAATATGTCCTGGACTCCCTTCTGGCTTGCAGAGTTTCTGCTGAAATATCAGCTGTTAACCTTATGGGGATTCCCTTGTATGTTATTTGTTGCTTTTCCCTTGCTGCTTTCAACATTTTTTCTTTGTATTTAATTTTTGATTGTTTGATTAATATGTGTCTTGGCATGTTTCTCCTTGGAATTATCCTGTATGGGACTCTCTGTGCTTCCTGGACTTGATTGACTCTTTCATTTCCCATGTTAGGGGAGATTTCAATTATCACCTCTTCAAATATTTTCTCAGACCCTTTCTTTTTCTTTTCTTCCTCGGCAACCCCTATAATTCGAATGTTGGTACGTTTAATGTTGTCCCAGATGTCTCTGAGACTGTCCTCAGTTCTTTTCATTCTTTTTTCTTTATTCTGCTCTGCAGTAGTTATTTCCACTATTTTTTTTTTTTTTTTTTTTTTTTTTTTTTTTTGTGGTACGTGGGCCTCTCACTGTTGTGGCCTCTCCCGTTGCGGAGCAAAGGCTCCGGACGCGCAGGCTCAGCGGCCATGGCTCACGGGCCTAGCCATTCCGCGGCACGTGGGATCTTCCTGGACTGGGGCATGAACCCATGTCCCCTGCATTGGCAGGCAGACTCTCAACCACTGCGCCACCAGGGAAGCTGTATTTCCACTATTTTTAATCTTCCAGGTCACTTATCCATTCTTCTGCCCCAGTTATTCTGCTATTGAATTTTAAATTTCATTTATTGTGTTGTTCATCATTGTTTGTTTGCTCTTTAATTCTTCTAGGTCTTTATTAAACATTTCTTGTATTTTCTCCATTCTATTTCCAAGATTTTGGATCTTTACTATCATTACTCTGAATTCTTTTCCAGGTAGACTGCCTATTTCCTCTTCATTTGTTTGGTCTGGTGGGTTTTTATCATGCTCCTTCATCTCCTGAGTATTTCTCTGTCTTCTCATTTTGCTTAACTTATTGTGTTTGGGGTAACCTTTTCTCAGGCTGCAGGTTTGTAGTTCCCATTGTCTTTGGTGTCTGCCCCCAGTGGGTAAGTTTGGTTCAGTGGCTTGTGTTGGCTTCCTGGTGGAAGGGCCTGGTGCCTGTGTTCCGATGGGTCGGGCTGGAACTTGTCTTTCTGGTGGGCAAGGCTGCTTTCCGTCATGTGTTTTGTGGTGTCTGTGAACTTATTAGGATTTTAGGCAGCCTCTCTGCTAATGGGTGGGGTTGTGTTCCTGTCTTGCTTGTTGTTTGGCATGTGGCGTCCAGCACTGGAGCTTGCTGGTCATTGAGTGGAGCTGGGTCTTAGCGTTGAGACAGAGATCTCTGGGACAGACTCGCCATTTGATATTAGAGGGGGCCGGGAGGTCTCTGGTGGTCCAATGTCCAGAACTTGGCCCTTCCACCTAAGAAGCTCAGGCCTGACACCAGGCTGGAGCACCAGGACCCTGTCAGCCACACGGCTCAGAAGAAAAGGGAGAAGAAAAAAAGAAAGAAAGAGAAAAAATAAAATAAAATAGTTGTTAAAATTAAAAAAAATTAAAAATATATTAGTAAAATAAAAAATAAAGAAATAATTAAAAAAAGAAGAAAAAAGAGAGCAACCAAACCAATAAACAAATCCACCAATGATAACCAGCACTAAAAACTAAACTAAGATAAACATAAACCCAGAAACAAATTAGATGCATAAAGCACATCCCAAGTCTACAGTTGCTCCCAAAGACTACCGCCTCAATTTTGGGATGATACATTGTCTATTCAGGTATTCCACAGATGCAGAGTACTTCAAGTTGACTGTGGAAATTTAATCCACTGCTCCTGAGGCTGCACAGAGAAATTTCCCGTTCTCTTCTTTGTTCGCACAGCTCCTGGCCTTCGGCTTTGGTTTTGACTCTGCCTCTGCATGTAGGTTGCCCTCTGATATCTGTTCTTTGCCCAGACAGGAAGGGGTTAAAGGAGCGGCTGACTAGGGGGCTCTGGCTCACTCAGGCCAGTGGCAGGGAGGGGTATGGAATGTGGTGCAAGCCTGCTCCGGCAGAGACCAGCGTGACATTGCACCAGCCTGAGGCACACCGTGTGTTCTCCCGGGGAAGTTGTCCCTGGATCACCGGACCCTGGCAGTGGCAGGCTGCACAGCCTCCCTGGAGGGGAGGTGTGGATAGTGACCTGTGCTCGCACACAGGCTTCTTGGTGGCTGCAGCAGCAGTATTAGCGTTTCATGCCCGTCTCTGGTGTCCGCATTAATAGTACGGCTCACACCCATCTCTGGAGCTGGTTTAGGCGGTTCTCTGAATCCCTCTCCTCACACACCCAGAAACAATAGCCTCTTGAATCTTAGGCAGGTCCAGACTTTTTCCCGGACTCCCTCCTGGCTAGCTGTGGTGCACTAGCTCCCTTCAGTCTGTGTTCACGCAGATAATCCCAGACCTCTCCCTGGGATCTGATCTCCGAAGCCCGAGCCTCAGCTCCCAGCCCCGCCCGCCCCGGCGGGTGAGCAGACAAGCCTCTCAGGCTGGTGAGTGCTGGTCGGCACCGATCCTCTGTGCGGGAATCTCTCCACTTTGCCCTCTGCACCCCTGATGCTGCGCTCTCCTCCATGGCTCTGAAGCTTCCCCCTGCCACCCCACCCCGTCTCCGCCAGTGAAGGGGCTTCCTAGTGCATGGAAACTTTTCCTTCTTCACAGCTCCCTACCGGAGGTGCATGTTCCATCCTTATTCTTTTGTCTCTGTTTTTTCTTTTTTCTTTTACCCTACCCAGGTACGTGGGGAGTTTCTTGCCTTTTGGGAAGTCTGAGGTCTTCTGCCAGCATTCAGTAGGTGTTTTGTAGGAGCTGTTCCACATGTAGATGTATTTTTTATGTATTTGTGGGGAGGAAGGTGATCACCACGTCTTACTCGTCTGTCATCTTGAAGGTCCTCCTAGGACTTTTTACCTTATATTTGTATAGGTACATGTCAATATAAGTGTTCTAAAGTTGTGTGAAATCCCTGAAACTTTAATTTGTCCTGATATAATCTTACTGGCCATAATTTTAAAATGTATGTCACAGAAATAAGCAGATCCCCTTGTCAATCTCATTATAATGAACTCTCAACATGTCTTTAATAATGGGCATCTTCAAGTCCTTTTGTCATTCACAGAGTTATTTCTTTACTCAGATGCTTTTGCAAATGGGTTTCATCTTCAGAAAAATTCATGGAAAGGATTCTGAGAGACATTCTGGAATATAGGGTTTTTTTTGATAACTTTAAGATCATAACACTGAACTGGGTAAGAATTTCTAAAACTCCAATAGAAAACTGATTACCTTAATGTTTTATGTTCCAGATGTAAAGGACCCCTCTTTCTCTTCTCCTGTAAGCTATCTATAACTTACAGCAATTTGCTAAACTATATCTTCACAACAAAGGTTGAAGCAATTATTTTTTTCTCCCTACCTGATCTCTCAAGAGTTCTGAAGCTCTTGTTCAATATTCTTGTTTTTCATGACAATGTATGTATTTGCATACATTGCAACCTACATACATAGGTTCAATGGGAGGCTGTTCTCCTTGTAATGGGGTGCCCAATGCACTTAGCTCTACATCTTTTCATCTACAACTGTTAAGGGGAGACAGACTTCTACACTGTAAATGCCTAAATTGCTTCTACTAAAAACCATCTTGCTCCAGTAGAGCACCCTTTTTGCAACATGCTCCCAGAAGACAAAGACCCCAGACATCCACCCTATAACCTAGAGATTTTGTGTACTGGAAAAGGCACCTCCAAGGGCAATTATCAGGTTCCATTAACTAACCCCTATGCCACCAAACTCCAGGGAGTAGACTCCTAGATCCACATGTCACACCAAAGGAGACACCAAACCCCAACTGGACCTGCACACTGCATGGCAACCTGAAGATAAAGCTCAGTAGGAGCTGAAGCAGATGACATCTGAGGCTGACAGCTTTCCCAAGATGTCCGTACCAGGCCTGTATACCTTTCTTTCAATAATCTTTTTTAACTTATTTTCTCACTCCCTTCCATGGAAGGACAAGGCCCTTGTCCATATTTCCCAGTCCCTTCTGAAAGAGGGAAACCTCTCCAATTGCTGGATCTGCCATTGGAAACCTCAGTCCATCCAAGATAGCAATGACCCTTTGGTTCACTCTGTCCAAGATTGCAATGACCCTTTGGTTCACCCTAGAAGTAATTTCGCTGGGGTTTCAGAGGCTGTTATCTGTGCAGATTGTTCTGTGGTCGCATTTTATAGAGTCAGTGCCTGCCTAAACTTATTCCTTGCTTCAACTTGACCCAATCCTGGAATGGGAAAACAAGATCTTTTGAATATTTATATGAAAGGTTCTCCAGAGTTGGCAATGCAAGTTGGATTATTTGTAAACTTGCTGACATATCTGTACATCTAGGTAACCTCTCAGAGTATAACAACATAATGTCTAAGCCTTGGTTAAGTAATGTTAATCCCTCTATGCCAGTGAATGGATCCATAGGTACTATCCCTTATGCAGGCACCTTATGTACCCCCGCTGGTTATACCTTCACAGGTGGAAGTCTGGGGAGTGGTCTTTATGCTTGGGCAACCCACTGCCTTGATAGCTGGAGAATACAAGGACAATGTGCCTCTGTTGTATTCACTGTCTTATTCTCCCTACATAACTGAACAGAAGCCTCTCATTGGTCTGTACCATTAAGCCTCTATAACTGCCTTAAGTGAGAACTTCTGGGAGGTGTACATAATTCTGGCTTTGTCTCCGCAGGGAGAGCTTTCTTCCATGGATTGGAGTGAGTGCCAATGAACAAACGATCAAGAGCCTCTCCCTGATATTAGGAAAGTTAGCTTACTCTGTAGCCAACGCAGTTTCAGCTCAGCAATGATCCTTGCTAAGTCATTGGCTAAAGTGGTTTTAGATACCCACATAGCCCTTGATAACCTATCTGCTGAGCAAGGAGGTGTCTGTGCAATAGCAAACACCTCTTGTTGCACTTGGATAAAAGCCTCTGAGGTAGTAGAGACCCAATTACATAAAATTAAAGAGCAAACACACTGGTTACAGCAACTTTTACCAGACAACCTACTGTCTTTTGATTTATTCACCTGGCTACCTTCTGGTCTGGGTTCCCAGTTTAGAACCATCTTGCAAACTGGGTTTATTATGTTGTTTTAAATTCTGCTGTCTATACTTGTTAAGTTCTGCATCTATTGCTTGTCAAGCCTTTGTAAAAATGACATGCCTAATAAGGTGATGCTAGCTCATCGCTTTGAGATAATTTCTAACATTTACAACCTTGATTTAAAATGGACTTTTAACAAAAACCTCCAAAGAGTTCTCCCTACTACTTTCCTTGTTACTCAGATGCAGGCTAATGAGGTTTCTGACTTGTGTACTTTCCCTTTGATATGGGACATGATACTAGGGAAGGTCCTTCCTGGCACGAAGGACCTTCCTGGTCCTTCCTTCACTACTTGCGGAGGTCCTGACTCAGTCAGCAATCCTGAGAGGAAAGATCTTGACCAAAAGGAGGAAATGTAGAATTAATTAAAGAAACTTCAGCTAAAAGTGGAGTTGGAACAGGCCTGTACGGTGAGCTCTCACTCTCAACCATGCATCATAAATTACTCCAAACAGGAAGAGATGTACAGCTACATCTCTGACAGGAAAGTGTTGACTACTTTACTACCCAGCAGGCAGAAGAAAACTTCTCTCTGCCCAACAGCCCAGTCAATCAGAGGCTATAGCAGCCCAACCAATGAGAAGCTTCTAACTTTGTACTCCCAGCTTTCTCCAATGGACTCTTTGGTTATACAGCCCATCCCAGCTCCCCCTTTTCCCTATAAAAGCAAGATTCCCTTCCTTGTTCTCTGGATTTGCCTATGGTCTGCCATAGTTCTCATATCCCAAATTGCAATTCCTCTTTCAATTCCCAAGTAAACTTGCTTTTGCTGGTAAAATAACTGGCCATTATGTTATTAAAGTTGACAAGGTATAGCAGAACAAACAAAGGACTAGGAGCAAGGAGACCTAGATAATAATTCTAACCCTACAGCTGAACTGTTTGTAATTTTGTTCAATTCATTTACCCTCCCTTGGCCTTGTTTACTTGTCTGACAGGTGAAGATACTTATCAAGATGATCTTTTCATTCCCTCTGAGCTCTAAAATTCTTTAGACCATGTGAGGTACAAGGGTTCTAAATCCCTGTGCTATGGAATGTGAAGTACCTTATAAAATGTTCCCTTCATTCTATCCCCACTGCCAGTATAATAATTCTAACACATAATAGGTATTTAAAAAGTGTTTGTTAATCAGCATTTACCTCATTGAATAGTCATAATAATCCTCCAAGGTAAATAGTATTCTTCTCCTTGTGCATTTAAGATGATCTTATAGAGGTTGAATTTATATGCCTGATAAGTAAACGAATACCATGGTCTGTCTGCTCCAAAGTCAAGACACACTTTCTGACACATAGGCAAATTAACTTCAATGCAGAATGTCTGTTACAATTCTTAGCAACAGGATCAACTTTAATCTAAAAGCAAAACTAGAACATATCTGTAATATTATGAATTATGGGAAATATTTAGTCAAATGACTTTTTATAAGAGACAGTAATAGGCATGGGGTTGTTCATTGAAAAATTAGTACTCTGGTCCTTCCCTTTGAAAGACTTTCAGATTAGTTGGGAGACATGTAGTATATATATATGTGAACAATGAGAAACATATATAAAGCATGTTACAAAACTATGCAAGATTATAGGGCAAATACTGATTGTTGTCCCTGAACTCTTCACCGTTTGCAGATGTCAGTGATTAGACATCTTGGATGATCTCCGATCAAACTGCTTTCACTAAAAGAGAAGATAATATTTACATTGTATTACAAACCAGATTAAGTAATTCTGGTATTTCTGTTCCAATCGGACGGGTGACCTTACAAACTCCCTCCTTTACCATAAGCAAGATTGCTCCTTTAGTATGTGTTAATATTTAGGTCTTTCCTTTGGTTCCTAGACCCATCTTTGTCCAAGACACTGTCTTGGCTCCCCTCTTTATTCCAAATTCTGTAACTTAAAGCTTATTTCACCCCATTCCAGCTCCAAGCAAAAAATTTAATTACCTAGGTAAGCCCTACCCCAGTGTCACACAGTAGGGAATTGATTCCCTCCTAGCAGGGAAAGGCTTAAGATGGCATCACAATACTGAATTCTTCTGTGGAGGGCACAAATGTTCCCAAAACAGTAAGTCCAAATAGCTTTTCTTAAACTGCTTTCAATACAACTAAATTATTGAAAAGAATGTTTTCAGGCAAAGTCAGCAAATTCCTCAATATTGAATGCTTTCAGTTAAAATACAGATTGTGTATAAAAATTGTATACAAATTCTTCCTTAAGCTAGATTTTAAATGACTTCAAGCAAATTACCGTATACACGGAATTCTAAATTCACTAAATTTTATTCATAGCTGCTCACCTGTTTACATACATAGACATCCACAAACACATTGCCTTCTCCACATGGTTGGGAGTTACTATAGATTAGAGGGCTTATTAAGGGGGACTGCTTCTAGAAGTGCTGTCAAGGAAACTTTGACTGTAATTTCAATGAAAAGCACTTCCATTTCCAAGAGTCCGTCTTTAACCAAAATGTAAAAAACGTAGTCAAACCCTTCCGCTTACTCAGGGTCTTCACCTTGACTCCCATGTCTGAATAAAATGACTCCACTGCAAGGTATATTTTAGTCTTATCTGTTTGGTGTCCTCTCTTTTGTGGAGTATTTTATAAGCTTGATTATATATATTTAGTTTGTTCTTATGTTAGGATTTTATATTCTTTTTTTAACTTCCCACATGACACAAACCTTACCAGGAGTATTGGATGTCCATGCCAATGTCCTAGACAGCCTAACCGACTTCTCACAGATCTACAGTAAATGGGATAGACTGCTTTTTCCATAGTGCCAACCGGCACCAACCCTCTCTTCACTAGTTCTTGACCTTTGTAGAAGAAAGCAACATTCCCTTGTCTGGAGACACTTGAAAAAAATCATACCTGAGGCAGGTTCTTCTCAATGTTACGCTTATCTTCCTCAAGGTCTGATCTGCTTTCCCTCATTGCCTTCAGACCGATGACTGTAGTAAGAGCTCAGCTAGTCCCAGAGCAGAAATACAGTTCTTGCTTTGGGAGGGAGTAGTCTACATGCCAAAGAAGTTTCAGGACCTGGTGAGTATGAATATTTCAGGAGAACACATGTATAGGGATCTTGAGGATACTGGATCTGGGATGGTGGTGGCAGGTGGGGATATAAAGCTGCGTGGAGTATAGTTTATTGACACGGGAGCACTCCTCCATGACTTAGAGCTCAAGGTTCTGGCAACGACACAAGGAGCCCATCTAACAAGCTGCTAAGATGGATCTTTGAAGCTTGTGCACAATAAGAGCCTACTATAAATGAGGTGGAGATGCTGGAACCGCCTTGGCAAAGTACTGAGGAAAGAAGCCAAAGATTCAAAGAGGTAAAAATATTAGAATAAACTTATTATGTATGATCAGAAAAACTGGCCCTTGACAATGTTCTCTGGGAGAACCGAGAGGACACTTCTTTCACTAAAGCAATGAGGAATACACTGCTAAGGAGCACCGGTTAATTTAAGAAGCTCTGCGATAACGAACCCATTCAGGCTGGGGTTGAGAGAAGAAGGTGTTGCGAGGGAATTGAGATTACTAATATCAAGGAGATGATAGGATTCTGGAATGGCAGAGGCCAATGACAGCACTTAACTCAGAATAAAGGGTACATAAACCTTAATGGCATCAAGGCTACCTGTAATAGGAGTCAATATGCCTTGACCCTCAGGAATCGGTAGCAATAACTAATAAGTCATGGTATTCTCTGGGGAGAGGGAGACGGAGAGCCAATCATAATGTTATTTGACTTGCAAAAAAAAGAAAAAATCAAAAGCGGGTGAACAGAAAAACCTTCACCAGCTTTCACTTCAGAGGAAAAGAGTCCCTTACCCTGTTTCCAAATATGTCATTTCACAGACCCAAAGCCCACTCGTTGAAGGAGAGGTGGATCCCCTTGAGGAAAGACAGTGCAATGCTACTGCAAGTACATATGGTAAACATTCCCATGATCCTTCCCAAAGGGGATCTAAGGTTTATCAGGGTTAATATATACTGACAAAAAGGGAATCCTCAGACTTTTAAAGAACTGCTGGATATAGGGACTATGGTTCATACTGACTCAAGGGTCTTGAAGTACCTTCATTATCCTCCAGTTGAAAGGGGCCATAGGGAGGCCAGGTTAGAAATGGGGTTCAGTATGTCTCAGATGGGTTCAGTGGATCTATTGGATCTACCCGGTGGTTATTTCTCCGGTTTCTGAGTATGCAGTTGGGATGTATACTGTTAGTAGCTGGGAGAACCCTCACATTGGTTTCCCAACCTGTGAAGAGCCATTATGGCAGAAACTTGAAACTGTCCCTTCCCTCAGGCAAGTTAGCATGCTAAAATAATAATACACACTGGCAGAATCGTGCACCAGCTACCCAGTGTGGTTGCTAAATCAATAATACATCATGGAATTTGGGGGTTATTTTTTTCCTTCCCTGTTTTACTCCTCCAGACCCTCAATCTTGCTCCTTGGGATTACTTCTCAAATAAACTACCTGCATACAAGACTGATTTGGGGGAGACTTGGGATAAGGTGATTCCTCAGTGGCCTTGTCTGTGTTATTCCACTTATTTGGCAGAACTATACCTTTACCTTCGGTGGCCACGTTATTTGAATGGAAGCTGTCATATTCTTGGGGAACTTTGTTTTCCTGGTTGTAGTAGTTTGTCAAGGGATGGATATGGGACACAAAATGGGTCAAGTAGAGTTCTTCTCCAAATTTTCTCTATCTGGAGTTATTGGAAAAAATAGCCTCAAGCCTGGGCACTACTAGCAGAACAAAGAGTCTGGCCAGACCTGCAAAATCTCGTATCTGCTAAAGCCGCCATGTCTGTTTACACCTCTTTTTGGAAGAATGCATTTGATCTCCCCTCCCTTTCCAAAATATTTTGAGTGTATCTTATTGAGGCATTTAAATTACATCCAGAAATATAGTTCTTGAGCTTCCAGTCACTTGAAAGCATAGAAGAGGGTAGAAATCAATGTCGATTGCTAATAGAGAGTATCAACATGGGAGATAGTGTATACTTCATAGGACTGGGAATGATTAAATGAGATTATATGCATATGGCTGGTTCAGGGTAGGAATTAAATATATGACAGCAAATTCAACTCAAAAAACAGGAAAAACTATATTGCCATGGGGAGAGACTATATCTATTATGGCCTATTTCCCTTTAACAATTCTAAAGGGATAAAATAATCAGCCATTTCTATAAACAGGTAACATAAAAGATGGATCATCTTTTGTGCCATTATATTATTGCTGTAGGTATTATTTAATCTGTGAGATAGACATTATTATCTCCATTTTACAGACGGAGAAACAGGCTTTGAAGAACTATGTATTTTGGTCTCGTTTGTGTGGTAAGTGAACAGAAATAGGCCTTGAACCCAGTGTTTTTTAGCTTCAAAATTTATGGTCTTTTCTCTGTACCATGATGAGTTATTACAGAAGTACAAATGGCCTTTGGAGTATAAGTGAATTAATCCGAGTTGGGGGAATCTGGGAACCATTTTGGAGGAAGCAAGCCTTACGTCTGGCCTTTTGAAATAACCAACAGGTGACTATGGGGAAGGAAAATACATTCCAGTTGAGGACAAGCCTAGAGAGAAGAAAGCATAAAGCCTATCTGGAGAGTGATGAGTGGCTTGGGGTTCAGAATTCAGTGGGGGGGCAAGAAAGCATGTCCCAGATGAAGCTCAGCGAGGTCAGTGACTGGATCTGGTGTTGCTCACCGTTGTGACCTCAGGGAGCAACAAGCACCTGGCACAGAGTGGACCTAATGAATATTTGTTAAATAAATTGACTGACGATAAGTCTAGAAGTGTGGCTGGGGTCAAGATTTGAAAGTCTTTGAAATAAGAGATCTTTTAGTAATAAATTCTTCCTTTAAAATTATTTTTAAATGGAAAACATCTTTAGAAAAGTTTAAGATATATCTAGGATAAATTATTTACAAGTTATTTTGCAGATATCCTTTTATGAACATGGATTCTCTACAAAAAGTGAATATTGTACACACTTGACAATGTCCACCTGACACCTTCACCCATGCAGATTAAAAGTTGCTATTTTTTCTCCTACAACAGTGTTTTATGAATACTTGATCCTGTATTTGAATTTTTTTGTGTGAGTTAAGTACCTTAATGGGTTTTGCTTTGCAAAGGTAAATTCAAAACTGAATTTGTGGTAAGTGTTCAAGAAATGGAATTGTTCTTCAAAATAGGAGAGTTTGGAGTTCTTCAGGGAAGGCAGAAGGGGAGGGGTGGGGTGAGGATGAGAAACAGGAGGAGCAAGAGAGAGAGACAGCGAGATAATGGTCATAGCCTGGTGCCATGTAGGGTGAAGAGGGAGCTCTAAGAACTTGTAGGGACAGAAATTGCTGACTTTGCATCTTTTTTTGTTGTTGTACTTCCCCCAGTGAAGCCACCACCACCACTTCAGGTCTCCAACCAACCAATAGTAAATAAATAATATGAACAACGTCAAACCACTCAAGGCCTATTGTTTTTTGTTTTTTGCCAAGGCCTATTGTTAAATAGAGGCTCAGAGAAATGCAGTGACCCACCCAAGATGACAGTGTTAAGTGGTGTTGTCAGTAGCATGCCCAGGCTGTCTTACTCCAGGACTTGACAGAAACATTGGGGAGGGCATCAGACTTTCCTTAAATTGTGAAATGGAGGTTCAAGCATATCTTAGTAGGATAAGTTTCACATAGAAAAAAAGTTTGCAGGTATAGAACCAAAGGCAAATAGTATATCTGAGCACAACGACTGAAAAGAAAATGTTAGCACATCAAAGAACTAGTTAAAATTCTTATAGCAGCTCAAAATGATCATCACAGACTCTCTGAGACACTGAACTCTGAAAATTAAATCGAATAAAAGAAATGTTGCTCATAGAAAACCTTAACTGTTCCAGTGAATTTTCTTCGTGAATTTCTTTAATGTAATGATAAAATACTTGACTGCTTAGAAAATCCAAATAGTTATATTTGTAAACCTCCTAATGACTCTGAAGGATTCAGAAAGTATAAAAAGTTATTATGAGCATCCTATAACATTATAACTGCCTTTGCTGAATTGATTGTGTTCTGATCTATGATATTGTTATTTATGTACTTGTATTTTCTCTTCCACTAGATTTCAGTTCAGCTTTGCACTCCTTCAAACTGTGTTGTATATAGTAACTGATGAATAGATGCTGAATTCAATTGACAGTATTCCCAGTGCTAATCACATGTAATAGAAGAGAATAAAACCTAAGTTATCTTAGTAATTTAACATTTGCTTGAAAAGGGTAAGGATATGTTTTTGAAAGTCTTAGAATTTTATTGTTTCTATTATGAAATTAAAATATAATTTAAGATCACCTGAATTACCACACCTTTCTTCTAAGGAGCTCATTGCTCCCCGTGGGCTTCAAGGCCACCATTTAAGGAATAGACAGCCATTGCTGATCCCACAAAGACTTCTGCCACCCCTGGCTCAGAGAGAGATGTTTTGCTTGGAATGGAGAAGCGGCTCCTGCATTGGGGGGTGGAGGGGTGGTGGTGGGGATACAAATACGTATTAAATACGAAGAAGAAAATGATTATAACCTTTGTAAATATTTTGGTGAATCTTAAGATTCTTTTTTCCTGAACTTTTATTTCATAGTTACAGTTATATACTATATGGTCTATTGGTATCTGTGTGTATGTGTGTGTGTGTGTGTGTGTGTGTGTGTATTTCCTCACTGTTCAAGACAAGTCCTTAGTGACACAGATAAACATCTCCTGAAGTTGGATTAGGGTGACATTTCTCAAGTTGTAGGTAATGACTGATAGAAGATTCATAACTCAGACAAAGAGGCTTTGAAATGTAAAGTTATTTGGAAGATTAGTTTCAAATATTTTCCATGGGCAGGAAAATAGAATTTGTCCCTGTTTGAGGCAGTAACTGATACATAACAGAGTACCTTTGTACCATCAGGTGCATGACAGTGAAAGGAATGTTGACAGATGGCAGAGGATGGGTGGCAGTGGCTGCCCATCAGGTGGTAAGTACTTTGTGTAAGAGCGTGTTTATAGTTTTCCAGCCCTCTTTTTTCACAACTGCTCCACTTCACGTGTGGTCTTTTGAACCACAAGGGGGTTTGCTACCCTCCTTCCTTCTTGGTTGCTCTCTCTCTCTCTGCTTTGTATTCTGGAGTCACATCAGGGGCTGTAAAATCAAGGTCTCACATTCCAGTCCACGATTACATTTTAGTTGGTCAAGACTTCTAGACTTGCTGGAATGCCAATTCCAAGAGAATTTCCTTTGTTTGCCAACACTCACCTTGAGGTATGACCACTTGCCCTTCCCCTGGGCTAAGAGAGAATGCCTCAATGCTCACTCTGGAATAAACCCCCTAAGGTGTTTCAGGGAGGACAAGATTCAACCTGCCCAGATCTGGTTCCTGCTACAGAAAAAAACTCAGTTTTCAGGGCTTCATCTTTGTGGCTTCCACTCTGCTTCTTCTCCTGGATGCCTTCAACATCATCCACAGTGGCCACCATTTTTTTAAACCAAGCTCAGTCTCTGAGCAAAGTACCTGGTCTTTACGTGTTCACTGCCCTTTAATGCTGGGTGGGCCAATAGCTCTACTGCTCCTGTCTCTCAATCCACTCCGGACTTTAGAGAGAGACCCAGGCTTTTGGCTCTATCTTTGCCTGCATTGCTTCCACTAAGGATTCTGAGCAACCATTCACTCCGAAAAGTGGTTGCCTGTATTAAGAGGCAGCTACCTCTGAGTTGAGAAAGCCTCTTTTCTCACTCTGCTGGGCTTTTAGAATCTTCCTGGTATATCTGAGACTGCTGGGCCTGGGGAGCAAAGAAAGTCCCACAATCCTCCTGAGATGTTATGCTCTTAAGACATTGTCCTTCATTGCAGAAATGCCCACAGTAGTCCAGGGATTGGCATTTGCTTTAACCGAGGGCTTCCCTGGTGGCCCAGTGGTTGAGAGTCCGCCTGCCAATGCAGGGGACACGGGTTCGTGCCCCGGTCCGGGAAGATCCCATGTGCCGCGGAGCGGCTGGGCCCGTGAGCCATGGTCGCTGAGCCTGCGTGTCCGGAGCCTGTGCTCCGCAACGGGAGAGGCTACAACAGTGAGAGGCCCGCGTACCACAAAAAAAATATATATATATATACATACATATATATATATGTATATATATATTTGTATTAACTGCTAATTATTGGGTTCTCAGGTTGGGCCATGTTCTCACATATGTTATTTCATTTTTATCATCACAGAACATATGGGAAAATAGATATTATTTATCCTATCACAGGTGAGCAGAAGCTGAGAAGACTGATTGACTTTCCAAAGGCACAGAGTTAATAAATGGCAAAACTGAAACTCAAATCTAGGATAGACTGACTCCAAATTCTGGCTCTTAGTCACCATACTAACAGCCTCCCACAGAGAAAACACTGAGATCTACTCCATTAGCATGAAAGCATGGGTCACATTATTTTAACATAGGTTATTTGGAATCTGCACTAATCAGTCAATGATTCACAGGGTCCAACTATATGCAAGATACATCAGCAGGTACAGTGAAGGACAAGCCAAAGTATGACACGGTCCTTGCTCTGAAGTTGGAGAGGTGGCATCAAACTGAGTGCAGAATCAAAACGCAAGCGTTAAGAGAACATTAGGCAACAACGTAAGAGATACCGCAAATAAAACAGAAAGTTTACTATGTATCAGACCCTGTTCCTTTAAAAACATTTTTATTGTGGTATAATATACTTTTTTTAACCTTTGTGTGGTATAATATACATAACAAAATTCACCACTTTGACCATTTTTAAGTGTACAATTCAGTGACATTACATACATTCACATTGCTGTGCAATTATTACCACTTTCCATCTCCAGAACTTTCTCATCAACCCAAATTGAAGCTCTGTATCCAATAAACAATAACTCCCCTTTCTTTCCTCCCTCCAGCCTCTGGTAACTCCTGCTCTACTTTCTGTCTCTATGTATTTTACTATTCTAGGACCTCATACAATATTTGTCCTTTTGTGTCTGGCTTATTTCACTGAGTGAAATAAGGTCGATCCATGTTGCAGCGTGCATCAGAATTGCATTCCTTTTTAAGGCTGAATAATAAATATTCCATTATATGTTTCTATGACATTTTTTTGTCCACTTGTCTGTTGGTGAACATTGGGTTGTTCCAAGCACTTTTACAAGAGTTAACTTAACCTTTGAGGTTATTAATATTATCCCCATCTTCAGATGAAAAAACTGAAGCTGAGATAGATTAAAGAACTTGCCCAGTAAGTAGCAACTTTGAATCCAGAAACCTGAGTAAAGAGCCTCAAGTCTTAGCCGTTACGCTCTGCTGTCCCTATGTTTTTAAGTGAAAGGTACAGTTAACTTAATTAAGTACGTCTAAGGAGGAAATCCCCACAGGTTGGATTGGGAGAGAGCTCTTCATGGCAGCTGTGGCTCTGGCTGTGAACCCTATAGGAAGTGAAAGATCGAAATAAACCGTGGGCTACAAGAGCCAAAGTGTGAAAAGGTGGGGACAGGGTCTGCCTTGAGGGGAAGAGTTACATAAGGACCTGCAGGGTGAGTCATTTTCCACAAGGGAGACCGTGTGCCAAGGAAAACACCTGCTGAAAAAGTAAGGCAAGCAGTGACCCAAGCAGCTCCCCACAGCCTGCTTGGCAGACACAGCCTTGTCAGGACTGCACTTCCTTAAACACAGCCATTGAGTCTAGAGGATTAAAGGGCTTTGAAAGCTGAATATACATTTCCCCCCAAACCTGTAGCACATTTAACTTTTTAAATCAAATGACATTTTAAGTGCACTAGAAAGACTGGCTCTTAAATATGTCATTCCTTTTTATTGTAGCGTGGAGTACAGACCATTTCCTTACGTTATATTTCACGGAGTCATTCATCAACACTGTCTAAAGACAATCCACCTTTTCACTGTTTTACCTCCTCCAGTGATTCTTTCAACTGAGGTCTGGGTAGATGACAGCAGGAGCAGTTAAGAATTGGCCTGGAGCCACCAATGTTTAAATGAGGCTTTAAGACTGAGCTCCTTGAAAGCAAAATCTCTGGCTTCTTTTATCTCTGTCTCCCTTGGAGCCCAGCACCAAGTAGTCATCCGAAACTTTGAAAATACAGCCTCTTGGATGGAATGGAACCAAAAGGCAGGGATGCCTGGAGTGAAAAGGAAACAAGCCCCTGGTCTGGACTCAGCCACTCTGACATTGTGACCACCAGCAAATTACTTAAATGTTCTGGACATCAGTATTCTTAGTTGAAAAATGGAAATCATCATGCCAGTGTTTGAGAATAAAAATATTTTTTTGTTTCTCTTTTCTTTTTCAGCCCATGATTCCTCAGCTTAGATGTCTACCCACTCACTGAGAAACCGGTGGCCCAATCCAACACAGCTAGCATTGTTTTACTAAACTCACAGCTTCTAGTTCCTAAAGGGAGAACGCTCAGGCAATCACACAAAAATGGTTAATGACAGACTAACACTATCCCAAGTCAGAATGGGATAAACTCAGCTAAGGCAGGCAAAATGCTATGGGATAGGGGAAATGGAAAGTTATTGTTTAATGGGTACAGAGTTTCAGTTTGGGTTAATGAAGAAACTCTAAAGATGGTGTTAGGACTCAGGGGGGCCACCCCAAAACATGACACAGTGGCATATTGATTACTTTGAATTGAAGTTGCTTGAAAAGCAGCCAATTCAAGAAGGAGACTCTGACCCTCCTCTGTCCAGCTAAAAAAAGCAGGAAATAAATCTCTCATATGAAGGGTGTATCCTCTACATCTAGAGGTAGGAGGATACCCTTATCACCAAAGACAGGGAATTTGGAGCCAAGAAACCTGTATTAATAACAAACATTGTTACTTACTTTAATTTACTACCTCAAGCCCAAACTCTATTTAGATTCTTCACTAATTAACCACCCAAAACCTAAGTTTCTTTGTCCTGTCCTCACAAATTAAAAAAATTTTTTCTAAAAAGCATGAAAGCTGCCTACTTTGGCCACTTCTTAAGTCCATTTTTATGGGACTTCCATGTGCATAAATTAAAATTTGTTTCTTTTTCTCCTGTTAATCTACCTTTTGTTAATTTTATTATTAGTCCAACCACAAGAACTCAAGAGAGGTAGAGGGAGAATTTCCCCCTCGCCGACAATGTGTAGATGATTGCACAACAACATGAATGTACTTAATGCCATTGAACCGTACACTTACAAATGGTTAAGATGGTAATTTTTATGTTATGTCTATTTTTCCACAATAAAAAAATGTTTTAGGATGCCTATACAAACTGTATATTTTTTTAATCTTTTGAGATTGTGATAAGGGTTACAAATATAACACTTGGGGTTTTCTAAGCTTTATCAGAGAGAGCTGTGTTATGGGCTGATCGGCAGCTTACGACATGACTCAGCACAAAAAGATGAAATGGAACTCTCGTTCTCTCCCCCTCTCTCTCCCTCTCCCTCTCCCCTCCCATCTCATTGGGAAACAGTGAAATAGGTTTTGAGGACAGCAGAAGTAGATGTTGAAAGGAAGCACACGGAGCAGCCATGATGTAGTAACTGTCAGGGCAACAAGGGAGGAAACAAGAGTAGAGAGGCCTTGAGTCAGAACAAGCCCTAGCTATTATCATAAAATGGAAACTGTGAGCAAGCAGGTGCTATAAGGTAGAGGAGAGATAAACAGGGGACAAAAATAGGCAAGTTTCAAAAACAGCTAGATCCCAAGAGGAGCAGACAAGTGAGGCAGAGCAGAGCGAGGTGAGCAGGAAGCCTTGTAGGGTAGGTCCCTGAAAGTCTGCTGCTCCCACTGTGGTCTTCATGCAACCCAGAAACTCAGATTTTCTGTGTCCACATAGTTAGGATATTCACGAGGGTCCATGCACAAACATCCCTGCAGAAACAAACCCACCATACCAGGCATTACTCAGACCTCTTTTATGTTACTTATTCCATTTGTGAGGGGTTCTTCAGTTTGAGGTGTAGAAATGAAACACAATATAAAGAAATGCAGTAAAAATGAACATTGATTGTGAATGGTAATCTATTGGGAACTTTGCTAAAAATAGGATAATTTCGTTTGAAGAAAATATAGCTGAGATGATGTTAGTAAATAAGACCTATAACAATCATCACTGTTACCACATTAATAGCTACTCAGTTACAGGTCTAAAGAGGGGTGCTGGAAGGTTGTTGCTAGCAGTAGAGCCTGAGACAAAGGCTTGTGTACCCTTAGTTGATATAGAAATGTGATACTTAGGAACACGGAATGAGGGATGAGAGTAAAAAAGGGAAGAAGAGAAAACCAATACAGGAATGCATTATCCCTATGGGTTGGTTACTCCTAAGGGTGACCAGTTATTTTGAGAATCTTTTGAGAATCACGAAGCATGCCTCAAAACTATTCACTTGGGACTTCCTTGGTGGTCCAGTGGTAAAGAATCCGCCTTCCAGTGCAGGGGATGTGGGTTCGATCCCTGGTTGGGGAACTAAGATCCCACATGCTGTGAGGCAACTAAGCCCTCGCACCACAACTACTGAATTCGTGAGCCTCCACGAGAGAGCCCGCGTGCTGCAAACTACAGAGCCCACGTGTCCTGGAGCTCGCGCGCCACAACTAGAGAGAGAAAACCCGCATGCCATAACTAGAGGGAAGCCTGCCTGCCACAATGAAGAGCCTATGCTGCAACGAAAGATTCTGCATCCCGCAACTAAGACCCAGGGCAGCCAAAAAAATTAATTAAATAAATAATTTTTTAAAAAAGCTAAAAAAAAAAACCCTATTCACTCAGGGGAGGAAGAGGGAAGCATTTATCCATAGGTTCCTGGCCTCTTCTGAACAAAGGTTGCCACTTGGAGAGTTAACAGCCCTTCACGGAACAAGTCCCCAGGGGTATCAGCATCAGAGAAGCCCTGACAAAGCTGATTTAAGCTTGCAAGGCTTTCATCGTGGCAGCATGGCTGTTTATATAAGACGTGTCTGATACAGCGTATCTGCTTCTTTTAGTCCAGGCCGGCCCCCTTGACCACAGTAAGCCCAGAGACATGGGTTTTTCTAAGGGAAGTTAGGGAGAGAGACCTCACTAAGGTAGATACCAAAGGCCTCCAATCCCAGCTATCCAAAACTTTCTTCTGACTTCAAGTTCAATACAAATACTCTATCCATAGTTTAAACTCATTTCCTAAAGAATATTATAGTAAATGAGAAAGCAAAAAAGTCACAAGGATGGCACGTACACATTTGTATGAAAGACATTTATCGTGTCATGATCATGGATAGGAAAGAAAAATTTGCACCCTCAAAATGTCTCTTTGGCACGCAGACTTTTTGGAGCCGAAGACAATCAGAAAACAGAAGACTCAGGAAGTCTTTCTTTTTGCCTCCCCCTTAGCTGCCCAAGGCATTTAAATAAAGAGCTTGTTTTCGGAATAGAGCTATCACCAGAGATATCTGCAAAGAATATGGGCTAACTGTGTGGGGAAACTAGGCAGGGCCTAGAGATCAGAGTCCACGCTGTGTCCCACTGTCTCTGCATGGCCCAGCAAACATTTATTTACCAAACATTTGCTTTTCTATCTCCATATGAATTGCCTTCCTCCCCTATGAATCCCCAAACCCCTACCCCCAACATCCCCTTTTGTCTTTAACTGAAGATGGTATTTAAGGTGAGAGTTTAGGCTATTTTGGCAAGTTACTCAGTTTTCCTGGGTCTCTCCCTTGTATACATGTTATTAAACTTTTATGGGATTTTCTTCTGTTAATTTGTATTATGTCAATTTAATTCTTAGACCAGCCAGAAGAACGTAAAAGGGTAGAGGAAAATTTCTTCCCAACACATGGAAAGGAAGGAAATCTACCCCTCTGAAATGTGTTCACATCTTTAGGATTATATCTTTTTCAGTGTAAGTGATAATATACTTATGTGGAAGTAGGAGAAGTAGTCTGGGGAAAGTTGTATATAACATATGACAATGATACTTCTTTTGTTAGTTTCTGATTGTTTAAATCATAAATTTAGAAACTCATTTTTAAGAGCCCTTACTAAGAAACTTGGGGTTGACTCCATTTCAAGATAATATAATAGGGACTTCCCTGGTGGCGCAGTGGTTAAGAATCTGCCTGCCAATGCAGGGGACATGGGTTCAAACCCCGGTGTGGGAATATCCCACATGCTGCAGAGCAACTAAGCCTGTGCGTCACAACTACTGAGCCTGTGCTCTAGAGCTACAAGCCAGAACTACTGAGCCCACGTGCTGCAACTACTGAGCCCACGTGCTGCAACTACTGAAGCCAACGTGCCTAGAGCCCGTGCTCCGCAACAAGAGAAACCACCGCTGTGAGAAGCCCGTGCGCCGCAATGAAAAGTAGCCCCTGATCGCCACAACTAGAGAAAGCCCGTGCACAGCAACAAAGACCCAACACAGCCAAAAAAAAAAAAGATAATATAATAAATGACATGGCAGAACTTGGAGACTTCTATTATAAGAGATTCATTTCAGAGATTTCAGTCAGAAAATAGCAATGTTGAGAGGTGTCTGGGAAGTGATGATTTATCCAGTGAAGTATGCACTTGCCCTTGCCCTATGTACTTTCAGTGCTTGTCCTTCCCAAGTGCCTGGCATAGTCATATCAGCTTATCACTCCATAGAACAAAGTTCATGTCCTTATTTTAACTCAGTCTCTCTTCACAGTCTGTGTATTAAAACAAACACAGGCACAAATGTCAGAGCTACAAAATATGTGAAGCCAAAACTGCTAGACCTGCAAAAATAGACAAGTTCACAAATAGAGATTTCAGCACTTGTCTCTCAACAACTGATTGAACAAGTAGACAGGAAACTAGGAAGGATACAGAAGAACTCAACAAGACCATTAACCAGCAAGATCAAACAGACATTTACAAAACACTCCACTTAACAACAGAACACATATTCTTTTCAAATACCTATGGAACATATACCAAGATATATGCTACCTAGAGTGGTAAAGATACTATTACACACCTATTAGAATGGCCCAAATCCAAAAATCTGACAACACCAAACGCTGCTGAGCATGTGGAGTAAAGGGAATTCCTCAGAAAGTTATGCACCTGGGCCTGGAGGCAGGTAGCCTGGATTGAAACCTGGCTCTGCCGCTTAAAGAATGTGTGACCTTGACCAAATCGTGGACTCTCAGAAACTCAGACTCCCCATCTGTGAATGGAAATAGTAACTATTTTCTCTTTAAGCTGTTGCAGGTTTTAAGCTACACTGAAGTTTCACAAACTTAACACACCCATGTAACCAGCACCTTGATCATGAAACAGAACATTTCCCTGACTCCAGACATACTCCTGTGCTCTCTTCCTGTCCTTATGTCCCAAAGTACCGACCTTTCTAACGCCTAATGGCACAGATTAGCTCTGCATGCCTTGTACCTCATGTCAATGGAGTCATGTAACACGTACTATTTTGTATTTGGCATCTTTCCTTAACACTATGTTCAGAGATTCTTCCATTGTATGTAATTATAAATTCTTCACGCACATTACAGTATAGTATTCCATTGTGAATATTCCACAGTGTGTTTAAAATTCAGTTCTTGATGGGCATTTGAGATCATAGAGATGTTTTGGGGATTAAGTGGTGTGTACTGAACTTTCACACGCTGAACACAGCCAAGTAACCAGAAGTCAAGTAACAGAAGTCTTCTTCCTCTTCCCTTCCAGTCACCAAGCCCCAAAGGTAACTGCTGTTTTTATTTCAAATACTACATAATTTTTTAAAGTAGTGCCTGACTATTATTGTTGTTGTTGAGGTCAGAAGAGATCTGATGTTATTTTTTCTCTTTAGCAACAGCTGTGCCAGAAAATCACTTGTAATCAATGAAAGTAGGCTCCCACTCTAAGAGAGGGTATTAGTGCCTTGAAATCACTTGTGCAAGGGTGACGCTGGGGCTTTGCTGAGGAGTCCATCACTTTAAACCACTGAGCATGACTTCCTGATTCTGGGAACAGGGCCCATGGCCTCTAAATGTAGCCACCTAAAGAGGATTAACCTTATTTCTGTTGTCCGAGGAAATGGGCATAGCCAGACCCTCTGTGACTTTGAGGTTTAAATAGAAAAGCTGGCCAAACAGGGCAATCAGCTTGGTGCTTTGTGACCAGCTAGAGGCGTGGGATAGGGAGGGTGGGAGGGAGACGCAAGAGGGAGGAGATATGGAGATATATGTATCCGTATAGCTGATTCACTTTGTTATAAAGCAGAAAGTAACACACCATAGTAAAGCAATTATACTCCAATAAAGATGTTAAAAAAAAAAGGAAAGCTGGACAAAGTTTAGATCAATGTTTTTCAAACTATAGGTGTTGAACCATTAAGGGATCACCATCAGTTTTTTAATAGAATGACAGAGTAAAGAAAGAATGTATCAGTATGGATCATTTATACTAAGGGTAACTTTTGTGAAACTCTTGTTTCAAATTCATCTATATAAGCATGTGTGAGTGTGTGCTTGCAGGTATTGGGTTGAGTAAATGTATTTCTCACTGTGGGTTGAGATACCCAATTTATTTTATTTATTTCTTTTTCTTTTTTTTAATTAGTTATCTATTTTATATATATTACTCTATATATGTCAATCCCAATCTCCCAGTTCATCCCACCCCCCCACCTCCACTTCCCCCCCTTGGTGTCCATATGTTTGTTCTCTACATCCGTCTCTATTTCTGCCTTGCACACTCGTTCATCTGTACCATTTTTCTAGATTCCACATATATGCGTTAAAACACAATATTTGTTTTTCTCTTTCTGACTTACTTCACTCTGTATGACAGTCTCTAGCTCCATCCACGTCTCTACAAATGACCCAACTCCGTTCCTTTTTATGGCAGAGTAATATTCCACTGTATATATGTACCACATCTTCTTTATCCATTTGTCTGTCAATGGGCATTTAGGTTGATTCCATGACCTGGCTATTGTAAATAGTGCTGCAATGAACGTTGGAGTGCATGTGTCTTTTTGAATTATGGTTTCCTCAGGGTATATGCCCAGGAGTGGGATTGCTGGGTTACATGGTAATTCTGTTTTTAGTTTTTTAAGGAACCTCCATACTGTTCTCCACAGTGGCTGTATCAATTTACATTCCCACCAACAGGGCAAGAGGGCCTTTTCTCCATACCCTCTCCAGCATTTGTTGTTTGTGGATTTTCTGATGATGCCCATTCTAACTGGTGTGAGGTGATACCTCATTGTACTTTTCATTTGCATTTCTCTAATAATTAGTGATGTTGAGCAGCTTTTCATATGCCTCTTGTCCATCTGTATGTCTTCTTTGGAGAAATGTCTATTTAGGTTGTTGGCCATTTTTTCATTGGGTTGTTTGTTTTTTTTAATTGAGCTGCATGAGCTGTTTATATATTTTGGAGATTAATCTTTTGTCCATTGATTCATTTCCAAATATTTTCTCCCATTCTGAAGGCTGTCTTTTCATCTTATTTATGGTTTCCTTTGCTGTGCAAAAGCTTTGAAATTTCATTAGGTCCCATTTATTTATTTTTGATTTTATTTCCATTACTCTAGGAGGTGGGTCAAAAAAGATCTTGCTGTGGTTTATGTCAAAGACTGTTCTTCCTATATTTTCCTCTAAGAGTTTTATAGTGTCCAGTCCTACATTTAGGTCTTTAATCCATTTTGAGTTTATTTTTGTGTATGGTGTTAGCGAGTGTTCTAATTTCATTCTTTTACATGTAGCTGTCCAGTTTTCCCAGCACCACTCATTGAAGAGACTGTCTTTTCTCCATTTGTATATCCTTGCCTCCTTTGTCAAAGATTAGTTGACCACAGGTGTGTGGGTTTATCTCTGGGCTTCCTATCCTGTTCCATTGATCTATAGTTCTGTTTCTGTGCCAGGACCATATTGTCTTGATTACTGTCGCTTTGTAGTATAGTCTGAAGTCAGGAAGTCTGATTCCTCCAGCTCTGTTTTTTTCCCATCAATATTGCTTTGGCTATTTGGGGTCTTTTGTGACTCCATACAAATTTTAAGATTTTTTGTTCTAGTTCTGTAAAAAATGCCATTGGTAATTTGATAGGGATTGCATTAAATCTGTAGATTGCTTTGCATAGTGTAGTCATTTTCACAATGTTGATCCTTCCAATCCAAGAACATGGTATATCTCTCCATCTGTTTGTGTCATCTTTAATTTCTTTCATTAGTGTCTTATAGTTTTCTGAGTACAGGTCTTTTATCTCCTTAGGTAGGTTGATTCCTAGGTATATTTTTCTTTTTGTTGCAATGGGATTGTTTCCTTAATTTCTCTTTCTGATCTTTCGTTGTTAGTGCATAGGAATGCAAGAGATTTCTGTGCATTAATTTTGTATCCTGCAACTTTACCAAATTCATTGATTAGCTCTAGTAATTTTCTGGTGGCATCTTTAGGATTCTCTATGTATAGTATCATGTCATCTGCAAACAGTGACAGTTTTACTTCTTCTTTTCCAATTTGTATTCCTTTTATTTCTTTTTCTTCTCTGATTGCCATGGCTAGGACTTCCAAAACTATGTTGAATAAAAGTGGTGAGAGTGGACATCCTTGTTTTGTTCCTGATCTTAGAGGAAATGCTTTCAGTTTTTTACCATTCAGAATGATCTTTGCTGTGGGTTTGTTGTATATGGCCTTTATTATGTTAAGGTAGGTTCCCTCTGTGCCCACTTTCTGGAGAGTTTGTATCATAAATTGGTGTTGAATTTTGTCAGAAGCTTTTTCTGCATCTGTTGAGATTATCATATGGTTTTCGTTTTTTGTTTTTGTTTTTTTTTTGTGGTACATGGGCCTCTCACTGCTGTGGCCTCTCCCATTGTGGAGTACAGGCTCTGGACACACAGGCTCAGTGGCCATGGCTCACGGGCCCAGCCGCTCCATGGCATGTGGGATCTTCCCAGACCGGGGCACGAACCTGTGTCCCCTGCATTGGCAAGTGGACCTTCAACCACTGAGCCACCAGGGAAGCCCGATCATATGGTTTTTATTCTTCAATTTGTTAATATGGTGTATCACATTGATTTGCATATATTGAAGAATCCTTGCATCCCTGGGAAATCCCACTTGATCATGATGTATTATCCTCTTAATGTGTTGTTGGATTCTGTTTGCTAGTATTTTGTTGAGGATTTTTGCATCTATGTTCATCAGTCTGTAATTTTCTTTTTTTGTAGTATCTTTGTCTTGTTTTGGTATCAAGGTGATGGTGACCTTGTAGAATGAGTTTGGGAGTGCTCCTCCCTCTGCTATATTTTGGAAGAGTTTGAGAAGGATGCATGTTAGCTCTCTTCTAAACGTTTGATAGAATTCACCTGTGAAGCCATCTGGTCCTGGACTTTTGTTTGTTGGAAGATTTTTAATCACAGTTTCAATTTCATTACTTGTGATTCGTCTGTTCATATTTTCTATTTCTTCCTGGTTTAGCCTTGGAAGGTAATACCTTTCTGAAAATTTGTCCATTTCTTCCAGGTTGTCCATTTTATTGGCATAGAGTTGCTTGTAGTAGCCTCTTATGATGCTTTGTATTTCTGTGGTGTCTATTGTAACTTCTTTTTCATTTCTAATTTTATTGATTTGAGTTTTCTTTTTTTTTTTCTCTCCCTCTTTTTCTTGATGAGTCTGGCTGAAGGTTTATCAATCTTGTTTATTCTCTCAAAGAACTAGCTTTTTAGTTTTATTGATCTTTGCTATTGTTTTCTTTGTTTCTATTTCATTTACTTCTACTCTGATCTTTATGGTTTCTTTCCTTCTACTAATTTTGGGTTTTGTTTGTTGTTCTTTCTCTAGTTCCTTTAGGTGTAAGGTTAGATTGTTTATTTGAGATTTTTCTTGTTCCTTGAGGTAGGATTGTATTGCTTTAAACTTCCCTCTTAGAACTGCTTTTGCTGCATCCCATAGGTTTTGGATCATTGTGTTTTCATCGTCATTTGTCTCTAGGTATTTTTTGATTTCCTCTATGATTTCTTCAGTGATCTTTTGGTTATTTTTTAATGTATTATTTAGCCTCAATGTGTTTGTGTTTTGTTACGTTTTTTTCCCTGTAATTGATTTCTAATCTCATAGCATTGTGGTCGGAAAAGATGTTTGATATGATTTCAATGTTCTTAAATTTACTGAGGCTTGATTTGTGACCCAAGATGTGAATTTTCCTGGAGAATGTTAGTGTGCACTTGAGAAGAAAGTGTAATCTGCTGTTTTTAGATGGAATGTCCTATGAGTATCAATTAAATCTATCTGGTCTATTGTGTCATTTAAAGCTTGTGTTTCCTTATTTAAAGATTTTTTTTTTTCTTTTTTTTGCGGTAGGCGGGTCTCTCACTGTTGTGGCCTATCCCATTGCAGAGCACAGGCTCCGGACGCACAGGCTCAGCGGCCACGGCTCACGGGCCTAGGCGCCCCGCGGCATGTGGGATCTTCCCGGACCGGGGCACGAACCCGTGTCCCCTGCATCGGCAGGTGGACTGTCAACCACTGTGCCACCAGGGAAGCCCTTGTGTTTACTTATTAATTTTCTGTCTGGATGATCTGTCCATTGGTGTATGTGAGGTGTTGAAGTCCCCCACTATCATTGTGTTAGTGTTGATTTCCTTTTTTATAGCTGTTAGCATTTGTCTAATGTATTGAGGTGCTCCTATGTTGAGTGCATATACATTTATAATTGTTATATCTTCTTCTTGGATTGATGCCTTGATCATTATGGAGTGTCCTTTTTGTCTCTTGTAGCATTCTTTATTTTAAAGTCTATTTTGTCTGATATGAGTGTTGTTACTCCAGCTTTCTTTTGATTTCCATTTGCATGGAATATCTTTTTCCATCCCCTCACTTTCAGTCTGTATGTGTCCCTAGTTCTGAAGGGGGTCTCTTGTAGACAGCATATTTATGGGTCTTGTTTCTGTATCCATTCAGTGATCCTGTGTCTTTTGGTTGGTGCATTTAATCCATTCCCATTTAAGGTAATTATCAATATGTATGTTCCTATTACCATTTTCTTAATTGTTTTGGGTTTGTTTTAGTATGTCCTTTTCTTCTCTTGTGTTTCCCACTTAGAGAAGTTCCTGTAGCGTTTGCTGTAGAGCTGGTTTGGTGGTGCTGTATTCTCTTAGCTTTTGTTTGTCTGTAATGCTTTTTTGATTTCTCCATTGAATCTGAATGAGATCCTTGCTGGGTTGAGGAATCTTGGTTGTAGGTTCTTTCCTTTCTTCACTTTAAATATATTGTGCCTCTCCCTTCTGGCTTGTAGAATTTCTGCTGAGAAATCAGATATTAACCTTATGGGAGTTCCCTTGTATGTTATTTGTCATTTTTCCCTTGTTGCTTTTAATACTTTTTCTTTGTCTTTAGTTATTTTCAATTTGATTACTATGTGTCTTGGCATGTTTCTCCTTGGGTTTATCCTGTATGGGACTCACTGTGCTTCCTGGACTTGGGTGGCTATTTTCTTTACCATGTTAAGGAAGTTTTCCACTCTAATATCTTCAAATATTTTCTTGGGTCCTTTTTCTCTCTCTTCTCCTTCTGGGACCCCTATAATATGAATGTTTGTGCGTTTAATGTTGTCCCAGTGGTCTATTAGGCTGTCTTCATTTCTTTTCATTCTTTTTTCTTTATTCTGTTCCTCAGCAGTGATTTCCACCATTCTGTCTTCCAGGTCACTTATCCATTCTTCTGCCTCAGTTATTCTGCTATTGATTCCTTCTAGGGTATTTTTCATTTTAGTTATGGTACTGTTCATCTCTGTGTGTTTGTTCTTTCATTCTTCTAGGTGTTTGTTCTTTTATTCTTCTAGGTCTTTGTTAAACATTCTTGCATCTTCTCGATTTTTGCCTCCATTCTTTTTCTGAGGTCCTGGATCATCTTCACTATCATTATTCTGAATTCTTTTTCTGAAGGTTGCCTATCTCCACTTCATTTAGTCGTTTTTCTGGTGTTTTATCTTGTTCCTTTATCTGCTACATAGTCATCTGCCTTTTCATTTTGTCTGTCTTTCTGTGAATGTGGTTTTCATTCCACAGGCTGTAGGACTGTAGTTCTTTTTGCTTCCGCTGTCTACCCTTTGGTGGATGAGGCTATCCTGAGACAACCATTTTAGATGCACCCAGAGGAAAACAAGAGATTCAGGGCTCAGACCTGACACAGCTCTTTTAGGGCTAGCTGGGACCCAGAATGTGGCTGTCCACATAATCTGAATATGTGCTCGCTCTATGTATCTATCATCTATCATCTTCTATCTATCTACCTATCTATCTTTCTACCTTTCTAAGTGCTGTCTGCCTACTTACTTAACAAAATGTAACAGTGAAGTGTAAATACTGGCATTATAAGCAAATTTCACTTGTCTATAAAAACAGATGCTCAACATATATTTGTTGGGTGAATAAATGAATGACTTTTCTTCTGTGTACTTCCCGTTCAATTCTAAACTCCATGAGAACAGAGACCATGTCTGTTTTTGTTTGGTATTGCATTCCTAATGCATAAATGCAGTAGGATCTTAGAAATATTTTTTGTTTCAATGAAGTGTTTTTTTATTCTCTACATTAAACATATGTTGCTTTTTAAAATTGAAATATAGTTGATATACAATATTATATTAGTTTCAGGAGTACTACATATTGATTTGACATTTGCATATATTATGAAATGAACACCTGTAACCGTCTGTCCCCACACAAAATTATTACAATATTATTGATCATATTTCTTATGCTGTAAATTACATCATCATGGCTTATTTTATAACTGGAGGTTTGTACCTTTTAATCCCCTTCACCTATTTCACCCCTCCACTATGGCCCTCCCCTCTGGCAACCACCCGTTTGTTCTCTGTACCTATGAGTCTCTTTTCATTTTGTTTAGTTAGTTTGTTTTTTTTAGATTACGCATGTAAGTGAGATTATATGGTATTTGTCTTTCTCTGTCTAACTTATTTCACTTAGTATAATACCCTCTAGATCCATCCATGTTGTTACAGATGGCAAGCTTTCTCTTTTGTGTGGCTGAGTAATATTCTACTGTACCTAGACCACATCATCTTTATCCATTCATCTATCGATGGAGTCTTTGGCTGCTTCCATGTCTTGGCTATTGTAAATAATGTTGCTATGAACATTGGAGCGTGTATATGTTCTCAAATTAGTGTCTTTGTTTTCTTTGGGTAAATACCCAGAAGTGAAATTGTTCGATCATATGGTAATTGTATTTCTAACTTTTTGAGGAGCTTCTACACTGTTTCCCACAGTGGCTGCTATGGAATTTACAATCTCACTGACAGTGCATGACGGTTCCCTTTTCTCCACATCCTCACCAACACTTGTTACTTGTTGTCTTCTTGAAGGTAGTCATTCTGACAGGTGAGTGGTGGCATCTCACTGTGGTTTTAATTTGCATTTCCCTGATGATTAGTGATGTTGACATCTTTTTCATGTGTCTGTTGTCTATCTGTATATATTCTTCAGAAAAATGTCTATTCAGGTCCTCTGCTCATATTTTAATTGTTTGTTTGTTTTTGATGTTGAGTTGACTGAGGTTTTGGTTTATGTTGGAAATTAACTTCTTATTGGATATATCATTTGTAAATATCTTCAGTAGGCTGCCTTTTCATTTTGTTGACAGTTTCCTTTGTGCAAAAGCTTTTTAGTTTGATGTAGTTTCATTTGTTTATTTTTGCCTGAGGGCAGTCAGTACAAGCTGTCCCATTTGTTCACACCGTCAGCTGGGTGGCATTTGCCTATCAGAGGAAATGGCTCAGTTAAGAAACTGGGGTAGGGAAAATACCTGGAAGTGTTAACAGATTTTTTTGTGAAAGATACAGGAAATGGGGATCTCCTCTGTTGTTTCTGATTGACTTCTCAGTAAGATTAGAGGAAATGGTGGTCAAATCATGGTCAGAGGCATCTGGTAGAGGATGACAGATCCAGGAGTCAGTAAAATCTATGCACATGCAGTGGTTTGGGAGAAACTTACCAGGAGGTTTTCCTTCATGAAGAAGCCTCCAGGGGTGATTCTGAAAAACAAAGATCATTCAAATCCATCTCTGCTCTGTGTCTCTTGGGGTCTAAAGTGCTTCCAATCCCAAGTGCTGCTGTTGTCAGCCCTCCATTGCTTCAAAATTAGTGTGTCCAATTGCAGTACTGATAATTTCACCTTTTTTGCAGTTATCCCTTAATCACACCCAGACCTTCCATTCAGAAAAAAAAAGGTGCAAGACTTGGACATTTTAATCAAAGTTACAAACCCATTATGGCCCCCGCATTGGCCTGTGTGGACCACTGCAGGGGGATTTGGTGATAGTGTGATCAGCCAAGTGGCAATTATCCTTATGATCTAGGACCAAGTCCATCCAACTACAGAATCCGGGTGGCTGAATGAGAATTAAATTTGAATCTCCCAGGCTCCATTTTGGCTGAGCTGCCATCTGGAGGGTGTACCAACCAGGCTGGCCTGGGATTGCTATTAGGGGAGAGAAAGACATATCATGCCCAGGAGTGGCCAGGAAAAAATCTCAGTTTTTCAAAGTGAGTCTATATCAACGCCCACCCCTTTTGTCCTGATCATTACCCAGAAAGCAGCCAAGAGGAAGTGACCCCTTTCTGAGGATAGCAGCATTCAGTGACCAAACTGCCTTACTAAAGTGCATGGACCAGGAGAATGTGAAGGAAGTAGAATTAGAAACTTTTTGAGTCAATTTTTGAGGAGGTCATTCCAGTGCTAGATGTCTGTGGATGGTAGGGAGCAGGGAGCAGGGAAGGTCCAGCAAATATCTGTACTCTGTATGTCTTCTTTGGTGTAAAGCAATTATACTCCAATAAAGATATTTAAAAAAATTAATACCACACACAAAAAAAATCTGTATTATCAGCAGCTGAGGTGAGGGTAGAGGGGGAAGAGGAGAGGAGGGGTACAGGGGGAAGGAGCCTTCTAGGCCAGTAAGGCTTTACATTTATTTTTAGTTTCAAACAGGGCGGTGGCTGTTCATGGCCCCATCAAGTCAACATGCAATGCTTTGGGCTGGTTCAACAATTTAAAGTGGGTAAAGACCCTCATGGTTGATACTGCCTACTTTGGCTTTGGGAGCCCTTTGTCTCAGCAACCACGGCAACGTTCTTTTCTGGCTGGTGTCACTGGATTTGCTTCCTTCTGCTGACTTGGGCTTGGCTCATACAGTGGCAATTTTGTTTTTTTAAAGAGACTACTTCAACCTGAGGTATTTGCTGCCCCATTTAAAAAAAATATCCCTTTGTCTTCATGTAGTTCCAATGTAAATTTTCCAGGCCTGAGAATTGACAGAAAGAATATATGTAGAATTCTTTGTGTCAGTTTCTCATTCTCCAATAGGTCACCTGCATCAGCATTAGAAACCCAATCCCAGGCAGGAAGAACTCAAATGTTAGTTAATGACTCATCTATGGATTCCCAAGGGAGTTTCCCCCCAAAGAGCCACAGCTCCATTATAGCATCCAGGACCAGCTGCAAAACACCCTGAGACACTTTGCTCTTGTCTGAATGGGTCTAAGGTTGGTAGGAGAGACTGTAGGAGTGACAGCCATAAAACCCTCAGGCTGTTGCCCTACAGGGTGAATATCAGTCCTAATTATCACAGTGGGGGCAGACCTGAAACTGACCACCAGAATGATGAGAAAGTCTCCTGCACAGAGGAGAGTTAGCAACACCCCAGGCACTGTTTCACACAGTTGACCTTTAACCTACTTCCCAGTACTCAGCCTGCAACACTTCAATTCCTCCTTATAATTGGCAAAAAACCAAAACAAAAAACAAAAGCATTGGAGAATTATTAAATGCCTGACTGATCATAAAATTTGGTCAACATGTTCACTCCTAATTCCCAGGGACTTCCTCAAAATCAAGTGGCCTATGAGGTTCTCATCCTTCCTCATTCACATCTCTCTCTACAACCCCTTGTGGTCACTAAGACTGTCAAGAACTGTGAAGAGTCTGAGATTTTACCATCCTTACCATCTAAGCCAGCCTGCCACAATTTCATGGATGCTGGGAGAACACACAAGACTGGATCATAGACAAAGGATTTTGCTACTCAGCACTAGCAGTAACCAGATCTCAGCACTTGTGCCAGTTTTGCAAGCCCCAGCTCCCACGGCAATTCAAAGAAGGTCAGATGTTACCTATACACGTGACAGATTGTGTTACAAGAGAGAAACCCTGAGTTTACGGCACCCAGACCTCTTATAATGGACAAAAGCAAACATGCACTGTCTCTATCTTCCAAAATTGTTTGTTATACAAACATCCTGAAAAGGATAATCCATAACAACAATAATCAGTCCTTGTGCTTGCAAGAAGTACAGAAACATGGAAGATCCATGGAGAAGTGCTTCCCAAAAATGAGCTTTAGCAACTAGTTCTCTGAGTCACAGCATTCCCCCTAGATCTCTTGTGAGACATCGTCTATTTTCCAACGCTGTTTGTCACAGATTGGTGATGGGATAATAGTAGATGGCATGGAGCCCACAATGGTGATAACTGGGGGAGACATTAATAGATGGAGGCAACAGGCAACACAAGATTTATTAGTTTAAAGGTTTTGGGGTTGCAAATGGCAGAAATCTACTTTGGTTAATGTAAGTAAAAAGGATAATTTATTACAAAATTATGTAATAGCTCAGAGAAATGAAGAAAAAAGTTGAACAGCTGGGTCTTTGGGAGGTCAGAAAGCAGGGCAAATCTAGGGATTTAGCTCTAGGAACTAATGGACAGTCTCTCCAGGGTGTTTCTGTTAGGATGGCCCAGCTCCAACATTTAAATTCTTGTGTCACACAGCTCAAGATTCTAATTTTCCTGTGAGAGAGTCTGATTGGCCTCTACTGGATCATATACCCATGTCTTGGGCAGGTGAGAGTAGGGATCTTAACAGATAATTGAACCAAGACTGCATTCATTGTGAAGGGGGAGTGCCCAAAGAAATATCAGGACATTTCCCTGCTTATAAGATTCATTTTCTCAATCTTCTCCATACTGTGGGGGACACGGTTGCTAGGAATTCTGGGATCACATCTAACATCTCCATTATGAGTGAGGGAAGAGAAAGAATCACGGGAACAGCTCTGAACGGCCAGGCTGGGTCACTGCTCTGCATGTGGGGCTTGGGTGTGGGGTAGGGCATTTGGACTGGTTCCTATACCAGAACCATACAGAGAAATAAGGAGGGAACAGTTCCCTAAAGAATGGGAGTGTCACTACCAAAAGAAGGGAGTGAGTGATACTGGGCCGAGGAAAACAACAGATTTCCGTCATGGTCACCAACCCTGCACTATCCTTCCTTCCAGCCTCGAATTTTGTGAGTCCTGATTTGAGCATATCTGTAGGAGAAAGAAAACTAAAGATGTTGCTGGTGACTTTTCACAGGAGGAGCAGCCCAGGCCAGGGTGGATGGGTTCTCCCTTTGGCCAGCGTAGGGCCATAGCAGGAGGCTGTGGGATCTTGGACATTTCATCACTGGGTACTTAAGACCTTTCTGGGGCCACTGGAAGACAGAGTCCAAGCTGAGGAGTCTTCCATTAAAAGCCACAAGCTTCTCAACAGAGAGCTGAAGAAAATCTACGAGGTGGACAGGGTCAGGGAGCCAGGTTTGCCATTTGGCACCTGGGGCCAAAGGGCCAGAACAGGCAAGGAGCTTACTGGACTTCCTCTCATCCCAGGCCACTCTGCAAAAAAAAGTTCAGTCTAAAATGTCTAGTTCATAGGACTGGCTGGAGGTGGGAACTAGGGTGAGGTGTCACAGCAAAACGCTAAAACCAGATCCCAGCCAAGGACCCCTAAAGGCCAGGTACCTGCAGGTAGAGTCTGAAGACATTTCTTGAGACACCAAAGCCAGGGGAGGGAGTCATTTATGGAGTCTGTGAGTGGGAAGGAATAGAAAAAAAAAGTAATTTTGAACAAAGGATGATAGCTTTGTGAACATACAATGAAATTTTTTCTTATGTAAGAATAAGAGCATCAGGTATGTGGGTAAGTGATATAATTATATATCACTTTATATAAAACAAAATTTATTATGTCACATATAATATGGTGTAAAACTTTTATTGGCGCATTTCTCCTTGGATCTTCACGAAATTACTAGGGAAGTAATGTAGAAAGTCCCAACAGGAGAACGTCTTTGCTGCTACACAGTGTTCTTAGAGCCTGTCAACATAGACCCCCAGCCGCAGAGCTGCCCACGTGGAGCATGGCTCATAGAATAAAATCTGGGAACTAGGGAACTGGAAAATCTGAGATTTGGCAATCATTTGCAGGCCATGATTGCAGGTTCAAGATGTTAAGCTGTCATAAGAAATGCAAAGGATTCGTCTATGGACCTTGATTCATAACCACAGGTAGCCAGCTTTTACATCTCATCCTGTGTGACTGCGAAAATTCTTTCCTCAGGAGCTTAGCACTTAATCCATGCTGGTATTTAAAACAACTCGACAAACAATCCAAACATTCATCCACTGGGAAATGGATAAACAAAGTGTGGAACATCCATACGATGAAATACCACTTGGCGATAAAAAGAAACAAACTCGTGCTTCACACGGCAATATGGATGGATTTCAACAGCAGTATGTTAAATGAAAGAAGCAAGACATAAAAGAACTACATACTTTATGATTACATTTACAGGAAATTTTAGAAAAGGCAAACTTATAGTGACAAAAAGTAGATGGTGTTTGCCATGAGGGAAGGCGATTTACTCCTAAGGGGCAAAGGAAACTTTTGGGGGTGATGAATATTTTCTATTTTTTGATTAAGATAGTGGTTAAAAGACCGTATACCTTTGTCAAAACTCATCAAATTGTATACTTAAAATTGGTGACTTTTTTTTTACTGTGTTAAAATATATAGCATAAAGCTTACCATTTTAACCATTAAATGTACAGTTCAGTGGCATTACTTATCTTCACAGTGTTGCACAACCACCACAAAAAGTTTTTCTTTACTCTGAAAAGACACTGTCCCCATTAAGTAATAACTCCCCATTCTCTCTTCCCCCAGGGAGACTTTCATTGTACATAAATTATACTTCAATAAAGCTGATTTAAAACGTTAACTGCCTCCACCTAGTCCCCCTGCCTACTCCCTAGCTGAGGTAATTTTTGTAGCCTTATATTGTACACGCCCCTGTGATTTCTCTCTGTGCTCCGGCCCTGCGTGCCCAGGCCATGGAGATCATCTTCCTCTCTCCAGAGTACCCACAAAGCACACAAGTGCATGGCTTCCCCAGGTTATCTGAGGACTTTACTCTTTTGTCCTTATCTCGACAGCAAGACATCTCTTCCCTCTCTCCACCTCTCCTCGAAACGAATCTTTTTGCTCAGCCCTGCCTACCGGGGTCTAGCTTTGAGCAACACACACACACACACACACACACACACACACACCCCAACAGCTTCTCCCTTCAATAGTGACACGACCTGTTTGTATGTCTCCCCCACCTGCAGGTCCCTGACCCCCTTTCCCTTAGCAATTTTTTCCTCCTTAGTAGTCAGCTAAGTCCAACTTGGACTTCACACTTATATCTTAAATAGTATAGAGCTGATTTAAAGGCCACAGGAAGAGAAAGACTTCGTGTTTTCTCCTAGAAAGACAGGAATCTTTTCTACGTCATCCTTCTATAATGACCTCTGTCTAAGCTCACCCTCCCGAGAAGAGGGAGCTTACTGCCCGAAGTGTCCTATTCTATTGTTGTAGCAAAAACTATTAGACTCTGACTGTTGGTCTTTCTGTCCTTTAAAGGGACAGAAAGACCAACTATCCCCCTACTACTACTACTCCCCCTATCCACTCGCCTTCCCCCTCTTCTCCCTAAGCCTTTCTCTCTCCTTTTCCCCAAGCTAAGGGCCAGGATGGGCTTGGTTAAAAAAAATATCCCATCTTTTCACAAGAGGTGCTATCAAAGCAGCTGTGGAGTGTCCGCCTAAGGGAGTAGCCATTTAGAGCCCATTTCCCATTCGTGAAGCCCGAGGGACACAATCTGATAACCGGAGACTAAGGAAAGAAATGAACACATTCAATCATGGGAAAATGAAGATGGGTGTGCCGTGTATTCCAGGTTGGACCACCTCAAAGGAGGCTGGGCTTGGCTGCCCACCCAAACTCCTGGGTGGTGTTGGAGTATTGAACCCTGCCCCCTACAGCTCTGGGGAACTTGCAAAGGCAACAGATCACTCCCGCGGTGTATGCTGCTAGGGCCCCGGTCTCCCTTCGATGTGCTGAACAAGATTTGCCAGTGGAGGTAGGGAAAGAATTCTGGGGCAAGACTGACCCTGTGGACAGGTAGCAGGGTTTCTTTGAAAAGGAGAGGAATACATGGAAAAGAGGTTAGAAGAGATTAGAAGAAAGATGCAAAGATAGGGAGTGATTTAGAGACCAGGCATGCCCATGAGGCACTCTTTATGAATAACTTAACTTCCTAAGTGGACTCTTGGAAAAATCACTTTTAGCCCTGTTTTAATCCCCTTCCTCCACCACCTTGTATTATAACTCCCTTCACCTTAATGGAAATCCACCCCCCACTTCTCCTCTCTTGCCCACAAAGCACAGTCTGATCATCTGTACTGGCTTGTGTGATGGTATTTTAGAAAATAAAGGGAGTGTGTGATAAAGTGTGGCCTGCCCCACACTCACACCTCCACCGGTGCAAGTGGAGGGACCATGCCTAGGAATTCCAGGCAGGGAGCAGCTGTGAGATTTCCTGAGGTCCCCAGCAGAGCTGGGAGAAGAGGGAAGCACGTGACATTGAAGAACAAACAGTTCCTGATAGACAACTCAGGCCGAGCACAAGATAAAACCTTTCCAAATACTTGCGGAAGAAAGTAACTTTTAAGGAGGGGAAGATAATATTTGGGCCACAAGTGGATCAGGTTGTAGACATTTTACTTCGCCCCAATGTGGGGAAGCAAGTTGCAATGGACTTGTCAAGGTCAAGGCCACATTTTCTGGAGTGGAGCTTTGGGTGAGGATATAAAATTTACGCAAAAACTACATTAAGGAAAACTAAGAAGCAACAAGCTGGGATAGGTGTTCCACACCAAGTGATAAGCAAAGTGTTATGGTCTCAATATAGAGAAAGTACCTCCAATTCAGTGAGAAAAGACAACATAACAGAGAACTGAAAATGATAGCATGCACAAAACAGGATAAAGTGAGGAGTGTTCATTTGCAAGGGACTACTTGTAAAGTTAGGAACAACCAGTGCAGTGATCAGATATCCCTTTTCTGTGTGAAAAGTCAGAGGGAAATGTTACAGGAACCCAGACTGAGAGAGGGTCAGGTTAGAAGAGCAATGAACTCTGTTCTGGAGACACAACCCGTCAGAGGCAACCTCCCAGTAGAGGGCCAAGGGAGTAAACACTTTGACTCTATTCCCTTCCCACCTCCAATCTCCTGCCAGCCTCTCCACGGCTGAACCCAGCAGGGAGCCAGAGGGCACCAGGGCCATGTTGATGAAACCCATGGAGGTCAAATTTCTAGGGTGAGAGCAGAATGGAGAAGGGGAAGAGTGGCAAGCAGAAGATATTCATCACTGAAGGAAAGAATGTGAAAATGAAATACACAGAAAAAGAAATAAATATTAAGGGCCTATTGGCCACATGATGTAGGCTCAATCTCACCAGTCATTAAAAGCTCAGATTCTGAAGTCAGACTTCCTGAGACTACCTGGTCTGCTACTTTATTATAGAATCTTGATCAGGTCTTGTTTTCATTATTGGGGTAATAAGTGGAGTAATAATAGCACCTATATCATAGAGTTACTGTAGGGATCAAATGGAAAAAGGTATGTAAGGCCCTGGGCCGGGGGTCAGCATGGGGGAAGCAATCAATACATGATATTTTTTTCCCTTTCAAATTGGTAAATGGTAAAGATCTATAAGACTTGGTAATGGCAAGGTTATGGGGCAAAGGACACTCTCAGACGCATTTTATGGGGAGTATGAATTGGTGTACAACATTTTGGGGGGATAATTTGACAGTATTGTACTTCAAAATAGGAGTAAACGATTCCATGTCTAATGATTTATCCTACACAGTTACTTTCAGGAATTCATAAGACTATATATACAAAGATATTCAATGCCATATTGCAAGTGGGAAAAGTTGGAAATAACCTGAATTTATATAAGGGAATTTTATGTATGCCTTTGTGCTGGTTATCTATTGCTGTGTAACAAATTATTTTCTGAAACATCAGAAACTTAGCAGCTTAAAAGCAGTAAAAATTTATCTTCTCACAGTTCGTGTGGGGCAGGAATCCCTGCATGGCTTAGCTGGGTACCCCTGGCTCAAGGCCCCTCATGAGTTGCAGTTGTACTATTGATCAAGGCTGTGAGCCATCTGAAGGCTCAAAAAGGGAAAGGGGGAGGATAAGACATAGATCAAGGTAAGCCTTTTTTACTCCTGCATTGGGCTCCCCACCTGGCTTGGACGGGCGTGCGAATCCTCTCTTCCTGTTGGAGTAATAAGACTCACGACAAGGGTTTGGGCTTTATAGTGGGAGGAACCAGAGGAGGCCTTCTGTCCTGTCTTGATCTTAGCCTCTCCAGGCCAGGCTACTTTAGATAAGAGCTCTTCTCTTTTGAGAGAAAACACCGGCGGTCTAGAGTTGAAGTCCAAGCTAACTGCAAGGTTTTGTTTCTCCTTGCTTTGTTTTCGGTGACTATATTTTCTCTTGGTGTCTTAGAAGAAGGGATTGGCATCTGAAAGAGAATTAAGATATCTTGTATTCCAGCAGGTCTGAGCTAAATTCACGTCTCAATGTGTCACCCCCTTCAAATACATTCGACTACACATATTATGAAGACATCCATCATGGTCCTTCTAAGTCTTCTCATCTTGAGGCTAACCACTCCCTGTTTCTTACCATTTTCCCTCAAATGAGATAGGTTTTATATCCTTTATCATTAGGTCACTCTCTAAAGTAGTTGTACTCCATAATACTTGATGGGTGAATTCATTCATTTGGTAATAAATATTCTAATTTATCAATGTCCTTCTCAAAACATCATCATGGCATGGTAGTGTTTTAAGGACAGTGTATTAGTTAAGATGCTTTAGATTACACAAAAAAGAAAAATGGACCTCGAGCTGAGTTAAACAATAATGGAATTCATTAGTTTACAAAACAAAGAGTCCAGAAATTGTAAAGATCTGACAGGATTGGAAGGAGAGGTTTACATCGTGGTACGGGCTCTCGCTCTGCTTGTCTATCATGGTCTCGGCTCAGCTTCGGATCTGGTCCTCAGGCAGGGGTTTCTCCGGTTAACAAAGTACCCGCAGCCATTCCACTCTTATCAAGGCAAGTCATGCCCACGCAGAGAAAGGAGAGCTTCCCGTTCCTTAAGCACAAAGCCGAAGGGGCTTTGGCTGGATCAGACTAACTTGGGCCACCTTCCCAGCCCTGACCCAACCACTGTCTGCCCTGTTTGCTTTGTGGAGGTGCCCACTTCTGAGCCAATGACTTGTGGAGGTGCCCACTTCTGAGCCAATGACTGCTGCCAAGAGGAGGGGCTTCCAAGCCAGTCAAATCCTCCCTTTCCTCAGCACCTAGAGGTAGGAAAGTCTCACTCATATCCCATAGCTGGGACATATAGAGCATGCTAGGGAGAGAGGAAAGGGAACTTGACTCTTCTATCAGGTATTCAGCTTGTGTTTATTCAGTCAGGACTGTGTGCCAGATCTTCTTTCAGGCCCTGGCAACACTGCAGAGGACAAAATGGATAAAGTCCCTGCTGTCAGGGAGGGGAGACAGAAAATAAACAAATACATAAATAAGTAGGTAGGGTAAGAACTCTGGACAATGATGGGGGACTGCTATTCTCTAGAGAGTAGTTGGCGAGACCTCTCAGGAAAGGTGACATTGTGAGGTGGGGGCCATGCACTGAGGTGGCTGAACCGAAAAGGAGCCCCTGCCGCCCTGTGCACATGCTGGGCCCTCCCATGGGCCAGCTCCTGAGGCTGTCAGCTCTCCGAGGGGCTGCTCCACCTCAACCATTCTTCAGATATCCCTCCTGTCCCACTGTTTGAAATGACACCTTTTCTTATTCTAAATTCTAAAATATCTTTGGCCTTGGGACTTCCCTGGTGGCGCAGTGGTTAAGAGTCCACCTGCCAATGCAGGGGACACGAGTTCGAGCCCTGGTCCAGGAAGATCCCATGTGCCGCGGGGCAACTAAGCCCGTGCGCCACAACTACTGAGCCTGCGCTCTAGAGCCCGCGAGCCACAACTATTGAGCCTGTGTGCCACAACTACTGAGCCCATGTGCCACAACTGCTGAAGCCTGCAAACCTAGAGCCCGTGCTCCGCAGCGAGAAGCCACTGCAATGAGAAGCCTGCGTACCACAACGTAGAGTAGCCCCCGCTCGCCGCAACTAGAGAAAGCCCCTGCGCAGCAACGAAGACGCAACACAGTCAAAAATAAATAAGTAAATAAATAACTTACTTTAAAAAGATTGCAGCCTTTTTTAAAAAAGAAAAAATAAAATAAATAAAATATCTCTGGCCTCATTTCTGTCCCTTTCTGCCCTCCTCCATCCATCTACCCATTCAGGAGCCAAGGGCCACGCAAGAATGCACCTGCTGAAGGCAGCCAACTGGGTGGCGGGCGCTGGGGAGGGGTGGGGACTGTGGCAAAGGTGTCGGCCTGACAGACGGCCTCGACCGGGCTTCAGCTGGCCGCTGCTGAGAGGCCCCAGGGCTCCGGAGGGTAGAGCCACTCGTTTCCCAGCTAGAAATTTGGAACCACGTGTGAAATCTAATTTCTAATCATCAGAGGAGGCCGATGCAATTAGTGTTTTGTTTCTTTTGGTAACCACGTCGTCAGTGGGTGGTATGGCCTCCAGTTTGCTTCCTCTGGAGACACAGTGATTCCGAGTTTCTGGAGGGGGGCCCAGACCCTACACTGGGAGCCACAAAGCAGCACGTGGACTCTCCTCTCCTGGCAGCCGAGGGGTGACCCCAAGGCCCGGCCGCACTCCTGAAGCCCCCCCGAATGAGGGGACTGTCCGAAGGGGGAGCTCCCAGCCCACCCACCTGATTCACTATAGGCGTGCTTCCTTTCTTTGAGACTTATCCAAATTTCTGGAACATTCTACAGCCTGTTAGCCCCAATAACCCTCCCATCCTGCCTGCCACCCCATCAGGCCCTCTTGCCCTCCCCCCAGCGAGGCTCCCGTGTTCCCAGCACCTGAGCTTTCCAGCCACCAGGTGACCATTTGAGAAGTGATTTAGAAGAAATAAGGGAGGGAGCGCTAAGTAAGCACAGAAAGCCTGAGGTGGGAGAGTGCTTGTCACATCCGAGGAGCACAAGGAGTGAGGGCCAAACATGTGGGGCCTGGTGGACCATGGCAAAGACTGAGAATGGGAAGTAGGGAGGAAATGAACCATGTCTTCAAGGCTTGGGGCCTGATTTTTTTTTTAGTATTTATTTATGTAATTTATCTATTTTCCTTATTTTTTTTGCCTGCGTCAGGTCTTAGTTGCGGCACACGGGATCTTTGTTGAGGCATGTGGGATCTTTTCGTTACGGCACGGTCTGCTCGGGTTTCTCTCTAGTTGCGGCACGTGGGCTTCTCTCTAGTTGTGGCATGTGGGTTTTTTTTTTCTCTCTAGTTGTGGTATATGGGTTTTTTTCCTCTCTCTCTAGTTGTGGCACGTGGGGTCCAGGGTGCCTGGACTCTGTAGTTTGAGGCACACAGGCTCTCTTTGAGGCGCGCGGGCTTAGTTGCCCCACGGCATGTGGGATCTTGGTTCCCTGACCAGGGATCGAACCTGCGTCCCCTGTATTGGAAGGTGGATTTCTTTACCACTGGACCACCAGGAAGTCCCAGGGCCTGATTTTTAAGCCATGGTTGCCAGACCGTTGGTTGCTATGTCACTGCCATCTCTACTTGTTCCTGGCTGCAGAGTTCATCTGTCATTAATGTCTGCAAATACTAGACACTTGTTTTCCCTGCCTGCCCTGAAGCTGGGGCGTGAGCAAGTGATCCCAAATCTAAACTGTTTCCCTAAATTGTAGTTTAGGATTAGGTAGATTGGAAAGGGGAGAGACTACAAGCCAAGGGCCCGTCAGGAGGCTTTGGCCCAATTCTAGGACAGAGGTAAGTTGTGTCTGAATATCAATAATGGTCATAAGACAAGAGATGAGGGGTGGACGAGACAGAGGTGGAAATGACATGTTCTGGCAACGGGATATGAACAGAAAGGGAGAGAGAAGTGGGGTGAGGAAGCAGTGGGGGGAAAGTGGCAGAGCCGGGAGCAAGAATAGTAGTGTGGCTAGAGAAACTGACTTCAGTGATGTGGTGGCAGTCCTTCTGACAAGGAGTGCATCCGCACGTAGGGGAAGGGAAAAGCCTCCCATCTTTGGGGAGGAGTATCTAGAAAGCGAGAATAGAAAATATTCAGACTCATTCACAGATCCGGTCTCTGTGTATGTTATTCATTCTGCCTGGGGGGCTCTTTGCCTAGCAAACTCCTATTCATCCCTCTATACCCAGATTAATTGCTACCTTCTCCAAGAAATCTTCTTGGACTACCTTAAGACAGAATTATTTCTTTTTCTAGGTTTCTGGAGCCCTTCACTGACATCTGCATCCTATCACTTGCTATATACAGTGCATTGTCATTTTTCTGTTTCCTCTTTAGTACTAGATGGCAGGTGGGCTCCTTAAGGGGCAGCTTAATAATTTTGTATCCCTGGCATTTAACACTGTGCCTGCAATATAATCATCAAATGAGTGATGAATGGTTGAATAAAATATCGATAATGGAAAAAAAGGTAGAGGCCAAAAGTGGTAGCAGAAGGGGGTGAAATGTTGAAATATTAAAGTTAGGATATTGAGACATTCATAGAGAATGGTGGAACAGAAGAGGTTATCCTTGGAAGCTCTTAGAAGATTCTATATGTGGAAGGAGGAGATCTAAATCTTTGAGCTAATACCAACACGGAGAAGAATTACGATCATTACCTGAGAATATCTCAAGAAAAAATGTGCAGAGAAAACCAGATGACATATTAGATTAAGTCGAAAGGTAGAGCCCAAAGAGAACCTGAAGCTCAGGAAATCATGAGAGTGTCTTCTTCAGAATTTCTGGAAACATAACAGTGACATTTTATGATGCAGCAATGCAATCATGAAAGTCTTACATACTCAAGATTGATATTTCCACAGCATGCAATGTAAGGGGGTTGGTGCGTTCTCAGTCTGCAGATGGTATAAACATGATAGATTGGTGGCATTTTTCTGGGGGCCGATCTTGCAGCTGGGCCAGTGGCATTTTTTTCATTGTTTCCATTCTTCTTCCCCTGCCTCAGGACCATTTGGGAAAATTAAAGTTATACCAGCTCTAATGACGCTTTTATTTTCTCCATTTTGTATCAACATTTTCAGAGTGTACTCTATCTCAGTGGCTCTCAACTGAGGAAGATTTGAGCCTTTCCGCTGCCCTCCTCCCAAAATGGAGACATTTTGACTGTTGCAACTGGCATCTATTGGGTAGAGACCAGGGATGCTGCTAAATATTGTAATGCACAGGAAAGCCCTCAACCACAAAGAATGATCAGGCCCCAAACGTCAACAGTGCTGAAGCTGGGAAGTCCTGTGGAGTCTGTCCTATATTAACAGCACAGATATTATGCCAGTTCCTTGGCTGGCCAGGTTTAAAATTTTGTGGTTCTTAACAAATGCAGAAAATGTGGAGCAAGTTCCTTTATTTCCATTTCTGAGGTTAAAACGACACTTTATCAATATAGCTTAGACAGCACTTCAAATTTTATCAATCTGAAGTCCATTTCAAAAAGGGGAATTCCTCAGGTACTTTTTGGGCTAACACTAAGATATGTTTAGTTTAACAAGTACTTAGGTGACATTGCTAAAGGGCTATAAAAACAGTGAAGATTAAAACAGGATGACAGTAGTCACTGAAATCATGCCCCGAGTCTCAGCAGAGTTAGAGGTAGTAGGAAGCAGGAGTGGAGGCCGGCACATGCCTGTGTCTCACGTCCCAGGCCTGGCATTGGCCTTTGGCAGTTGCCTCTCTGTGCTTCGGTTTTCTCCTTGGAGATGAGGATTATAGGGGAGACTTACCTCTTAGTGAAAATTAACTATTAACACATATAAAACGATTAGAAATCACTCAATAAGGTTACCAGAACGGTGGGCACTTCTGTTTACTGGTCAGAGTGGTACCAGCGCATGACATTGGCCTGAAGATAGCTTACATTTTCTTTGGCAGGCCAGCTTTAAAATGTTGCGCTTCTTAACAAATGTCAAAACGTTGGCGTGATTCTCATTATTTCCATTTTTCAAGTTAAAGCAGGACTTTGTTGGTATGTCTTGTATTGCAGTTCAAATGGACACAAATTAAAAAGTTTGCCTGCACTGTGTTTCTTCAGGGAATCACTGACAGTTATGACAGGAGAGCAAATGTCTGCACGATTCTGAGGCAAGAGGCATTATCCCAAAGCTGTTGTTTTCCCAGTTGTGTGATGCGCCACAAGAGGGTGCCAGAGACTTCTTTTGAAAACTTAAGCGGGCCGTTTGGGTTTTGTTTATATTGTAGCCAAAATAGTCACTGGATGGTGCCCAAAGACTTCTTTTGAAAACCTACATAGCCAGTTATTCGTTTGGTGTTTAAATCATGGTAAAAATAATATATGGTTATCATATTTAATTGGACCAATACAATACATGAGGTCAAGGGCAAACATCTCAATTCAACATAGACCAAATCTATTTTCTCTGTTCTAGATCCTGGTCATAGGAAAAGTCCTGGAGAAAAATTTTCTTTTTCTATTAATCTATTAAAGATTTAGTGAAAAAAAACTTAAAAATCACACTCCACTGGTGGTGATTCAGCAGCCCCATCGCCTAGAAAGGATGGGGTCCCTAGGATCTGCTATACGAAGCCCCATGTCCCAGCTTTGCTGGATTACTGTGAAGAAAGAGCTGCGTTGGTGACTCCGGTTTCTTTTCCACTGCAATTTATACCTGAGCAAAGAAGCACTCTAGGAGCGCAGTAGCAGGGCTTTTTGGAGTCCTGGGCTGTATTCAAAGTAAACCTCAAAATATGGTTTTAGACAGACATGCAGGGCCTTGGGCTAACAGAATCTCACAGCCCTGTCCCTGTCTCCTGCCCTGGGGCCAATCCTCTGAGACTGGGCAGGGTCTGAGGAGCTGCACCTGCAGTAGGAAGTCCCACGGGCTGGTTGGGCCCCAGGAAGTGGGGAAGAGGGACACATTCAAAATAGCACGTGTACATAACTTTTACAAGTATAACAGCCACAGAGAAAAGGAACCCGAGGTCTTTCAGATGTCCCAATAGGACTATTCGAATAGTGAGGGTTCCTTAGAGATTGTTTTCTCAACTTACTTCACTTTCTCTCTTTCATACTTACGTAAAGAATAGGCTTAAGAACAAAAATGAAGTAAGAGAGAGCCCTGAAACTTGGAACCAAAGAATCTCAATTTTGTCCCCTCAAAAAGGCTGAGAGGGGGCTTCCCTGGTGGCGCTTCCCTGGTGGCACAGTGGTTGAGAGTCCGCCTGCCGATGCAGGGGACACGGGTTCGTGCCCCGGTCAGGGAAGATCCCACATGCCGCGGAGCGGCTGGGCCCGTGAGCCATGGCCGCTGAGCCTGCGCGTCCGGAGCCTGTGCTCCGCAACGGGAGAGGCCACAACAGTGAGAGGCCCGCATACCAAAAAAAAAAAAGGCTGAGAGGGTAGAGTAGAAGAGGGAGGAGAAGCGGCTAACGACTGACAGCCACTCTCTGCTGGCCCAGGCTTAGCGCCCACCCAAGGCTGACTCACTGAATCCTCAAAAGAACTCTACCTGTTTGGTGCCTTTACCTTCATTTGACAGATAGGCAAACTGAGAATTTGAAAAGTTACTTTTTCAAGGCCACACAACTGGTAGGAGGTGGAACCAGGAAACAAACCAGAAAGTTAAGAAATGCCAAGTAGGCCGGGGCCGGGGGCGGCGAGGGCGGTGGGCCGTGAGGTGGGGCCCGGGCTCCACGCTCACGCCGGCCCGCCGGCCCCAGGACGTGTTCCTCATGATCCGGCGCCACAAGACCACCATCTTCACGGACGCCAAGGAGTCGAGCACTGTGTTCGAGCTAAAGCGCATCGTCGAGGGCATCCTCAAGCGGCCGCCGGACGAGCAGCGGCTGTACAAGGACGACCAGCTTCTGGACGACGGAAAGACATTGGGCGAGTGTGGCTTCACCAGCCAGACAGCACGGCCTCAGGCCCCAGCCACTGTGGGGCTAGCTTTCAGGGCAGATGAGGCCTTTGAGGCCCTGCGCATCGAGCCCTTCTCCAGCCCACCCGAGCTGCCAGATGTGATAAAGCCACAGGACTCAGGAAGCAGCGCCAATGAACAAGATGTGCAGTGAGAGGCCCCCGCAACCGCCCTACCCCCCCAATAAAAGAGATTTGGGTGTCAAAAAAAAAAAAAAAAGAAATGTTAAGTATGTGAAATTTTAATAGAGGTGGACTACTAACTCTCCTTAACCTTTAGTATTTACTCGGTGGTTGTTCTCAGAGGGGCATATGGAAAGTAGGTTCTTTGCTCTCTTTCTTTGACTGAAGGAGCAATGACCACAGAAGATATGGTTGTGACTTAGGCACTGCCCAGGGGAAGGGATTCAGTCCTCTCTAAGGAGGTCCCAGGATGCTGGGTGGTCTCTGGTTCAGAGTAGAATGAGCCACCTCGATGGGCCATGGCCTACCTAGTAAAAACTTCCTGGCTTTCTCCAAGGTGGTAGTTTCCCTCTCCTGTTTATCAATATGCTATAAAAAGAAAAGTGCTTGTAAACAACTTGAGTGCGTGAACAATCTAATTGAAATAATTAAAGTAATAGCTTGTGAAAAAAGTAGTAAAACTAATTGTTATAGAGTAGCAGTGTGGGAAGGCAAAAATTGCTGACAGTCTTTAGGTCTAAGCTGCTTCATTTGGCACAGAAAAACACAGACAGTTCACCAGGTCCCTTCTGCGGATATGGTTCCTCCCTCCCAACCTAGATTTAAACTCTATTGCTTCTCATCTCAACGTTTGATTTTCTTCTTGCAGCAGCCACATGTAGGTGACCTCCCAATGGTTCTAACTCCAAATTGTTCCTTAGGGTCAAATGTCTGACTTCTTTCTTTTTAACTCAGAGAATCATGAAAGTTTAGAATCTGAGACCCTATGCACTGAAGGAACATATAGACTCCTAGTAAATGACCCATGGATGCGTGACTCCTTTACCGACATGTCCATGTGATGACTAGCCACTCTGCTCAAGTTCCTTGCAGAGACAAGGAAATGTAGCTGTGGCTGCTCCGACTGCTGTCAAATACCCTTTTGTTTCTGTTTTAAGCTATCCTCTGTCCCTTTAATGTCTCACTGCTCCTTGTTCTATCCCTCAGGGCCATAGAGAATAAGAAAAATGCCACTCCCAGGTATTTGAAGGCAGGACTGTGTCAGCTCATGCCTTCCCAGTATCTAGTTCCAGCACCAAACCTGCTAAGTGTTCCACCTCCACGACATAGAACCTGGTTGAAAGGTCTCACAGTTTACCTAGGAGGGGTATTTACCTGAAACGGTCAAATACAGTCCTACAGAGGTGAGGACCATAGTCTTTGCTGGGAAAAGTAATAGTCGTATCTGAGGGGAAATGGAACATCAAGTCAGAAGGTAGAACAGGGGACAGAAATAAGATATCAAACAGCAAATTTTTCTCTCAGAGGGTCAGGAGTAGAGGAGAAGCAGTAAGAAGTACAGGTACAGAAAGGCAATTCAGAACTAAGACCATGGAAGAGTAAATTTTTACAGGAGGTCCCCTTTCATTACATAGTGATTCATGTATAGCCTATGGTCATGCAGGGCCAGATCCCCTCAGTTTAACACTGGTAGTTCTTCAATTATTCATCATACGACTGCTATTGAAACTGCCTTTATAATCCATGCTAGAATCTTGTTGAACAGCTCATTAAATAACATCATTAGTTGGTAGAATCCACCTGACACTTTTGGGTAATAGGGTGTCACAGAGGCATTTAAAATGTATACCAGAGCATGGAGCAGACTTTCTTTGCTCAGGAAAAGTCACTATAGTGGACCCTCTTAGTTATGTAAACATAGCTTGATTAAGTACATGGAAAGCACTTAGCGTAACCAATAATATCATCACACATCACCTCCCCCCTTTAGACTAAGTGAGTCTCAGGGTTCTTGGACATTGGAGGTAAGTGAGGCAGAGGTGGCTTTCAGGAGAGAGATACAGACCATATTGCAGAATCAAGCAATTTCATTAAAATGTAAAAGTGATTACATGCACCCCAATGTTCATTGCAGCAATATTTACAATAGTCAGGTCATGGAAGCAACCGAAATGCCCATCAACAGAGGAATGGATAAAGAAGATGTGGTACACATATACAATGGAATATTACTCCATCATAAAAAGGAACGAAACTGGGTCATTTGTAGAGTCGTGGCTGGACCTAGAGACTGTCATACAGAGTGAAGTAAGTCAGAAAGAGAAAAACAAATATCGTATATTAACGCATGTATGGGGAACCTAAGAAAATGGTACAGGTGAACCGGTGTGCAAGGCAGAAATAGAGACACAGATGTAGAGAACAAACATATGGATGGCAAGGGGGGAAAGCGGGGGGGTGGGGTGGGATGAACTGGGAGATTAGGATTGATGTATATACCCTAACATGTATAAAATAGATAACTAAATAAGAACCTGCTGTATAAAAAATAAAATAGAATAAAATTCCAAAAAAAAAAGTAAGAGTGATAATACTGTGGCAGGAAAGAACAGAGTGGTTGGGGCTAGGAGATTCCCAGGGACCACTGGCTGTCTTGCCCAGGAACCTGGGGGAATAGGGAAGGGCCAAGTTCAGTATCCACATCTGTGTCTGCAGGCAGCATCTCGGCACTGGGTGCCAGAAGGGAGAGAGAGCCTGGGAGTAGGCAAGAGATTATTGTAAATATTTCAGCTGCACATTATTTAATAGAAAGTGTGCAGAAGTGTAAGTGTGAAATAAACTCCTTTAAAATGAACTCCCTTTGGGAAACAAATATACTTTGATTCAACAAAGCAGGTCATCCTGGTTTCATGTGGAATACCCCACCGACAATGTTCAATTCCCAGTTCATAGCCCTTTCCTTCTTGTAAATTTCTTAGTGGTCACTAACTGGGATTTGGTGACATCATTCACAAGTTCATTGGGTAGCTGATGTAATTCATCCGGATCAGGAAATGTGTGCTCCCTTAGAACAGCAGGTTTCGTTCATTCAGCAAGTCTCACCAGCTTCTTCTTTGCAGAGCCCTGAGGTAGGTGCTGCAGGAACAATGACCAACTCTCGGACCACCCTCCACTCCCTTCAGGCTGCAGGTCTCCCTTTACAAAGCACATTGTGAGCTTCTGGCTTTGCACCTGCTCACTCACAGCAAGACGCCTGGTTATCCCGGAAAGTCCTCCAGCTGCTGGGGCTACCTTATCCTCTAAGGTAAAAATGAAATGGGAAACCCAGCATCTCTCTTCAAATCTCTAGATATTCCCAGAAGGTTATTCTTCTTCTAGTCACTTCCAGACTCCAGCTTCCTGCTTCTGCTAAAGTCTCCATCCCCACTCAGCCCCTCACCTCCTGTCTGCACTGTTCCTCTTCTACACCATGTTACCCCACCATGGAAACGGCTCCAATTCTTCCACTCCCCAGGCCCCATTCCCAAGGAAAACATCCCACTGTGCCAGTTCAGGTCCTCTGAGATTCAGTCACCAAGACACAATTAGAAATGCAAGAGATTTCTTGAGGAAAATGCTTCTGAAGGATAAAGAGGAGAGAAAGAGAGAGAGGGCAGGAGTAGGTAGGGGAAACCTCAGGCATGATCCAGGTCTGACACCTGTGAAGAGAGAAAGGGAAGGAAGGAAGACGATTAGTAGGAAGAGCCTTAGGACACAGCACAGCTCTGAGAAAGTCCTGAACAGGCAGATGGGGAGACTGAGAGCAAAGATCACCATAGGAGGAGTCCTGCAGTGGGCAGGAATAGCCTAGTCATAGTCTCTGCTGTGTTCAGTCACTGGCTGGGGCAGCCCAGGGAGGCGGTGGCCTTGGCGTGAACACTGTTGTGTGTCCCAAAGATGCAGCAGCTGGAGCCTGATTCTCCGGAAGAGAGACCTTAGCGGCATACTCCACAGCTGCCACACCCATTGACTTAGGGAACTACATAGCAGACTTTTACTGAGCTTCTAAAATAAAGGAGAGAACCATAGGACTTACATAAAATCACAGCACAGCACAGCTAATGATGTAAAACCAAATATTGGGCACCTTTGGGTTTAAAACTCACTCAGTCATTCTTAACTACTTGCCGGCTCTCTTTGTGGAGGGCCCTGACAATATCACCCCCTCACTTCCCTTCCCTTAGCTCTTCTTTCTCCTCCTCTCTTTTCCTTTCTGGCTGCCCGTCTTCAATTCTTGATACCTTTCATATACAAGGCAATTCATCCTTGGGGATTCCTTCTTTCATATCCAAGGTCATTTGCTAAACAAGGGATAGTCTTCTCTCTGAACAATTCTACGTCCATCTTCAAAATTAATGTTCTTAGGCCCATTACATAATTTTCCTCCACATTTCTGTAGAATTTTAATTGTAAAATTTAATTGAATTTAATTTTAATTGGTAACTGAGTGCATTTGCATTTTTGCCAAAGAATTAGATATGTCTTCTAAGATTCTTGCCATAACTGTCAATCACTTCATGAATGATTTCAACTCAGTATAATTCAACAATATTTATGCCATTCCACTCAGTTCTAGAAACTACACTAAACTGCTTTGGGAGATTGCAAAGAGAATTGGAATTAGCTTCTGCCCCTAAGAAATAAGCTAGCTTCTAATTTCTTGAGAGAAAAGTGGGCATATGTATATTGCCATAATGACTCAGTGGCTGATTAGATGTCTAGCTGAGCAGGCTGAAGATGACTTCTAAGATCCTCATTCAGGTGTAGTGATCAAGATGTCATTTATCCAGAGAAATGACAGGACAAAATGCAGATGGAGGTGGGGATGAAGACAGGTAATTAGATGGTTTTAGACATGTTTCAGAGACACTCAATAAATATTTGTTGAGTGGACGAAAAAATGAATGAAAGGGTAATGACATGAGATTTTCAAAAGGGAACTGGAAGTTCCAACTTCAGGAGAGTAGTGAAGGAATGACCTGCAAAAAAAGGTCATGGGCTTGAATGAGGCTGCCCAGAGGAAGTACAGTATGAGAAACTGAACAAGCTAAGTCTAGAATCCTTGGAGATAATGTGCATGAACAGTTTGAGTAAAGAAAAGAAGACTGAGAAGGAACAATGAGACAAGAGAGAAAATGCCTATGTCAGTGTAGACAATAATATGAGCACATATCACCTTCCTGGTGTAGACTGAGTGAGTCTACTTCTGAGAAGGTAAACTCAGAACCACAAGAAGCTAGAATAGAACAGGATGGAGAAAAACCTGTTCGATTCTTCTTTGGTGGCCATGAAACCAGCTGTTTAGCAGAGTCAGGGAACAAAACACAGATAGAGGGGAATTTAGCTTCTGCAGGGAAGGAGGGCAGTGGGCGGTGCCACTCTGTACATTGGCGGAAAAGATGTACAAAGCCAGAAAAAACTTGAGTGTGGCTAGAGGCTGAGGGGAAGGAGCTGATGGAGGAGTTACTGCAGCTGGGACAGAGAAATGGGCTTATTGATGAAATGTCATCCTGCAAGAGCCCTGAGGAAACTATTGAATCCCTAGTGTAAGAGAGAGGTTAGCTTTGGAAAGGAGTGGGGTCTGTGTCCTTGAAAACAGGAGAGGAGGTCAGGTGCAGAAGAAATGGACTATATTTTGAGTGGAACCACCATTTCTTAGAGCAAGAGAGCCAGGTGGGACTGTGGTCCTTGGAGAGCGTGAAAGATTTGAAAAGGCAATAGAAAGTTAGCGAGAGATGATACGAAGGAAGTTATGCATTCTCATCCTCAGACTGACTACATTCATTCACAGCAATAGCTATTGCTGGAGTTCTTACTTTTCACATATGACCTCACTTAGCTCTTAGAACAATCCTTAAGGTAGGTTCTATTAAAATCCCATTTTTTAGATGAGCAAACCAAAGCACAGATGGGTTTACAACTATGGAGCTGGACTTCAAACCCAACTTGTCTAGAGCCCATGCTCAAAGCTGCCTTCTCTTCTAGAACACCTAATCTTTCCCATCACTCCTTACCACACCATGCTCTTACCAAGCCCTGCTCAGGATTCCTCAGGCTGATTTCCTACTCTTGACTCTGGGCCTTCTCAGAGGTTCTTTCTGTATCAGAAATACCCTGTCTGCCAAGCAAACCATTTCTTCCATCACCTCTCATCAAGGGTTTCCTCATGTACACCTTTTCCGTGATGTCTTCTATTTTTAGATGAATCTGATACTGAGATTCTCTTGCCCACGCATGTGCTGTACAACGCAGGTGCTTTCCTATCGCTGGATGCCCAAGCTTGCGGGAAGCTTTGTGTCTACATTGATGTCAGCTCCTTAAGAGTGTTAGAATCTCCAAGTGGGGAGGGCTTACTTAATTTGCTCTTAATACCTTCTTACCAGTCTCTATTCTGTGATGTTAGTTAACAAATAACATTTGCAGAATATGATGGTGATGCCAATAACTGTTCATTTTACCAGTCTTCTCTCTAAACATATCTCCAAAAACCCCTATAAGAATTTTAATGTAGGTAATTTTTCTTAAAATAAGATTGTTTTATTTTCTGGACTCATATGAATCTGGGCATTTTGTAATTTCATGCTGATGCTTCATCTACACTTTACATTTTTCAGTTGCTTTTGAGTTTTGAGGGAAACGCTAGCAGTTTTCTGCTCCCTCCCCTGGTCCATTTGTAGAAATGTGCTAGATTTCCTTGGCTCTGATTTCCCCAAGTACTCTGTCTTTCCAAGGAGCCATCCAAGCACTGCATGAAGGCTGCATTAAGGCAGCATTAATCTCTGCAGGTTTTCCTTCCCACTCAGGGGTTGCTCTGCTTGAATCATCCTAATTTATTGCAGGGAATTCCTAATTGCCCTTAATTTATCACTCTTGTGACACCTTTTCCATTTCTGATACATTTTACTGGCCTCAGGAAGGCAAGACAGAAAACTAGACTAAAATAAAACTTTGTTCAATTTTTCCAAGGTCCTGAATGTTCCCCCTCACCTACGACCACTTTAAGGTATTTAAAGACTCTTATTGGGGGGAGGTGGGGGGGCGGGGAAAAAAAAAGACTCATTGTTGTGGCTTTTTCTAAGGCCATCCTTCCATTACCCTCCACTTTAGATTTTCTCAGTTCACGTTTACATCTTCTTAGTATTGTCTCGAAGCCCCTCTCCCTGTTTTTGTATTTTGGTTTTTTTAAATCTTTTTTAAGTGTGCTCATTTTATAAAGCAAGAGCCTTCTGTTTTTTCCATGGTAACTTTTGGTCATTCTCCTGTGATCCTTCTTTATTTATTAGTTTGTCTGAGCAGTTAATTCATTTCCTGGACACAGAGGATTTTTGAGAATCTTTAATTTGCCTTATTATCCACTTTGCCCCCTCAATCAACCCTTTGTAATAGTATCTGGTTCTTCTAATCCTATTTAGCATCCTCATCTACTTTATAATAAACTCTCCCCCTTCTTTTCAATGACTCTAGCTGCTGTGGTTCATCTTTCTACTTGCCTTTCTCCCATGATTTTAACATCTTGGCTAATTAAAGTCGAGCTTTCTCTTAGCTTTCTGCCAATCAACTTTTAGGAATGAGTCAAAAACAATTTTATTTTGGCCTCACAGTAAGTCTTTTCTTCTTGTGCCAATAATCATGTGTGGTAAACACCCTGATTTAAAGAATAAGCAAATTCTTGTTTTTTTAAAGCAACCGTATCTTTTTCCTATCACTTCCTACTAGTTATAGAACATTTCATCACATTGGGTTATTTTGGTACTGATAGATATTACTTTTAAACACTTTTACATGTTTTCTTTTAGAAAAAGGATTTCGTGTAACTGATTCACTTTGCTGTACAACTGAAAATAACACAACATTGTAAATCATCTATAATCCAATAAATATTAAAAAAAAAAAGCAGTAATGGTATATGGAAAAAAAAGGATCTCATTAATGAGTACTTTTTTCTTGGTCTTAAACCATCTACACTTGCTAATACTTGTGCTATAGGTATTTCTTATGGTTTCTGATGGAAATATTTTGCTTACCAATCCAAGCTTAAACTTTTGCCCTTTTCTGGGTGGGGGACAGATTTCTCTAAATTAATCATGAAGTCATTCTTATCTGGAATTCATAATATTCATGAAGCGATCTCAAATCGCTGCATGAATAAAGAGAGCTGCCTTTGAGTTTGACACTTCGAGGTACAAAGGGGTTAAGTTATGAGCCAAAGGAACCAAACAATAAGGCCTTGACAGAACCCAAAAGGGAGCCAGCATTCCTAAGTCGTTTCTCCCAGCTCCTCTCAGGCCCCCACCCGGCCAGGCCTCTTCTGTTGCTGGCTCGTTTCCTCTGATTGTAATTCATTCTGTATTCCTTCCTCATCCTCTGTCTTGGCTAATTGTTCTTTTCCCACACTACAGGGTTTTAATTTCCTCTAGTTATCGCCTTATCACCAGTGTCTACACTTCCTCCACTCTTTCTGACCCGTCTCCAGCTCACCACTGACTTTCAGTGACCCTGGCACGACTGTTTAACTGCACCTTAGTTTGCCCATCGCTGAAATGGGATTGTTATCTCTCCCTTTCCTTCCAAGGCAGCTGCATCAAAATCCAGTCATTGGAAGGACAGGTTGTCCTACCAACCTGTAGGTAGACCAACCTGTCTTACCAATAAGACACTAGGGACAGGTTGAGTTCTGGGATTTTTTTTTTTTTAACATCTTTATTGGGGTATAATTGCTTTACAATGGTGTGTTAGTTTCTGTTCTATAACAAAGTGAATCAGTTATACATATACATATGTTCCCATATCTCTTCCCTCTTGCGTCTCCCTCCCTCCCACCCTCCCTATCCCACCCTTCCAGGCGGTCACACAGCACCGAGCTGATATCCCTGTGCTATGAGGCTGCTTCCCACTAGCGATCTACCTTACGTTTGTTAGTGGGATTATTTTAATGAACCTTCCAATTACTGTCACTAGCAAAGCTGGATGCTGCAAGGATATGTCTTTTTTTTTTTTTTTTTGGTGCTCTTTGTCCTTATTTTTAAATTTGCCAGGGAATCCGGCAATACAGATTTTAATTGTCTGGCACAGTCACTGACCAGAGCAATTTTCTCTGGGCTCAAAAAATCTGGGTGACATTTGAGTGAATGTACTATCTCTCTTCTTTCAGGGGAAAAAATATTCTTTCTACCCGTCATGACATGGTGTTGTCCTAGGAACTCCATCAATGCACAGACTCAGTAACCAAGTTTCTCCGCGTAGGAAATGTTCATTTTTGAAAACTACAACCCATGTTTTCTTAAAATCTATTGCCATTATTCCATAGGAGGAGTGGGGAATCCAATGTTACATGGAGATCATTGATCCCAGGGTGTGCAGACAGGGAGATAGCACTCAGGCTTGCTATTGTTGTTTGGCTTGGAGTTTCTTTGTTCTTGCAGATCTGATTCTTCTTTTTCCTCTTGGTGCCCGGGGTTGGGGTCGGGGAGGGAGGGGGAAGTGAGCAGTCCTCTGACTGAGGGAGGAGATGGAGCGGAGGCCTTTGTTTTAAGACCACGGTTCTGATTACACCTGACAGGACTGAAACTTGATTCCCACAGAGCTTGCTCACACCTTATCTTCTTCCACCAGTGACTATTACGGCAGGAATGCAGCAGGAGTTGTCACTTTGATTCAGTTTGTATACTGCTGATTATGATAACCAAAATAAAAGTTCATTTATTTTCTTGAAATTTGCTCCAGGGGGAGTTCTCCCTTCCATCTTTTTTTTAAAATTGGTCAACATAGTGAGTTCTCATCTAAAGGCTAAATCTCCTGGCTGAGATTCTCTGAGTTCGAGAATAATCACATTTAATAAAAAGTCTGCCTGAGAAAAAGACCCATATAACCTGAGCTGTGGCCATGATTTTGTGGTATTTGGATTCATGTCTGTGAAAATATTTGGACACCAGATGGTGGGTGTTAAGCGCATTCATCCCAAACCAAAAGTTAAAAAAAATTCACACACACAAAACGTGGGGGGGAGGGAAAAGTCACCACTAGTTTTTTTCCAGGCATGTTGTATGAGTAATGGTAAAAGCAACAGCTAAAACAATAAGATTACTGTGTTGAATTCTTAGCGTGTTGTCAGGAATAAAGATTTCAAGTAGATTTCATATTTTCTCCTGCTGAATAACGCATACCTTAAGCACAACTCACTTTGACAGCTTCCCAAGTGTACATATTTTCTAAAAAACAAAATCATCCTGCTGGTGGAGGAAGCTATATGGGGTGACCTATCTCCTGCACAGGACTGGTTTGGGAAGGAGCCAAGTTAAACACTAAGCCAACAGCCTAGGGCCCCAGTCATTAATCCAAAATGACTTTTTCTCTGCAGGTTGATTTTGTTTTTAACTGTTGCTTCTCACCTATCTACTCTAATGGGTGGGGAGGCATAGGATGAATAAACCAAAACAGGGTAATAGAAAACTAAACTGTGGAACATATGATATATTTGTGGGAGAGTTGCTATTTATGTCACATGGTGGCCATGCTCCACGGGGATTTGGCTGTCCGTTTGTTGTTGTGGCAGAACAAACGTGCACTGTGTCCTGCAGGAAATCTGGCCCTGGCCCATGGGTACGCCTTAGTTGGCCTCTTTACAGAGGTAGGTCTATGCAGGCACCTGGCCTGGGTAGGAGCCTTTGTTTTCATTAAGTAGATGCCATGCTCTCAGCTATAGATCTGCACCTAGTGAGCAATGCAGAGTTTTGACACATTAGGTCCTTGCCAGACAATTTATCCTTGACTCCCCTATTGCTTGATTCTTTCTGAAGCTTGATTGGAGAAAATAACGCGTATGGGAGGATGCAGTCCTTTGTTTCTTTTAGATATTTTAAACTTTATCTCTGGATCAAATCAGATAATTAAAGAACTTTATATTTGAGCTACATCACTTCGTTCTCTTAGAGAACTGAGTTTTTGAGGACTTCACTTTGCTGTTAGGGGCCTTAAGTTAAGGCTCCTTGAGTGACACTATAAGAAACAGCTATTGGAAACTCACTTTAAATGTTATTTATGACATCAAATGTCCCTTTGCAGGATGCCTGGGAGAAACTTCACGTCTCCAGTCTCTGAGCCCCTGGTATCCATCTTACAAAACATCTTGAATCCTATGACTGGTTTTGTTCCTTCGTTGCCCAGAGCCAAATTTGTGGTCTCTCTGTAGTAACTGCTTGAATCCCTATGGTTGGAATTTCTGTGCGGTGGCTTTATTTCTTGCTTCATTTTACTGTCTTTTTCTCTTTGCTCTGACTTATCTCTTTTATTTCAATTATATTGCATGATTTTTGTGTCACCTAAGATACATTTCAAAATGAGGCAGGGGTTAAATGGATACCTTTATCATTCTTATGGCATTTCCTGAGCAAACATCAATAAGAAAATACCACTGGAGATACTCCCCAAAGTATGAATGATTAGGGGAGAAAATTTTTAAATGTCTTAATTACCTCTGATAATTGAGAATTGGAGATATGACAGCTATTTTTAATCAATTTGACTGAGGCACAGAGGAAATTGAAGGACTTGTTGATCTCAGACTCGATGAAGAGGAAGCAAAAATGCTCCGTCAGCTAGGACTCTCCTGCTGAAAAAACTAGGACTCACAAGAAGCGAGGAAGATACCATCTGGCCCTCACTGGATAGAAAATGGTCCTGAAAGGGCCCATCTGGAGGCCTACTTCATCTGGAGGGAAGGGTTACTCTGCTGAAAGAGCGAAGGAGGGAGAAAATTCATTCTCCATAACACAATTTAATGCTTCGTACCCCGTTTTTTCATACTGTATATACATTATGATGATGATGCTTGAAGCTGAGCAAACCATAACTTCATCCCTGTGTCAACCCTTAGTAATGAAGCTTATTTATGCAGATAAAGTCTATCAGATACATTCAACAACGTGCCTGGCACTGAGGATAAATGAACACGTCAGAGTCCTTGTCCTCAACGAGCTCAGCCTTTTTAGCCCTTTTTGTTTGTTCATGTATTCAAACAGTATTAATTGAGAAACTGAAAAGAAGGCTGAATGAAAAATTACGAGAGGGCACCTAATGTTGGGGGACCAAGAAAGCCTACCTGAGGAGGTGGCATTTAGATGAGGCCTGAAGGACAAGGAACTGGTCCAGGAGCCAGGGGTGGGAAGGGAGAACGCTGAGCTGGCGGAACAGCGTGTGCAAAGCCCTGGGGTGGGAAAGGGATGGCTGGCGTGGCTGCAGAGCAGAGAGGGAGGGCCAGTGTGCACAAGAGGAGGTGATAAGGTACCCAGTGAGGTCATGCTGTAGGAAGGCATCTTTCCTTCTCCCAGATAGCCTCATGGTCCACGGCCTTCACCTCCTTCAAGTCTTTGCTCCAGCCATCTTCTCAGTTAGGCCTGCCCTGACCACCTCACCTAAATCGTAACAGCCCCCTTATTCCAATTAGTTTCCTTTGCACTTATCATCTTCTAATATAGTATAACACATTATTTATTTATTCTGTTCTTTATTTGTTTCCCCCTTACCCTCTTCTGTAAGCTTCGGGAAGGCAGGAATTTTTATCTGTTTTGTTTACTGATATATTCCCAACATTCAGAACAGGGCCTCGCAGATACTCAACCAACAGCTGTTGAATGGGAACTAAACTGAAAGGCAATGAATGTTTCAACCATGGATGTAACCTTACCTCATTTATATTTTTCAGAGATAACTCCAGATTCTGAGTGAAAAGAATATTTTAAATCTGAAAGACACTTTTCTGCATTGCTTTACATCAACACCATAATCTAAAACCAAGACTCCGCCAGGAGGTTTTTGAACTTCTTTCCTTTTTAAATCACCCAGGTATAGAAAGAGACAGCACGAGTATTATGGAGGCTTCAGGTACATGGGCGAGAGCCACAGAAGGAAGCCCTATGAAGTCAGGTCAAGTTAGAAGCACACCCTGCATGCGCGCCTACCAACAAAGCCCAAAATAACTGGGGTCGTTAAAAGACAGGTTATGAAAGGTGCATTTGTACCTTGATTCTCTTTGTTGGGGCTTGCTACGGCTGTGAGGAAGAAAATGTTTACTTTTCATATCAGATTTTTTTTTTTTTTTTATTTTCAGGTTTCACTCAAAAGCAAAGCAATTTGTACTGGTTAACTCTTTTTAAAGAAGTCTGTTGAAAGTAATTGCCTCGGAATGGGGCGCTCATACTCCATTAACAGGAGATTTATTGGTTACACTGGCTTAGAAAGCCTACTCTAGGCTGATTCATTCATTCAGCAAATATTCATAGAATCTTTTCTATGTGCATGGCCTTGCTGGGGAGTTAAAGGTGCAGTTCTTATACAGGCTTCTTATAAAGCTTACCTTCCGGTTGAGGAAATGACGTATGTGCACAAGAAGTTAAATAGAGTCAACAATGCAAAATGTGCCCCAAGGCAGCTTGTGAGTAAGAGCTAAACCCGTGGTGGAGAAGCCAGTCTAGTTATTTTCACTACCTCAGATGGTCACACAATAAAGAGAAATGCAGTCAATTTTCCTCAAGCTGAGTGTACTACATTGAAAGAACTGACTTTTACTCTGAGAATATGTCTTTTGTGCCTTTTGAGGGATAAAATGTCTTTTCTTTAGTAAGATAATTGTGGTGGTGGTGTTTGTTTTAGGTCTTTATTTTGGCAAAATAAAAAATTGACAATCCTGAATTGGACTTTATTATTATTTTGAAAAGCCTTACTGGCCTGTTAAATCCCCCAAACTAGAAAGTGCTGCATTTGGGGGAAGCAGGCTGGATAGGAGGGGTTCATTGACCACGTGGGATAACTGGGTGGGATTCTGATGGTCAGACTGGATGCACATGGACATCCTATCCTGCCTCACCACATCTTTGCTGAGTTGAATTCAACCATACTCCAGGTGGAGGGGATGCGAACAAAGTCGAGAGGTGACAATGGGGACCTCCAGCTTGGAGTCTCCCTCCGTGAGGAGTGTGTATAGGTGATTATTGGGAAATAAGCTTGAAGAGTAAAATTGGGGTAGATTATGGAGAACCTTGAATGTCTAAGTAAGGAGATAGACTTTAAAGAAATGGACAGCATTTTAATAGGCAGTTTTAAAGCGGAAAAGTGACATGAGGGAGTATTACCTTTAAAAGATTAATCTTGGGGCTTCCCTGGTGGCGCAGTGGTTGAGAGTCCGCCTGCCAATGCAGGGGACACGGGTTCGTGCCCCAGTCCGGGAAGATCCCACATGCCACGGAGCAGCTGGGCCCGTGAGCCATGGCCGCTGAGCCTGCGCGTCCGGAGCCTGTGCTCTGCAACGGGAGAGGCCACAACAGTGAGAGGCCCGCGTACCACACACACACAAAAAAAGATTAATCTTAATGTAAAGTACGGACTTTGGATGATAATGATGTGTCACCGTAGGTTCATCAGTGGTAACAAATGTACCACTCTGGTGTGGGATATCTACAGTGGGGGAAGTAGTGCCTGTGTAGGGGCAGGGGAAATCTCTGTTCAATTTTTCTGTGAACCTAAATTGCTCTAAAAAATAAAGTCTATTAAAAAAAAGGTTAATCTGACATCTGAGTGCAAAGTTAATGGGGATGAGGAAGATCCTGTTTTGAGAGACCGAAAGCTTATGTGGTCTGGGGAGTCTTCTTTAAGAAAAGGAGTATAAATTCACAAATACAAAACTAGGTACAAGCACTTGAAAGGGGTCTGTCTATGCAAGGAAGGCATCCTGGAGTTTAGGATTTATTAGCTAAATGATAAATCCACTTCTAGAAGGGAGTGACTCTAAAAGCAGGGGATCCAATCAGAAAGCAATTGTAATATCCCAGACCCACGAACAGAAGGACAGAGAACAAAGTATCAGCAAAGAAAATGGAAAACGGAGAATGAGTTTGGGCATTAACAGGGGAGGAAAACCCATAGTGATTAGTGGGATCTGAGGGGAGGAAGGGATCAGCAGAAGTGACTCTAAGGTTTGTACTGCAGTCAGAAAAAGGGAAATCAGGGCAGGAACCTGGGGGGGGGTGCTGCCTTTAGATGGCAGCACCTCTCTGGGGGGGTGGGAGTCCATGGGCAAGCTTTCCTAAGTGCTGGACACAGTGCTAGGCCCAGTATCTTTATGGAAGCTGTGCATGAGAGAGATTTCTAAGCCAGAGAATCTGACTCTGAAGAGAGGCAGCATCCTCAATGGGAGGAAATTTTCAATCCTGTGACATTTCGATTCTGCTTTCCCGTTGGCCCCAAGAAATCTTAGAGGAATAGAAAATTGTATTACTTGCTCCAAGAATCAGAATAAAGACAGGAAGCAGTGGTTGCTGGTTACCTTTTCCGGGAGTGGCCCAGAGGATGTTTACAGGAAAGATTCCTTTCTGACCTTTGACTTGTAGATCTTTCAGACTAGAAATAGGGCCTCCAGAGTAGAAATCCTAGGGGGACAGAGCAAATACAAATAATAGATAAAACAGAAGAGGAATTTTCCAAGTCACAAAGCACCCTTGCACATCCCTCAAAAAGAAAGGAAAACAGCTGGGGAGGGGGTGTGGAGAATCCTCCTTGATACAGGATTACATCTCCATTCCTGTCGCTCCCCTCTTCAGTCTCTGTCTTTTCACCCTCCTCCCTCATTTCCTAAATTCCCTTCCATTGACTAAACAAGAATATTAAATGGAGGTAGGGGCAGGAAAAGCCTATATATAAGTGGTTTCCCCAAATCGTAGGTTATTTTAGAAGATGAGCCATCCTTGCTGTCAGTACAGTTACACCAGCTAAGGTCACAGTATTTACCAAGTACACAACTAATCCAACTAGGACTGCAGTCAGGTTTGGCCTCTCGTAGTGATCAGTGGAGTTGTCAAGTTGTTCTCAAATATCAGGGTACAAATCCTTGCATATCACTCCCTAGTGGGGTAACTGTGGTCAGGTTATCCTGTTTCCTTATCTGAGAAGTGGAGATAACAGGAGGTGACCATGGAAAGTAATTAGCAGAGTCCTTAGACAGGCAGGAAGTACAAAGGCAGGTCCAGATTTTATGGGGCCTGAAGATTACATAACTTTGGGGGTCCTCTTAAATAAAAAGAAGCTAAATCTTACTTTTGCAAGTTTTATATGAATACATTGCTAAGGCCCTTCCCAGGGTCTGGGAAAGACTTGTTAAAGTGGGAGGACCTGAAGCTTCAGCTTCATCAGATTCAAGGTAAACCCACCTCTGAATAAATGTTCAAAATCGATGTTAGCTTCTGCTGTTCTGTATTTATTTTAAAAATGTTTATAGAGCACTTACTATGTGCCAGGCTGTGAGGTCCTGCTAGGTGTTAGGGGTGTTACACATCTGGAAATTCTATGCCCTAGGTAAAAGGAAGGTCATTAAATATGAAAGCAAACCAAACTCCTTATCTAAAGAATGTGGTTTGATTTGACAAAACATCCCCAGCTAATAAATGACTGCAAAGCCCTTTGCAGACCTCCTTAACAGAAATACAGCACCAGTGGAATAGATGAGCTTCTTGTAATCAGTATTAAAATTTTTTTTCATTAAAAAACATTGTGGTAAAATACATATACATAAAATCTTAACCATTTTTAAGTATACAGTTCAATGGTATTAAGTACATCCACATTGTTGTGCAACTATCACCACCATCCATCTCCAGAACAATTTTTATCTTGCAAAACTGACCCATTAAGCCCTAACTCTCCATTTCCCCTTCCTCAGAGCCCCTGGCAACTACCATTCTATTTTCTGTCTCTATGATTTTGACTACTTAGGGTAGTCAAATACTCTAAGAGTATTTGTATCTTAGATCTGTAAGAATCCACTTATAGAGTACTTCATGTAAGTGGAATCAGACAGTATTTATCTTTTTGTGACTTGCTTATTTCACTTAACCTAATGTCCTCAAGGTTCATCAATGCAGTAGCATGTGTTAGAATTTCCTTCTTTTCTTGAGGCTGAGTAATATTCCATTGTATGTACATACCACATTTTGCTCATTCGTTCATCCGTCGACGGACACTTGGGTTGATTCCATGTTTTAGCTATTGTGAATAATGCTGCTGTAAACATGGGTGTATAAGTGGTGATCATTTTTACTTTGCTTTAGAAATTTTGCATCCGCACGATCACTGGTTAGAATGTACTTGGATTATTGCTTTCCTTTGTCACATGAGAATTATATAAAGCAGTCAAATGCCCGAGAGCCAGTAATCAAACTTAAGTTCTTCCTCATAGTCGATCCCTATATTACTGCTAGGACAAGGACAGTGGGTCAGTGGAGCTCCGATCTAGGACTTAAGAGATCTGGGTCCTGGTGTCAGCAATGCAGTGAGTGTTAGTTACTTATGTGATATTAGGGAAAATTCTTTCATTTTGCTGGACCTCAGTTTCCTCATCTGTCTTGTTGAGTGATTTGGACTAGGAATTCCTTTCCAGGGTGATCAGTTCAGCCTGCGTCTTGGGAAATTCCTCATTTCCAGGCAAACTAGGATGGTTGGTCACCCTCCCTTCGTCAAGTACTCAAATATGACACCAGATTTTTTAAAAACGTGCTGGATTAAACAGAGTAAGGCTGTTTACCACCCTCCCCCAGGAAATATCAAAAGGGAATGCAGCAGCTGAGTCAGGTTAGGACAAAATTCCAAATGTGTAATTTTTAACAGGCCTTTTGGGAAAGGGTTGATTTCAGATCCTGTTAAGTAGTCATCCCTCACAAATGTTCTGGTCAGGGAGGTTTGTATGTTAACGATTAGACAAGAGCTGTTAAAATCTCAGCTGAGCAGCTTAAAATATTTTCTACTATTAATAAATAGCTTGGCTTCTCATGGAACCAACTGTAAAGCAGGTAGGATTTTTTTTTTCCCTCAAAGTGCACACTTCTATGTCATGGAGGAAAAATAAAACAAACAATAATAGCAAATGAACAAAATTAAACTAAGATGTGCTCCTTGTCTGATCTGCAACTAAAAGGAAAGCTGAGCCTGGACTATGTTGTAATTCCCCCTCCCTTATATAGGAATGTGCTGCCTCAAATCCCACATGAGCCCCCTTTACTGGGAGGATAATTCAGCCAGATTCCAGCTACCATAAGCAAACAGGCAGGGCTGGTGTGAATGAAGTCAATGAAGATTTTGAGGACTGTTAACTTATAGGAGTGAAATGAATTCCTGGTTGATTTGGGCAAAAGAAGCATTTCAGCTCAATCTGTTGGTTGCATATTTTTAGATTATTTGTGATTTCAATACTAGGTCCATGGGCAGTTATAGTGCATTATTGATTAGATCGGGTCTTGACATAGGGCCTAAATGGCAACGCTGGGCCCAAACAACCTTCTCCCTACAAGTATACATAGAAATAAAAAGACAATTCCCCACATCAATTATTATTCCCTGTAGAAAATAGTTCAATGACCCTTTTTTTCCAGTCTGTCATGATAGACTCTGTATTTATAGATCAAGTTATATTTTATAAAACATTATGTTTTATAAAGCAAATACATCATTCAAATTTCATACATTAAGATAATATGTGTAAGGTAAGACATTATTATCCCCATTTTGTAAATGGAGGAATGGAAGCCCAGAGAAGTTAGGAGTTTTTCCCACAGATACAAAACTGGAAAGTGACAGAGCTGGTCTCAAACCTAGGTCTTCTCAACCAAAATCAGGACTTATTACAATGCAAAGCAAAATGTGTTTTGCTATTTTAAAATATTCCTTCTAGCCATTTTGCTAATCTTTCTCATGCATTGATACCATCTAAAGATAATGATTAACAGGAGTTTAGAGAGAGTTTTAAAAGAGAAGAGGGTCAAAAGCAATGTTGGGTAACACCTCCATTTAAAGGACTAACAGGAGGAAGAGGAGACAGCAAAGAAGTTGGTGGGGTGCTCTGAGAAGGGGCAGGGGACCCAGCCAGCTCAGTGCTGCCTCCAAAGCTGAGGGAGGGGAGAGGAAACCTGGTCCATAAGGATAATAATTGACAACGACTTGGGGTTTGGTGTTCAGGGAAGTATTGATGACCTCAGGGGGCACAATTTCTTGTAGCCAGAGTCTTGGGTTCAGTAAACCCAAATATTCACCCTCAGCCCAACAAACCCTCAGATGCTGGCTGTGTTCCCATTCCACTCCAGTGACACTGATGAGCAGCTCTCCAAGCAGCCACTTGCACTTTTGAGTAACTTTCACTCCTTAGGAGTTCACTCTTAAACAGAGTGCCTGCTGCGTTCTGGGCACTCTTCTAACTGCTAGGGTTGAGAGCTGTAAACAAAATGTTCAAACTCTCTGCATTCATAAACTTACCTTCTAGTGGTGAGAAATGCCTTAAACAAAACGAAGTGTGCTGTCAGGTGGGAAGAAGTGCTATGAAGAAACATCAAGCAGGAGGTGATTGTGGGGAGGAAGAGGGGCTTATATCTTGCATTAGATAGCCAGGGAAGTTCTCTCTGACATAATTCTGTTTGGGGAAAGGCCCCAATGAAATGAAGAAGCAAGCCATGTGGATGGATAACTAGGGAGAAGAGCACCTCAGGCAGAAAATACAAAGGCCCTGGGGTCAGGAACAGCAGGAGGAGGAGGATAGGAGGTGAGATCAGGGAGGGATGCGATGAGGGGGAATATGGGTGCACCATGCAAGGCCTTGAGAACCACGGCCAGCTCTGTGTCACCATGGTTTTTGCCCAGAGCTAAAAAATGAAGTTGACGAGTACTGAGATGGGAAAGTCTGGGGGAGGTGCAGGCTTAGTGGTAAAGATCAGAAGCTCAGATTTTGAAATATTAGGTTTTACCTGCTCATTAGACATCTAGGAGGATATGTTGACAGGGTGAAGTCTTCAGGGCAGAGGCCCAGGCTAGCAGCAAACAGACGGTGTATAAAGCCACAGACCAAACGGGGTGTAGATGGAGCAAGGATGAGGTCTCCCATTTACAGTTCAGGAAGCTGTGGCCTCCAGCAAAGGTGGAGAAGGAGTAGCCAGTGAGGCTGAAGCACTTGGAGAGAATGATGCCTTAGAAACTAATGAAGCAAGTGTTTGAAGAAGGAGGGGGCGGGATCAGATTTGTACAATGCTAATAGGTCAAGCAAAATGAGGATCAAGAACAGGCCACTGGGGGGTTCCCTGGTGGCTTCCCTGGTGGCGCAGTGATTCGGAGTCCGCCTGCCGATGCAGGGGACACGGGTTCGTGACCCGGTCCGGGAAGATCCCACATGCCGCGGAGCGGCTGGGCCCGTGAGCCATGGCCGCTGAGCCTGTGCGTCCGGAGCCTGTGCTCCGCAACGTGAGAGGCCACAACAGTGAGAGGCCCGCATACCGCAAAAACAAACAAAAAAAAGAACAGGCCACTGGATATGGCAACATGGAGCTCATTGGTTATCTTGAGATTTGTGTGAGGGGGAAGTGGAGTAATGAGGAGAAAAACCTGACTGGAGTATATGTTCAAGAGAAAATGAGGGAAGAGGAGGTGGAGACAGCAAGTCTGACAACTTTTTCAAGGAATTTCGTCATAATGAGAATCAGAGAAATGAGGCAGGAGCTGGAAGGAGATATAGGGTGAGAAGACAGTGTTTGGTTGCTTGTTTAAGATGGGAGATATTACAGAATATTTGCATATTTATCCAAATAAGCCAGTAGACAGAGCGAGATAGATGATGCAGGAGAGGAGACAATGGCAGGAGCAAGGTACTTGCATGGAGAATGCGGAAGAGAGCCAGGGCCCAGGTGAGTGTCGGCCTTGGAGAGGAACACAGACAGTTACAGGAGGAGCCTTGCAACGGGAGGAACACAGAATGCAAGGACGCAGATGCAGACATTTGATAGATTTAGTGGTACGTCTGTGGAAGCTCCCTTATTATGCTTTTATTTTCTAAGTAAAATAAGAAGCAAGCCCGACAGTTGAAAGTGAGAAGACTTGAGGAGACAGAGAATCAGTGAAAACCTGTCTTTGGAGAATGGGAGAGTCAGAGGAGATCGATGAGGACTGCCAGGCAGCAAAGGTTTGAGGTCACTTAAGATGATGTTGTTGTTGGGTCACTGAGGTTAAGCCACCAGACTCCGGGCCTCCCTCTGCTCCCACTCCTCAAATGTGGTCTCTATTAAAACATATAGCATCTATTATTTTATTTGATCTACAAACATCTGTGTCACACTTAACCAAGTCCCAGGTATTTGTAGCTGCAGTCAGGGCTCGTTCTCTCCAGGGTCAGGCTCAGAGGTGGGTAGGGAGGAGGGAGGGGGAGGTTGACTCCAGTAGGCTCGGTAGCTCTCACGCCCTATGAACAGAGGGAATCAATATTCTTTGAAAGTGGCAAACTCCCTTCAGGAGGGAGGAAAGAAGCAGTTGGAAAACGTGGCTTTGATTTGAGAACTAAATGAACTTCGATATACTGAACCCCAGAATTATGCAGGCCTACCCACCCAGGCTTAAGCTTCGATGGACCTTCACAGACCTTCCCAAGGGGCCCTGTGTGAAATTTACAGCATGGAAGAGAAAAGGCAGAAAACAAGTGACCCCCTGTAGGCAACTAACTGCCGAGAAGAGAGAGACAAGGAAGGTGTGTTTGCACCTGGCACAGGTCCAATTTCTCTTTCCAAAGTCACCAGTGAGGTACATTATGCTATCTGGTGGGGATAGAGTGGGACAGGGCTAGTTGGAGAGAAGGAGACCAGGAGTGTGATACTAATTCATGTCCCCCACATGGAAGAAAACAGCAGGTATGGGGAAGGAGGTTTCCCTCCTAACGGTCATCAATTGAAAGAAAGGTCTTGGACCATGAGAAGCTGTCCAGCACCATGCCTGGGCCTTGAACCTCCCTTCAGCCCTGAAGCGAGCACTGGGTAGGTGAGAGGGAGTGAGGAATTTGAGGGTATAAACAAGGAAGTGATTACCATGTTGGCCTATGTAATCTGAGCTAGCCAACAAGGGAAGTGAGATAGTGAAAAGGTGGTAGGGCCAACCAATTGGAGGCCCAAGTAAGTCAGAGAATGGTTGGCTTCGAAGTCTCAGAGGGAATGTGCTGGAAAGGTCGCAGCCTTTCACATACCGAAAAACTACTGCTATGATCCTCTTGAGTCTTTTGGCTGGAATTAAACGCACCCAGTTCCTTCACTGGTCCTCGTGTAAGAATGTTTCAAGTATATTTATAAACAGACTGGTTGTTTTCCACTGCACATGTACCAGCTTGTTCCTTTGAACGTGTGGCACCTGGAGACCACTACAAGACTCCATCCAGCGGAAGTAGGCAGGAGCCCATCTCCTCTGGCCATAGATGCCCTCCCTCAACAGGTACAGGAAGCCAGGATTTCATTCCTCTTTCAGTGTTTCCATCCCCCTGCTAACTCACCTTGAGCTGTCCGGCTACTGCAACACCCATGTTTTGTTGTGTTTTTTTTTTGCGGTACGCGGGCCTCCCACTGCTGTGGCCTCTCCCGTTGCGGAGCACAGGCTCTGGACGCGCAGGCTCAGCGGCCATGGCTCACGGGCCCAGCCGCTCTGCAGCATGTGGGATCTTCCCGGACTGGGGCACGAACCCGCGTCCCCTGCATCGGCAGGCGGACTCTCAACCACTGCGCCACCAGGGAAGCCCAACACCCATGTTTTTTGATTCAAGTACTGCTGCCAGGTAAGGGCTTTACCACCCCACACCTAGCCAGCTGGATTTTTTGGACCTTGTGTGTATATTTACCCATATTAAATAGCAAAGGTTGGAGGAGTGACTTATTTGTGGGTTATTTCAACTCACTAAAATTTCTTGCTTCATGACATGTTTTTTTATCCATTTCTTGATGATTTAGTATTAGTCTCAGAAATTTTTGGTGGTGAAGGGAAGTATATAATTTATTTACATTTATTTATTCAGCAACCGCAAATCTTTATCAAGAACCTTCTAAAAGGTCAGTATTGGGATACAGCAGTAGACAAATCAGACATAGCCCCTGCCTTTGTGGAGTATGCAGTGTAGGATCAGAAGAAGGATTTTCCTTTTGGCTTGTATTTTTAATAAGGCAGATCTCAACTTACTTAGAGACCTGAACTTATCTATTGGAATTTCTTCTTTTCTCCTCTAGTTATAACAGAAGAATTGACCCTATCCCTCCAAAAACCAGTCTCTTTACTTCTACTTTTGGATTCATCCCTTCTCACCTATTTCCTCTCTCTCCTGCATCATCCAGCTCTTTCTCTCTACCAGGTGATTCCATTCAGCACAGGCATCTGCTCAAATATTTCTCACCTTCAAAAACCCTTTCCTTGACCCACATTCCCCTCTCCAGCTACTGCTCTATTCCTTTGTGTTCCTTCATAACAAAACTTCTTCTTCTTCAAAAAATCTTTTACGCATGATGTATCTGAGGCTGGAAACAACGTGGGTGTATTTGGAACAGCTGCGAGTGTCATGGCAGAGAGCTGATAAGTGACGAACGACACTTTCCAGAGTGGTAGGCACTGAGAGCAAAGCCCTCTGCAAATATTTTGATGGTAGGTGGCTGTGTCATAGCAAAGCAGGAACTGACCTCCCCTCGGCAGACCTATGCTGAATCCTGGTTCTACCATTCTCTAGCTGATGTGACCCTAATCAAGTTACTTAACTTCTTTGAGCCTCAGTTTCCTCATCTACCAAATAGAAGTAGAGATATTGTTCTCATAAGTTTGTTGTGACAATGAAATAGAATAGCTGAAAGTGTGAAGCAAATGTTAGGAGGTATTATCATACAGTAACATTTAAAAGAAGGAGGTTCACCCCAGTGGCATCTGGGTTCATACCAAACCAGAGCCTGAGACAAAGGCTTGCATGCACGACACCCCTGTTGTACATTTGGAAATGTGGTTTTGGGGAGCAGGACTGGGAAGAGGAGGAGTGAAAGAGAGAAGGAGGGAGGGAAGGCCAGTACAAGTATGTGTTGGTCAGGGCTGCAGGTGACAGGTGCTCAATGTCACACAACCTTCTGAGGCGCCTTATGAAATGCATCTCTGAACGGTCCCCTGAGGAACTAAAAGGGGGCGCACTTATCCAGAGATTTGTACCTCTGTTGGTCAAGGGTGGCCCGCTAGGCATTGACTCCCCATCTCTTCAGGGCTGCACACTTGTGAGTGCCAACTGGACCCCAGGGGAGGAAGTGAAAGCAAAAGGTGCAGGATGAGGAAAGGCCATATCAGGTTGTACCTTTGACACTTGCTCGAAACGGGTTCCTGCAGCAGCAGCTGGAGTAAGGAAAGGGATCAGGAGGGTTTGAAATGGGGCAGAAGATACAATCCCAGCTGACAGACATGAAAACAAAGAAGATGATGGCATGCCTTGGCTTTAGTATTGATAGCAGTTATCATATACCATCTCTCTGCAGAAAAAGAGGGTAGATCTTAGACATTATTTTTCCATCATATTTTCTGAGGAACTATGTATTTCTGTAGAATTAAGAAATGCAATCCCCAAATGCCCCACCTGGCTTTTTGAAATTGAAAGAGACCCAGAGCAAGACCTTAGATAAACTGCTTAATTTCTCTGGTGAAGTAGGGGAAGGGGGTGTGGGGTAAATTGCTACTACTACTACTATGAGTATCTTTTCCCCTATATTCTAGTGGGGTTTTTTTGCGGGGGAGGGAAGGAAAATTCCTCAAACAATCTATGTAAAAATATTTTGTAAACTAGGAAGGATTATTATCATTTGGGCATTATTAAGCATTAATTACTAAAATTATTTTCTAAGATATTTTATTATAATCAAAATAATTCAAATTCAATCAAATCCACAGACCTAGAGCATAAACTTTGTGCCAGGCCTCGTGTAATCCACTATGTATTCAAAGATGCATAGACAGGAATGACAAAGAGTTACATTCACTCTTGAGGACTACACATGGGTACTACTATCATTGCAAGAAAAAATAAAAGCATCAATGCTTTGCCAGATGGAAATGTTCAGAAACAAATGTCTTACAAATGTTGAAAATGTGTATATGTTGTCCAGCAGTCAAAACAATAGAAATAATTAGACAACTTATTGTGTCATTCTCTAATTTACCAGATCTAGCATTTGTTTAACAGGGGTAAAGGCTGGCAATGTGCTCCTGCCTAGGAAAATTATTTAAAATGACACTCCTAAATTCAGGAGCACTTTTCCTTTCGAAATTATTTTAAAACAATTAAATACAAACATATAAGATTCATGGCAGCAAGAACGACTGAATATGATCAGGAGTCAGGAGACCCTTGGTCATTTATTCACTCAGTCAATGATTATTCATTAGCACCGACTGTATGCCAGGTACTGTGTTAAGTGCTGGGTGGGTGTAGAGTGAGGAACAACACAGATGGTTAGTGTCCACATGAGAATGGCTGGGATTGCCTAGGGAGGGGGTAGAGTGTGAGGAGGGAAGAGGGCACAGGACCAGCCCCAAAGGATGCTAACATTTCAGGGTCAGGTGGCCCACAAATGAGAAGCCACCCAAGGAGAAGAAGTAGGCAAAGAGGCAGAAGGAAAAGCAAGAAGGAAAAGGAGAGAGTACATTCTCATAGAAGCTAAAAGAGAATGTATGAAGAAGGAACAAATAGCCTATCCTTATTGTAGACTATTGCTGAGACATCAAAGAAGGTGAAGGGCTGTGAAGGATCTCTCCACAGGAAGGTTACTGATGGCAGAACCAGAGCAGGTGTGTTAAGAAGTGACTGGGATGTGCATCTTCAAATGCAGACCACTCATTCACAAACCTGAGTCAACAAGACAAGAGCTGGATGGATGTGTGAAGATCAGGGAAAATTTTCAGAGATGGAAGATAGTAGATTATGTTTGGAAGCCGATGAAAAGAATTCATGAGAGTAATGTTACCTAAATCGTTTTTTAAGATGCAACTTCCAGTAAGAAATATATCTTAACACACTGGGACTCAGTATGTGCTCTACACACATACAATTGAGACAAATGTTTCAGAAAACAGTAGTTTAATGAAATAATGCTTGCCTTTATTATGTGCAGTGGCTCTGATAATTTCTATTCTATTCATTTTAAATTAAGTTTTTAAAGTATAATTGATTATATGCTCTATGTAATAAATTTAAACAAAACAAAAGTAGTACAGTAAAACTCAAATTTCTCCTTCATACCTGCCATCCTTCCAAATCCCATTTCCCAGCTCAGAGGAGGAATGGGAATTAACAATTTGATGTGTATCCTTTGAAAGCATTTTCTGTGCATTTAAATAAGTATGCACACACACCACAAAGTTGTTTTGTTTTGGTTTTTACGAATGTGATCATACATACTCTTGTTATGAAACTTGATTTTCTTTTCTCTATCTCTCTCTGTTGAAGGGATTTTTATGTTAATACATTATCATCCACCTCATTCTTTAGAAAGGCTTGTAGTTTTCCATATGAATGTACTGTGATTTATTTAAAGCACCCCTCTATTGCAGGACAGTGAAATTGATTCTAACTTTTTAGTTTCACACAGTGCTACAATGAACATCTGTCTAGAGATGTGAATAATTTTAAGGAAGAGAATCTTGGAAATAAATAAATAAATAAAAGAATAGGAACATTTTGATAGCTATTACCAGATAGGCTTCTTTAAAGGCCAAGGTCAGTGTACACAATGACATATGATAATCAATGATAGTCTATTGTCAGTGATAGTCTATAATCAATTTGTCCATTTTTTTGGGTCTATTTCTTGATTTTTGTCTTGCTTTGTAAGGACTTTCTCATTATGAAAATCATAAACACTCTCCCATATTTCTGTTTATTAATTTTATAGTTTTATTTTGTATTTAACCTATAGCTTTTAAAATGTATCCAATTTTTTAAATTGGTGAGAAGGGGAAATAAAACTATTTTTTTCCCACATGGGCAGCCAATTTTTCCAACACCATTTTGTTAAACATTATAACCTTTCCCAATGTTGTAAAATCTACCTTTATCTTATCTGTATTCTAATCTGTGGTCTCTGGTCTGTGCCATTGATGTATTATCTATTGCAGCAACAATTCCACGTGATTTAATGAAGCTTTATGGTTTATTTGATAACTGGGAGGGCAATATTGCCCCTGTTGCTTTTGTTTTTCTCATTTTTTTGGTTATTCTTGTGTAATTACTTTTAAGGACAACCTTTACAGTCACTTTATGTTCCATTATAAAATCCCTTTAGGGTGTTGGCCGCGATTTGCCTATATTTTCTGTATGAAATGTTATCCAAAGTCATCCATTTACAGTAAGGCATAGAGGATCAGATGTTTGAGGAGAGTGAGGGTTTGAGATCATTGTAATGCAAACTAGAAGAGGGGCTTCCCTGGTGGTGCAGTGGTTAAGAATCCGCCTGCCAATGCAGAGGACACGGGTTCGAGCCCTGGTGCGGGAAGATCCCACATGCTGTGGAGCAACTAAGCCTGTGCGCCACAACTACTGAGCCTGCGCTTTAGAGCCTGCGAGCCACAGCTACTAAGCCCGTGTGCCTAGAGTCTGTGCTCTGCAACAATAGAAGCCCTCGCCCGCATGCAGCAACGAAGACCCAATGCAGCCATAAATAAATAAATTAATTAATTAATTAAAAAATAAAAGTAGAAGAGCTGGCTTAACAGAGTGTCCTACAGAGGAGAAAGCAGCCAAGAATTTATAAGAGTGTCTATCTGCAGTCTGGGTGAGTTTTTCATCCACGCTCAGCTGCTCATGAGCAGGCATGAAGAAGGATTTAGTTGGGTTCATGCTGGGATTGGGTGTGGCTAAGACAAGCATAATGGAGGGAGAGAAGAACAAAAGAAATGAAGATATTTTTATCTCTTTGTCTTCCTTTTGGTAAAGATAGAACACAAATAATTTTGTTTTCTATTCATCAAATGGGAATATGTGTGAACAAATGAAGAGAGGTGCAATTTTTTTGTTTTGTTGTTGCTTTAAACATGTCTGTTAGTAAAATAAAAATGTTAACTTGTGAGCAAGAAAGCTAAATTACAACTGATCTCAATATTGTATAAATAATTTATCATACGTATATAATCATGTTACACTTGAGATACTTCCCTTGTAACAGGAGAGCACTTTTGGTGTGAACTCCTATTTTTTGCATGTGTATATATTTCCCTAACATTTTCTTTGGTACTAAGCATTCTCAAATGTGTTCCCAGGGGTATCTGGAAATGTTGGTACATATCCATTTGGCAGTTTAGGGATTTGTTAGAGTGTGGGAAAATTCCGAGGTTATTTTCAGGTTACAACAACTGAATACTTCTTTACAGGTCCAAAGAACAATCTAGTTTTAAAACTGTAAGGATACCTTAGTCTTGGTCCTCACTGAGAGGAGAAATTACTTCTATCTTTGAAGAAATATCATTCCAAAGAAAATCCTGAGTTAGAAAATTGTAGACCTAAATCCAGATGAAATTTAAAAATCTACTAATATTTCAAATTGCTTAGTGGTTTATTATATTTTCCTTTACTTAGACAAGTAAAGTTAAATTACTACTAAAGAAGGTAGTCATAAGGGATATGACCATGGATATGATGGATTCACCATGGATGTGATGGATATCACCATGGATATAAAAACCCAATATTTTTACACTTTTCCTCTCTGTGAACCCAGGTTTCAGCAGGGTGATTTTCTGTTTCACCCTGAGGAAATAACTCAGAGTCACTCCTTTGGGGCTTTCCAAACTCTTGAGATGCTCTCCATTCTCATCATAGCTCTTTCAGCCTGACTGCCTTGTAGGTAGGGAAAGATCCAAAAAAGCTATAGCAATCCCACTGATACCCAGGGCTCAACTACTGCAAAGAAGAGGACATGATGTCCTATAAGTTGGTTAGGAAATGGCCTCATCTGAAGGCATCTGGCTGCTGTGTCCATACTTTCCATCAGCCTTCAGAATATCCTCCGTATCTCCTTCAGTCATGGCAAGCCTGGACTCATACTCATAAATTTAAATGAGTTGTTGTTCTAGTCTAGACTCTCACTGAACCAAAATGTGGTCAGATGGGGTGACCACATTTTTCAAGAGTTGCCAGAAACCTCACATTCAACTGCCCTACTCACGTATCCTATGCATGATCAACCACAACTTATTCCCTGAACTTTGAGGGAAGGCAGTGAAAATAAACATGAAACTTCAGTGTATTCTTGGCATGTTCCACCAATTAGAAAATTCGCATTTCAGATTCCGACTCCTTTTGACACTGTCTCCATCCAATTATAAACCCAGTCGATTTTAACTCAAAATATATCTCTTACATCATCCCCTCCTATCCATTGGCACTGCCAAGCCCTTGGTTCAAGTCTTCATCATTGCTCATCTGATCCACTCTAAAGCCAGTCTCTCTCATCTTTTGAAAAGGTACATCTACTCATAGTACTCTCCTATCAATTCTCTGTGGCTTATATGCCCAAATGGTTGATCTGAGTTCTTTCAAGTTCTGGTCCTTACCTATACGTTTCCTGCCTCATCTTCTATCATTCTCTCATTGATGTTCTGTGCTCCTACCACATAGAACAGCCTGCACTTCCAGTGCTGTTCCCCTTGCCCGGGGATGAAATTAAAAATACTTAAAGAACACAAACAAGTCAATCAGAACAAACCACATGACCACTGAGAGCTATTCATTAGGGCATTCTGCTGAACATCAGCTCAGACTGCTGTTTCTAGCACCTTGACCATGATTCTCTGGGGGACTTCTGCAGATCCTTTACATGGTCCACAGAAGACTGGCCGTTAAGCAGTGGCTGGAGGTAAAAGACAGCATCATTTAGATGGTTTATGGACATGAAGACACCATGATTAACATTTCCAGCACCTAGGTAGAGACCGAAGTATTTGCACAGTAAGAACTATTTGCAGAGCCTGAAGTGACCTTTTCTATTTTTTGAGATGTGCTCAAAAAAGCCACTGCCTCGTCTCTGGTTGCCTTGTAGATAGTTTTGCCTGCTTATGTTTTTCAGAATTTAATCAGCCAGAGACATGTACTTCTCACACAGGCTCACCAGCAGATCTTTTTTTTTTTTTTTAACCAGGATTAATCTTTTTATTTCCATGCTGACTAGGAAACATTATGTCCTGAACTGACCTAAAAGTACAAGGAAAAGTTCCAGGATCTTCTCTAACAAGAAAGAAAATAATACACGTTTTTCTTCAATCCAAATAATGGTTGTGCTAACTAGTTGTCATTAATCATATTTCCTACATCCACATTGTTAAAAAGTTACTGTATCTTCAAGTCACTGCTCCATACAAAACACTAAACTAACACTGAGAGGAATTTTAAAGAAGTAACCGGCACAGTCCACGCTCTCTGTGAGCTGACAGTCTGCTGTGGAGATAAGAAATGAACAACTGAAGTCATCATTTTTATGGAAGCAGTACATGGTGTGCTGCTCACAAATAATAAACACTATGTCAGTTAAGGGGAAGAACTGACTATGCCTCTTTTTCAGTTAGGTGAGGCTTTCTGGAGGAGTTGGGTCTTGAGCTGAGCACTGAAAGGTGGGTAGAGTTTCAATACTGTCCCAGCGGGAGAACCAGTATGTGCTATGGACACAGATAACACGGGGCAGGGTAAAACAGGACCTAGACCTTGAGATGAGGCTAGAAAAGTCAGCGAGGTCAGACTGCAAAGAAAATTGTGCCAGGAGGAGGCATTTGGGGTTTAGACCAGGAGTAAACCTCTTAAAGTTTTGTTAAACAGGAACTTGACATAAAGCAGCATTTAAAATACTAATCAGGTGATAGTAGTTAGCAAGCAGTGTGCTGGGAAGAAGCATGGAATAGTAGAAAACAGCAGGGGCTCTGGGGTCAACTATTGGGTTTGAGTCCGGCTTGGACACTCTCTAACTAGGTGGGCTTGGACCAGTTACTTAACCTCTAAGTCTCCATATAACCAGTGATAAAAATAGAGATTATACCTCATTCTAAGGATTATTATGAGAATAATAATATTTTACATTTATGCCTGTTGTCTCATTTAATCCTTACATCACTGTTCTATTATGGTAAAATATAGATAACATGAAATTTACCATTTTAACCTATTTTAAGTGTACAGTTCAATACCGTTAAGTACATTCACATTGTTGTGCAACCATCACCACCAACCATCTCCAGAACTTTTGTCAGCTTCCCAAAGTGAAACTCCATATCCATTAAAATATAACTCCCCGTTCCCAGCTTCCAGGCCCTGGCAACCACTCTTCTACTTTTTGCCTCTGTGAACTTGACTACTCTAGGTGCTTCGTGTAAGTGGAATCACACAGTGCTTATACTTTTGTGTCTGGCTTCTTTCACTTAGCACGATGTCTTCAAGGCTCATCCGTATTGCAGCGTGTGCCAGGATTTTCTTCCCTTTTAAGGCTGAATACTATTCCATTGAGTGTCTTACATCACTGTTTTATCACAAGAAAATGGGACTTAGAGAGATTAACTTGTCCAAAATAGCATAGCTAGTAAAAAAAAGAGGTAGGATTTGGACTGAAGCAATCTGATTCCACAGCACATCCTCATTTCCCCTGTATATCCTGCCTCGTGTAGGTAAAGGACCTACCACTGCACCTGGCACAGGGTGTATTGCAAGAAGATATTTAGTTGTTCTTGATTATCTGTCACCGATTCCTCAGCTCATCCTGGTAACACAATTCCTCTTCTCCTTGAGGAGCTCTTTCTGTGATTGTATCACCCTCCACACAAGGTCTACAAGGTTGAGCATGTTACCCAGGCCAGGCCAATCATAGTCTTGCCTCTTTCCCCCAACAGGAACCTATTCAGGAGTGGTCACAAGGGTGCAATCAGAGTCCTCTCTGCTGCTATGAGGAGCTTGTGAGCCAGGGGTTGTGGTCATCAATTTCCCAGATACATGATCCAGTATATTCCTGGTTTTTGCTTTTAAGCTAATTAGAACTGAATTTCTGTAACTTGCAATAGAAAGGAAGCTGACTAATACAGTGGATCAAATGGCCCTCACGGGAATGGAAAGGAAGAAACTAGCAAGAAGCATTGTGAAGGTGTGTGGTGTGAGGAAAAGAGTCCTTCTGAGGTTTGGATTCCTGGTGACCAAGAATAATTTATTACTGAAGAAGTGGAAAAAGTTGCTATTTTGGGTATGGAAGAGAAAATTACTGGTGCTCCCAGGAGTCTTGAGTGCTATCTAGCTTCCAAAGGTAAAATGCACATTACTTATGATTACTAACTTCTTCATCCCCTTCTAGGATCTCAAACTCATCAAGTGTTCAAGGTCTGATTGGGGTAGGGCTTTTGGACTCTCACCTTTATCCTCCATCCCCACTTAGTAACCTAGTATAAATTCTCCTTCCAAATATAATCCATTCACTAATGTGCTCATTCATTCATGTAACACATACTTGCTGAGTGCGTGCTATATGTCAGGTACTGTGTTAGGTGCTGAGAATATAGTGATGAGAAAATAAACATGGTCCCCTCTCTTTCAGGAGTGTGTAGTCTAGTGGAGAAAGCAGGCATAGAATGGATTATCACACAAATGAATAGAACTAGAAATTGTGTTAAGTGCAATGAAGAAAATGGAGTTTCATGAGAGGTATGTTGGAAGGATCTAATTGAGATGGAGGAGAGTGAGGGCATTAAGGGATAGCTGCTCTGGTTTAAGCTAAGGCCAGCCCAAGGTGAGAGGTCAACACTGAAATGAAAAGTAGAGGTGGGAACCAGAGGTGTTAGTCTCACCTACCCAGAAGAAACAAGTGATTCACCCACCAGGAATGTGAGGCAGGAAGGCCTGAAACTGGTTTCTTTGAAGTGGAGCTACACAGGGCCTTAGAGAGGGACTGGCAAATAAATTAGCTATTGTAGGGACCCCACTGCCTGTTGCCCAGTCCCCTCTCAGTGACTCTGCTCATTCATTTGTTCATTTATTTACTCATTCAAGAAATAGTTATGGAATACCCACAGGTGGGGGGTATTTTGCTAAATGATGAGGATTCAGGAGAAGGAAGACAATCTCTAGTCTAGTTCTCAGCAGGAAGGCAGATGCACTGGAGGGCCCTCCCTCAAAAGGCTCCAAGAGACACCCAGATCTTTCCCTTAAGGAACCATTAGAAACAGGCTTATGTGCATGTTTGCTAAGACTTCTTTCTCTAGGCACTCACCCCTAGCGGACTTGTACACTTTTGTTTTTCCTCAGAGATTTATATCTAGTCCTTCCAGCAGAAGCAAAGCTCCTTTACCTACATAAAGCAAAGAAAGAGATCATGAGGGGCAACATGGCAGAAAGACACCAACCAGCGGGGCTGCGCAGTCCCTCCAGATAAACATAAGAAAAGGTCATCCAAACACAGGAAGACAGCCGTCCCCTTCCCTTTTCCTTTACCCCCTCCCCTTCCTCCCTGTGGCTCCCTTATCCCCAGAGGGTGGACCCAGCCTTTCCCAAAGTTTATTCTGAGACCTCCAGGCTCCCACAGTGGAACGTGCTGTGGACATGGGAATACAACAGCCCAGCCAACAGGGAAAACCAAAAATATAAACGGAGAGATTTAATAGATTCCTTTCTCTCTCTCCCTCAAAGTTAAAGCAGAAATGACTGCTGTTACTGCTTTTACTATTCTTGATATATCAGTCCTTTCAGGGAGGAGGCCTTCTGATGTTTATTGCAGTTGTCAGCAAACACTTTGCCCAGAAAAAAGTTAACGTCTGTTTTAGGATCTCAGTGCCACTGACTTGGTCCATTAAACAAATGCAATAAACTGTTAGGAAGCAAAGTCCCGAAAGCCTTGCATCTCAAACCCTGACAATGATTTTATGAATAACACTAAAACTGCAGGAAAAAATTTATAAGGCTAAATTTCCTTTAAACCCACTATTGGAATTTTATAAATAGGAACCCTGAGCCCATAAATAGGAAGTCATTTTGTCTTTAACAGACATATTCTGACCAAAACAGTGGTGAGAATATAAGCTTTGGTTTTTATTCTCCACTTAGGAGTAAAAAGGTTAATACTACAGGATTGTGTACCTCAATGTTATAAACCAGCATTTGTGAAGAAATGTTCAGTACCAATTTCAAAACAAACACAGTGTTTGAAAGAAAAGCATAATGGTGACCTTTCTCATTAGCTGTTGCTCAAACAAAGATATGTTCCAGCAATATCCGATGCTTCCTTCCTGCCAGGGCCTCCACCCTGTGCAATTTAAAACACTTGTGTTACATTCAAGCCAGAGCTGAGGATGTGGTGGAGCTGAGTTTCAGCAGCATTGTGTTTACAGTTTATTATTACTTTCTAAGTTTTTTAATGCTTTGTTTTCAAAGTTTATTGTCATGAGTTGGATTTGCAAGATTAAGTCTGTGAAACCATACAAATGAACTCATTATTTACTTATTCACTCTTCTTCTTCATCTCTCTATTTTTTTGTGGCACATAGTATCATAGGTCCTTTGTTTTTAATATAAATTTATTTATTTATTTTTGGCTGTGTTGGGTCTTCATTGTTGCACACAGGCTTTCTCTAATTGCTGCAAGCAGGGGCTACTCCTCATTGCGGTGCGCGGGCTTCTCATAGCAGTGGCTTCTCTTGTTGCCGAGCACGGGCTCTAGGCACACGGGCTTCAGTAGTTGTGGCGCAAAGGCTCTAGAGCGCAGGCTCAGTAGTTGTGGCACGTGGGCTCAGTTGCTCTGCAACATGTGGGATCTTCCCAGACCATGGATCGAACCCATGTTCCCCGCATTGGCAGGCGGATTCTTAACCACTGGCCACCAGGGAAGTCCTGCATCATAGGTTCTTGACCATAAGGACAGATAATTATATCATTGCTCTCTGGTAAATGTTTTTATGAATACATTGTAGGCAACAAACAAACTAAAACAAAAATAATTTTTAAGGACTATGCTTGTCTTGTGTAAAATGCTATAGATCTAAATAATCACAAATCTGAGAATGAAAGAGAGAGATTGAGAGACTGCTTTCATACAAGTAATCCTTGTGTTCTTCATGACCAATGATGCTAAATTAGGTAATATAAGTTGAAAATCATCGAAATCAAGGTGATTTTCCCATGGAACAACAAATAATGAAGAAGTGTTCTTCTGGTCCAAAGACCTAATGCTAAATCTTTATAGAAATGACCATAAACACTAGGTCCAACTATAAATGACATAAGCCATTTACATTTTTTACAATGGACATAATTTTATAATAGAAAAAATTGAATACATGTTATTCTAAAAGTAATTTTACTTTTTTATATGCAGTATAAATTATTCTAAAGTATATATACATGTGTTAAAAAGAGCTACATACTAATAAATCCCATGAAAGACCAGGGAGGTGAGTATCTCTGCTTAGCTTAAAACAGTCCAGGACTCTCCCTGCATCCAAGAGTGGAATCTGTCATCCTTTAACAATTTTGCTAACAATGGGGGAGTTCCTGTTTCCCCATGGAAAATCTGGACATTACTAGGAAAGGGGAAGGGAGAATGGTCAGTGGAGAGGCAACCAATGACCATCCAATTCAGTAGTTCACAGGAATTGTCATGAAAATTAAATAATACTGTGGATATAAGAGAGTTTGCATAGTGCCCCGTGCACGTGAGTGCTCAAGGGATGGGCTGAGACCTAAGCAAGGTCAGTCTCATTCCTTCCAGAAAATTTGGTCTATGGACACTGGAAGAGTCTCTCTTCCTAAAGGACCATGAGGTGCTGTCAGGTGAGCTTAGAGCTGCCAGTAACCATATTTCCCTAGGGGGCCCTATGGAGAAAGTCTGTCTTTTGTAAGAGAGATTAAGGAATAGAAACCTCTAAGAAACCTTAGAAATGAAAAAAGAGAGCCTTGATAGTGTCCTCCAAACCCTGGATCCAGATGTGTCTGAGGCTACCTCTGCCCTTGCCCTTGGACCCAGTTAAGTGAGCCAATAACTCCCTTTTTATTTTAAGCTAGTTTGAGTTTAGTTTCTATTACTTATGACTGAAAGGGCACAGGGCAATGCAACCTTCAAAATCATGAGTTCAAGAATCTTGTTTTTTCCACAACTTGTCATCTTTCCAGCTAGTTTGTTCGATTATGCCTTATTAGAGCACCCAGCGCTCTATCAACTCCTTTATTTTTCCTTATGGATTAGTCCCCTCCTGCCTTTACTTCCCCCCCTTTGCAACTAGATCTATGGTCCATCATTTCAAAAATTCCTTTGCCTCCATGTGGCAAAAATTCCATCCATGGAGCCTAACTACCTGCTTTCTCCATACTTGAACATGAGCAATTAAACAACACTAGAGAAAAATCACACAGAGCATACTGATTTCACCTTAAGTTCATGATCATACCTCAAATGACCCTCAGTATGGTTCAGCAATCCTGCTACAATTCTCTGGTTGGCTTTCTCTGATGTTCCCCAATGGTAACATCAGACCTTTCATCACTCTCATCTCTTCCTCCAGTCATCTCAATTGATGACCTCTGCTTCCTAGACAAAATGGAAACCATAAAACCATCTGCTACGATAGCCCATCCTCTATTAATTCCCTCTTCTTATAACAAAGGAATTATCTTTCCTATTTAATTCCCATTCTTTTATCTGAGACTGGGATCTCATCCCCTCCCACCTTGTCAGAAATCCACACTGTTGATTTGCCCTCCTCTAGCCTGTATCTCTAACATCACTAAGCTGAGTCGCGCTGTTTACCTCTCTAGAGGCACTTTTATCTTGTCTACACTGCTTGTGCTGGGGGAGGCTGAAGTCTGTATGAACTGTATCAGCAGGCTTCTTTGCCCTCTACTCCCTGGAGGTGTGGCCAATGGGAAGCCCCAGCAGGAGATCTGAGAGAGGGAGGACCATGAGATAGGAGTATTTATTTCTCTGACTTTTTCTTCTCTAAGTCTTCTTGGGTTTGCTGTTTCTTCTGACCAAAGTCACTGTCCTCTCAAAACAGCCCTCTCGGGCTTCCCTGGTGGCGCAGTGGTTGAGAGTCCGCCTGCCGATGCAGGGGACGCGGGTTCGTGCCCCGGTCCGGGAAGATCCCACATGCCGCGGAGTGGCTGGGCCCGTGAGCCATGGCCGCTGAGCCTGCGCGTCCGGAGCCTGTGCTCCGCAACGGGAGAGGCCACAACAGTGAGAGGCCTGCGTACCGCAAAAAATAAAACAGCCCTCTCCTTCTGGTTTCGGGGAATGACTGTGTCCGCCCCCCTCGCCCCCCTTTAAATCTAAGGTAATGGTTCCACTGGTTTTTTGCCCCAGGGTACTTTACAATCCCCTGTTGGATCCCTATATTGTAACTACACCATTGTAAATAGTCCCTTCCTCAAATTAAACTAACGTGAGTATGTCATCTGTTTCCTAGTGACTGACACACTCCTCCTCTCTAATGTATTCTTCTCATCAATGTATAAACATGTTCAAGTATCCTATCCTCACAGATCCTTAATCTTTACCTGTTACCTACTTTTTCTATTCTACATTCTTGATTACACCCCAGATCTCGTCATCAACTGGAATTGTTCCATCTCTGAAATCTTAAACTCTATTATCTGAGCACCATCTCCTAACCTTATCAATGCATATTTTTAAATTGTATCAAAAGCGCGAAGCCCCTTGACTCCTCCACCCCACCTCCAATTTCTCAGTCTCATCTTGTCCTCATTTCCTTCTACAGGCAGTTTAAAAGACAAAGGTACATCCTTTCAATCTCTGTCTTGCCTAATTGATACTAGCAATTCTATTTCTCCTCATTCTTTTACATACCCATCTGAAAAAACCCCAATCCTGGGTCAACTCAACTAACCACTTTCTCCACCTTATACTTAACACTGGTGGAGAAGAACATGCATTTGTAGATATTGGAGTCACTATTCTTTTAAGATCTCTAACCTCACCTCTGACCCTTCTAGGTGTCCCTAGTCAACATCTTCCCTTTTTCCCCAAAACAATGCAATTTCAAATCTTCTTAAACTGAAAGCAGGGGTCTATGCTTGCCATTTTACCTTTCTCACTCTTTTTCTCTCCTTAATTCACTCCAGTACCTTTCAGTTTCACACTGTCCACTGATGTTGCTTTTGGCATGGTCAGCAATGAATTCCTAATTTCTCAATACAATTGAATTTTCAGTCTTTGTCTTATTTGGCCTCTTGAAGAAATTTGACACTGTTGTCAATTTCCTTCTTGAAACTCTCTCTTGTCTTGCCTTCTAGGACAATATTATTTCCTGCCCTCCTCTTTTTCTTAAATGTTGACATTTTCCTGGGGTTCCTTTTCCCTCTTCTCATCTCCCCCTTCTCAGTTAATGCTCTTCTCATCTCTCCAAGTATTCTTATCCACTGTCAATGGTCACTAGCATGAACAATCTGTATACTGATGGTCCCTAAGTCTAGAGGTCAAATTTTGTTCCTAAATTCTAAATCTAATTTGCTGAGAGTTTGGACTGTATATCTGACCAGTGCCCGGAACTCAATGTATTACAAATTAAATGATTACTATTTCTCTCCATGTTACAGTCTGCTGCAGCCCTGCTCCTTTATTGAATGGCACCGCTTTCCATTTTCCCAACTTTCTGCAATCACCTCTGACTCCTAACGCGCCAGTTCTTACCCCTTCATTTGATCACCAAGCCCTTGTTGATCCTATTTCTTTCTCAATAGTTCTGAAATCCAATCATCCTCTCTATTCTGTCTGACCTCATTCTTTCTTTTTTTTTTTTTTGGCTGTGTTGCGTCTTCGTTGCTGCCCAGGCTTTCTCTAGTTGCAGAGAGTGGGGGCTACTTTTTGTTGTGGTGTGCGGGCTTCTCACTGCAGCGGCTTCTCTTGTTGCAGAGCACGGGGTCTAGGTACGTGGGCCTCAGTAGTTGCGGCACTCGGGGTCAGCAGTTGCGGCGTGTGGGCTTAATTGTTCTGCGGCATGTGGGATCTTCCCGGACCAGGGCTGAAACCCGTTTCCCCTGCATTGGCAGGCGGATTCTTAATCACTGAGCCACCAGGGAAGTCCCCTGACCTCAATATTTCTTGCTAAGAATATTACAACAACCTTCTAGCCAATCTCTGTAATTCTAATCTACTCATCTTCCATACCACCAAAAGAATGGTCATTCCAAAACAAAAGTCTTAGTATGTTAATTCCCTTCTCAGACCCCTTCAGTGACTCTCCATTGTCTTGAGGGTAAAATCCAAACACACTATCATGATGTAATAATCTCTAATAGTACAAATTCCTTTGGTTGCAAGGAACTGTTTTTTTTTTTTTTTTTTTTTTTGCGGTACGCGGGCCTCTCACTGTTGTGGCCTCTCCCGTTGCGGAGCACAGGCTCCGGACGCGCAGGCTCAGCGGCCATGGCTCACGGGCCCAGCTGCTCCGCGGCATGTGGGATCTTCCCGGACCTGGGCACAAACCCGTGTCCCCTGCATTGGCAGGCGGACTCTCCACCACTGCGCCACCAGGGAAGCCCCAAGGAACTGTTTTTTAAAAAACTTCTGGCTAAGTCAAGAAAAGAGAGGCTAGTTTATTGAAATGATATTGGAGAAGCTTGTGGAATTGGAGGAATTGAACAACCAAGTGCCAGGAAGAACCCCAACCAGGGCTGCTCTGAGGATGTCAGCAGCAGAAGTTGGAAAACCTTAACCAGGGCTACCACTTATAATTGTGCACTGTTTGTGGTGGTCCTTCTTTTTATGGAACTGTCATTAATGTGACTCAGCTTAAAGATTCCCAGGCTCTGTGTCCCTCACTTCTAGTTTCAAAATTCCCAGGAATAATATTCTGATTAGCCCAGCATGGGTAAGTCTGTTAATCTCTATACTCTCTGAAGGAGCACATGGCACAGGTGTGACCACTGGGGGCTCCCTTCTGTGTATAAGGCATTCACAAAGAACTGAGAATCACTGTGAGCTGAAAGAATATCTAATGGGTGTCTGCTATACTCTGCACTTTTCTTTCTTTCTCCACTATTCTTCAAATTGTACCTTACTTTTCCAGCCATGGTGTGTGTTATGGACTGAATGTTTGTGTGCTCTCAAAATTCATGTGTTGAAGCCCTAACCCACAATGAGATTGTTAGAAAATAAATCACTGTTGTGTAAGCCACCTGGTATAGGCTATTTTGTTATGGCAGCCTGAGCTAAGACAGTGCGCTACTTGTCTCCTGGAACAAATCATGTTCTTTCAGACTATCTTGTCTTTGTGACCTGCCTGGCTTTTTCACTCACTGTTCACTGGGGTATGAAATAATTTCTCCTTCTCTCCACCAGTACATCCCCTTTCGTTCTTCATAATGCAATACTCACTCATCTGTTCGGAATCAACTTAAGGATCACTTCCTCCGGAAAACTTTCCTTGATTCTTCCAGGCTGATTCATATTCCTTCTCTATATACCACAGCTTCCTGAGTTTAACTTTATCACAGCTGTTATTGTAATTCCCTATTATCAAATCCGTCTCTCTCACTAGCTTGTGAGATCTTTGAGATCAGGAGCTGTATTTCTTAAATTTGAATCTGCAGAGGCAAACATAGGACCCAACTCATTGTTGATACTCAACATATATTTGCAGAATGAATGAATGAAACTCATGGCTTCCTAGTTCCACACTCTGTATTCAACAACACACTCTCTCCAACCCTCTACTCATTGCCTTGTGACCCAGTTGCTTGCGAATATGTGACTCTCACTCATAAAATCATGACTAGCTAGGAGCCAATTATTTCTACCTTTTATTTTTGTATCATCCATGACATCTCATTTTGTACATGTTAGATGGACAATACATTTTTGTTAAAAAAATAAGTATGATTGATCCCAAAACAGCTAATGCACTTTAAGCCTTATTAACAGATGTTCAGCGTCAAAAGAGTATTTGTATTCCTAATGATCCTCATGTGGATCAGATCACATCTGAAGCACTGTGTTCAGTTCTGAGCAATAAATACGCATTCTTCCATCAACAAATATTTATGGAGTGCCGAGTCTGTGCCAAGCACCTTTCTGCTATGTCCAGGGCTTGAAAATTAAACAGCCTTAGGTGTGAATCCTAGTTTTGCCACTTGCTATGTATATCCATCAAGATAGGCTAGGTTTTGCTGCAGAAACCAATAATTCCCAAACATTAGTGCCTTACCACTTCCCAGTTTTGTTTCTCATTCATGCTACATGTCTATCATGGACTGAGTGTGGCTCTATTCCACATAGTCTCCACTCCAGGACGCAGACTCCCTCCATCTGCAACATTGCTGTTTTCATGGCAGAGAGAGAAAGCACGATGAACCATGAAAGCTTCTGCCAGAAGTGACACACATCATTTCTGCTCACACTTCATTGGCTGAAGCAAGTCATGTGACCACATGAGGATTCACACAGAGAGGAGCATAGAAGGGTGAACCACATCCTTATTTGTATGTATGGTACCCACATACCATACTATGTGTCCTAACCTGTTCAAGTCCTTGTTTTATCATGTGTAAAATAGTAATAATAAAGATAATGATAATAATAATAATCTCTGCATTGAAGACTGAGGTGAGGATGCAAAATAATGTATGTAAAGTGTTTGATACATTGAAGTCTTCTGTCAGGAAATGGTGACTATTTCAGTTTAAAAGTTTAAAAATCCTGATATTCATAAGTAAAGTTCTCCAAGCACTTCAGAATAAAGTAAACTAGTTAACTCTTCCTTTTAATTTTTTCTTTGAAGACCCCACTGAAACAGTCTGAACCATGTTTCCAGCACTGGCTTCATGTTTTTTTCCATCAAGGCCGTTCTTGTCAGAATCAAGATGATCTGTGAAGAATTAGGTTGGATAAAATTTCTATGATTTATTTTTCATTTTTTCATGTTTGAGCTCTGTTTTCCAAACAGGATTGTAAGCAACTAGAACAAGGCCACGTCTCATACCTTTTTTGCATCACTAGAAACTCACACAATTCCCCACCCAGAGGATTTCTTGGTGCTGATAAGGATATTTGGAAGTAGAATTGGGGTTTTATGTTGTCATTTCACAGTATCCACTGATTTTCTAAGTTTATAGTTACATTTTGAAGATAATTCTTTTTAAAAGCATCTTATTGACTTGCTAAATTTATACACCGTTTCCTACCGAATAATGTCAGAGCAAAGAGCATGGCTGTCTGATTTGGCATATAGGTTGAGTTACACAAATCTTGGTAAGATTGCTTCTGGATATACCCATTAAAAACTAAGTAAAATAGTAATTTACCACTTTTTCATTACTCTTCCTAGAGTGACATAAATTCTATGTATGTATAGAGTTGAAAATTCTTTCCATGAGGTAACTGATTCTAGTTCTCTTAAATATTTGGTAACCAGGGGAATTATCAAATGTGTTTTTTGAAAACTTGTGCAATTGGGGCATTGGAAAGTGAAACTTTGAAATATATTATATATCTTCCACTTCAACCTCTTAAGAAATCTCATTTCAAGTGAGGGACGGGAGTGATGCTCCAAAGTTTCACGGGTGGTGCCTTTGCAGACTTCTCTAAACCATTCAGCCCTATGAACCATGTGTACCTGGCACCAGGCTATCCCTCTGCAATGTCATCTTATGAAGAATATTCTTCATGACCATGCAGTGCTTAAAATACAGAAGCAGTGGTACACAGGCTGCCATTCAAATGGCTACCTATTTGCTACAAAACCAGAACCCACCATGTTTGTAATCTCATTAAAGTAAACTCAGTAATAACAAGAACCTTATAGAGTTGGCAATGGAATTTAAAACAATGCTTTTATGCATTTTTTCTTAAGCTTTAAAAAAATGTTGCTGATCACTGTGTCTTTGCTAAACTTTTTAACTTGGTATTTATAGAGCTTTAAATACTAGGCCTATACTGTCAAAGGAGAGAAAAGTGAGGGGAAGACCATGTCCACAAAAGGGGAATGGATATATCCTCCCTTACCCATAGAAGGAGAAATACTGATTTGAACTAGATCTGAGTAATTTAGATTTGGTCAGATGTTCAGTCATAATTGTTGCCTGGGGACAAACCACACAGAGAGGAAAATCATCTTCATCAGTTTACACAGAGCCCGTTCTTGGTTCTTTTTCTTTAGCATGAAGCAGTTCATCAGTCTCCAGGTTGCAAGGCTTCCCCTCTCATCATCCAGTAAATAATTCAGAGCCATGGACATTCACACAGCAGAGAAGAGCACTGAAGACCCTGAAGAGTGTTCAAATCCCATTCTGCCATCTTTCTCTTCCTCTTATTTTTCATTTTTTACCAAGAATTAGCAAAAATGGACCATTACTTAAACCAATGGTTCCCAAACCTATTGGATTACAAAAAGTTCCACTGATTTTCTAAGTTTATAGTTACATTTTGATGTATAGTTTTATAGTTACATTGGATTTAAAAAGTTCCACCCATGGAACTTTTTAAAAGGACAGGGTTCTGGGCTCCAGCACAAATCTTCTGAATCAGAATTTTGGGGTGGTAGGGCCTAGGAATCTGTGGTTTTTTTGTTTGTTTGTTTGTTTTTTTGCGGTACACGGGCCTCTCACTGTTGTGGCCTCTCCCATTGCGGAGCACAGGCTCCGGATGCACAGGCTCAGCGGCCATGGCTCACGGGCCTAGCTGCTCCGCAGCATGTGGGATCTTCCCAGACGGGGTCACGAACCTGTGTCCCCTGCATCAGCAGGCGGACTCTCAACCACTGTGCCACCAGGGAAGCCCGGAATCTGTGTTTTTAAAGAGTTTCTTGGTGATCGTGATTATCTGCCAACTTTAGGAAGTATTAAGAGGCTTGCCAGGCTATGGGTTACTTTGGTCTCTGTCTTTAGTAAAAGAGCTGTACCTGGAGCTCGGATCATTTTGGCACTAGAGAGACCTGGTGAGTTCCATAACCCCCCTCACCACCTGTCTGCACTGCCCCCTCCCACACACATGCCATGCTCTCATAAACGCTGAGGAGTGTAAACCTATGGACCAAAGAATATTCCATGCAGAGGCCTCAATAATTGCATGTCCATCCGCATGGTAGTCCTAGGACATGACATCCCCAGGAGAAAAAATCCCCCAGCAGTGCTGCCAACACTGCACACATAGCTCAGAATTGATTTTCACCAACCCTAGCTGCTCTGTAGAGCATTTGTCCAAGTGTAGGTAGCTAGTCGCTAGTTGATTCTATCCAGAACCCCCTTTTCCTTGAGTTCTTGTAAGCAGTACCTGCTGCAGGAACTCATTTAAAAAGAGAAGCCTGCATGTACATAATTCAAATTCTACAGTTCCCAGTGATAACACTATTATGTGTGATTGCAATTCTCTAAATTCTTTCAGCTCATTTCCTGCCACCAGAGTGACGAATGCTTTGATACATTCCTGAATTTCTGTGATGCGCTGCCATGAAGTCCTGTAACTCGTCTCACTGATGGTGTTGATCTCAGGGTTAGCTTTAAGTGCTGGGCTGTTTCCAGAAAGAGCAGCCTCTAACGCACCTCCTGCCTTGTGCTTGCCCAGAGAGATAGCACAGGGGCCTCAATTCCTTCCCTATCGTGCTGTCATATTTGGCAAACATAAGGATTTAGAGTAATTTTAGAAAATTATAAATCCTTGTTTTAGAAAGTAAGTTTAAATGTGTATGCATATATACCTACATAAATATTTTGTAAATGCATGTGTTTGGACACGTGTGTGTATGGGTGTGTATATGTGTGCTATACAGTGCATGCGTACACTAATATACTATAAGACTCAAATTTTCTACTGTTTCTTGTCTCTCAGGGAGCAATATTATAGCTAACTCTATAGCTAATAATCATAACAGGGCACAGCTGTCAACTGTGGCAATATGATTAACCTTTGAAGGGAGTTGAAATGTTTCTATGTCACTGCAAGTCATTATTCAAAGTTGGGAAGTGATGCCTAGAAACCCAGGATTGATGGAGGATGTGACACAGGAGAATGGAAGGGAGGACATCAGCTTTCTCTACTTATCCTGCCATTATTCCATCTTTTAGGTAATTTGACAAATCCATCCCATCCTCCTGGTTACAACAGCTGGAGACTCGATTGCAGTTTACAGAAGAGTCGGGATAAGCTCTAGACTTTCTTTCTCTCCTTCCCAAAACAACTCTCCTTCCTGCTAGTGCCCTCCAAGTGTCTTTTATTCTTTATTTCCTTAACTCAAGGGCAAAACATTTCTTGTTTTTATTGGGATAAAATATAAATAACATGATGTTTATCATTGTAACCATTCGTAAGTATACAAATTCAGTGGCATTAAATTTCTGTACTTAATGGTGAAATGCATGCATCAACTGTGCTCATTGTGACCAATTTATGTGGCCCGTGGGAGAGGTTAGCAAGGGTATACATGCAAGAACTGTGGAAGCCTCCAACCTTCCAATCTTCCTCTATAGGTTTCTTAATGGTTTGTTAATTTTTCAATTCAAGAGATTTTTTACTGTGGGAAGGTTATCTATAGAAGACTATGCCAGGCTGGGGACTTCCCTGGTGGCACAGTGGTTAAGAATCCGCCTGCCAATGCAGGGAACACGGGTTCGAGCCCTGGTCTGGGAAGATCCCACATGCCATGGAGCAACTAAGCCCATGCGCCACAACTACTGAGCCTGCACTCTAGAGCCCGCGAGTCACAACTACTGAGCCCGTGTGCCACAACTAATGAAGCCCATGTGCCTAGAGACTGTGCTCGACAACATAAGAAGCCACCCCAACGAGAAGCCCAAGCACCGCAAAGAAGACTAGCCCCCACTCATCGGAACTAGAGAAAGCCCGTGCACAGCAACAAAGACCCAACACCGCCAAAAATAAATAAATAAAAATAGGGCTTCCCTGGTGGCGCAGTGGTTGAGAGTCCGCCTGCCGATGCAGGGGACACGGGTTCGTGCCCCGGTCCGGGAAGATCCCACATGCCGCGGAGCGGCTGGGCCCGTGAGCCATGGCCGCTGAGCCTGTGCGTCCGGAGCCTGTGCTCCGCAACGGGAGAAGCCACAACAGTGAGAGGCCCACGTACCGCAAAAAACAAAAAAACAAAAAACAGAAAAACAACTATGCCAGGCTGCCTGGGAAATACAACTTTGCAGACCATTTCCTGTCCTCCAAGAGCTCCTCATTTGCTGGAGAAAAAAGCCAAACCAAAAAACTAACCATCAAACAAAATACAATTAAAAACAAACAAACAAAAAAAGACCTCCAGAAAACAAGTGCTAAGAGTGAGAAGGAGAAGGAAAAATTAGGTCTAAGTAGGGATGATCAGGAGATGAACAGAATTCCTAAAGGAGGAGAAGGGTGATCTTGGTAGAACACAGTAAACAACAGTGCTTGGCATATGGTAAGTGCTCTTTTTGAATGAATAAATGAAATGTAAATATGTGTAATGAATAATGTGAATGAATAAATGAATGAGGTCCAAATCTGAGCCAAGGCTGGGAACTGTGAAAGTGTAAGGGAACTGTGATGAATGGTGTATAATAGCTGGATGTGGTCAAGATGTATGGTGGAAGGTGGTATCAAGAGGCTATGAGACAAAGTTAGAATCAGATTAGGGAAACCTTGGCCAATGCTCACGAAATTTCCATTAGAATAAATGGAAGGAAAGACCCTGAAGGAAAAACAATAGGTACAGTGAAAGTTCAAGTCAACAGTACCCTTTCATGTGCTCTCAGGACACTGGGGTGGGAATGAGGGTGGAAGTGGGGCCCAAGAATTAAGACAGAAATTTAGACCAGAGAAGAGATTCCATGAACACATCTATTGAGTGAGCCATAAACAGTGAAGCAAAGGCATGCATTTGACAAGCATGGACTAAAGGCCCACACAGGCCAACCCTGTGGCAACAGAGCTAAGCAAGACAGTCACTGTCTCCAAGGCCTCCATTCTACTTTTAAAGATAGGAAGGTAAATTAGCGATTTTGATAAGATCTGAAAGGTGCTGTAACAAGCTTATGTGTTAAAAGAAATGACGTAGAGTGGAAGGAGAGATTTGTACCACCCCTCGAGGTCAGGCAAACCTTTTAGACAGATGACATTTAACCCTAGTCTTTGAAGTATAATGTAGAAGCTCATGAGTCAGAGAAGAGGGCAGGGCTCTTCAGACAGAGGGTACAGCACAGACAAAAAGGGGCATGAAATTTCATGGCAAGCAAAGCATTGCTTCATACCATAAGCAGCTGCCCACTAATCTATGAAGAAATACTGAGACTGCTGGAGATTAACCATCTGGAGGACCCTCACAGCTGCTCTTTGAGAGCCATGGTGTTAACGGAAAAAAGGAAACCATGAGAAATACCGAACCTGGCCAAAACAATCAAAGAAGCTAGAAAGTAGGATACTATTGTCTGACACTCATACGAATGTAGCTGGATTAATTACAAGTTGCTCGTCACCTTGATTTCTTACAAAGGCACACTGTAATTCGTCTTCTTTGACTCTTTAACAAATATAAATTGATCAATATCACTACCATCTTATTCTCCTACACATCATAAGTTAGTATTTTTCCTAATGGTCACATCTGTGCATTTACCCAATAAGCCTGACTACAGTCCTTATCACTCCTCTTCCTCTGAAGCAGCCACAGGAGCTCTCCCAGGCAGCTGGCCTCGTGCTGTGGAGCTGCTAAGCATTTGCTCCTGTCTATTAACAGGTTGATCCAAAACCCATCTTTCCAGGCTGGCATGTCTACCGAGTAATTAAAGTGAGGCTTTTATATGGCTTAAAATATTTTAATATGACTGTGCCCTGAGCGTCCTCAGCAAAGGGTTTGGCTTAATAAATTTAATAACTAATTAAGACACCCTCAGGGCTTCCCTGGTGGCGCAGTGGTTGAGAGTCCGCCTGCCGATGCAGGGGACACGGGTTCGTGCCCCGGTCCGGGAAGATCCCACATGCTGTGGAGCGGCTGGGCCCGTGAGCCATGGCCACTGAGCCTGTGTGTCCGGAGCCTGTGCTCCGCAACGGGAGAGGCCACAACAGTGAGAGGCCCACGTACCGCAAAAAAAAAAAGACACCCTCAATTTCAGCCTCTATTAGGTTAACTTTTTAATGAGTTTCAGAATGTCTCTCAGGGTATTTCTTCCCTGGATGTGGTGAGAAACACATGCATGCGCACATACCAGGCATGGATTTTAGCCTTTGATGAATCTGGTACTAGCTGTGTAACTTTGGGAAGAATCACTGAACTTCTCTGGGCTGCTCTTTCCTTATCTATAGAGAAAAAAGTTTGGACAAGGTATTCAAAATCCCTTCCAATTCTTACCTTTTATTAAGGCAACAGTTGAATGGCTGTTCTCAGTACTTCCCCTTTAGGGAGGCAGAGGGTCCTAAACTGTACTATATACATATAGTGTGTGTGTGTGTGTGTGTGTGTGTGTTTGCACATGCACACTTAAATGAATAGCAAACATTCTGATGGCTTTGTGCAAGTCGTAGAATTAGGACTGGGTGTATTATCAGTGCACAGAAGGATACCTTGAAAGATTTTATTAACTGGCCGATGTACAAATAAAATTTGGAGACAATCTGGAGTTACCAAGATGTATTTATTTTTCTCAAACTACTTAACCCTTCCACTCCTGAGGGCTTGAATTGCTTTCCTTCCAGGAGCTGCTTCTTGGAGGAGGACCCATCAGCAATTGATGGAGAAGAAAAGCTCTAAGCAACCTGCCTCCCTCCAGTAGGGATCTGAGGCTAAAAGCAAATCACCAGCCTATCCTTTTCACTTCCTTTGGCCTATCACCATGTCAGGAAGATCATACTGTGGGATATTTACCTTGATGGGGTAAGGAGGAGACAATTTCAGAGAAAGGGGAAGGGGAAAATTAAAATATCAACTATTTCACTGCTACAATGGAATTATCATTTCTCCTAGGTTGGGGAGTATAATCCCTTATTTTTTCTTCTTCCATTCTAAGACAAAACACACACACACACACACACACACACACACACACAAGATAGAATCAAATACTGAATTTGATCCATCTAGTGCCTATAAAAATAATTGGTCCTTTAAAAAAATAATTAAATTGTTTAAAATCATAGTCAAAATGAGCATTTTCTTTCACTTGGAGCAGTAATTTAGGAGAGCATGATCTGAAGAAAAACAAGGTCTGAATTATCTCATTCAGTACAGCCAAATGTTGATTATCCAAATCCATGACAAATCTGCCTTTCAGTTTCATTGTGACATTATTCCTTCCCCCTGCATATTTAACTCATCTTTAAGAACGACAAGTTGGCTTGTTCTCCAATTTCTTCAGAGCTGGATCTTCCCAGAATGGCAACATTATTTTATTTAAAGTCCATTGAATTCCCAGAATTCTAGAAACATTCCTGTTCAAATGTTAGAATAAAAAGACATTCCAGAGCAAGAGGAAAAACTGCACTCTGCTCCAAAGCATGGAAAATTAAGAGTTGACTTTTGGGGAAAGTTTCTGCTGTGTCAAAACCTGTTGAAAGCATGTCTATTTTCATTTTTAGTATTCAAAAAGGCCTCAATAACAATTTGGGGGGTCATAGCTAAGACTCTTAAGACATAATTATTCATTAAAGTTAGCTGGCTCTTTACAGTGCTCAGGAGCAGGGTGACAAATATTACAAAAAAGAAATTGAAAAACATACAGGTGGACTATTTTTTCCCAATACACCAATATATCAGTAATAGGAACTACAATGACAGTGGAGAACTGGGACTCATGAATTTCTAATACCTATGTTATATGTTTTAAAATCTCTAAAATCAACACTACACATGAACAATTAGAGATTAATGTGATCATTTGCTGCCTTTATAAGATTGTCCCTATGAGATCATCTTCTTTACATTTCTAGAGTCTAACAAGATGCTCCCTTCCCTATACCCTCTGAAGAGACAAATGCAATCATTTAATATCCAGGATGGCTTCCAGAAATTTTTTAGGTTCAAAATCCTCCTGCTAGGTGTGTGGCTTTGCTTCTACCCAAATGCTCTAATTTAAAATAGAAGCTGACACAAAAGGGGAAATTGACAGTAACACAATTATAGTAGGGGACTTTAACACCACACTTCCATCAATGGACAGATCATACAAAATGAAAATAAATAAGGGAACACAAGCTTTAAATGATACATTAAGCAAGATGGACTTAATTGATATTTATAGGACATTCCATCCAAAAACAACAGAATACACTTTCTTCTCAAGTGCTCATGGAACATTCTGCAGGATACATCATATCCTGGGTCACAAATCAAGCCTTGGTAAATTTAAGAAAATTGAAATCATATCAAGTATCTTTTCTGACCACAACGCTATGAGACTAGATATCAATTACAGAAAAAAAATCTGTAAAAAATACAAGCACATGGAAGCTAAACAATACACTACTAAATAACCAAGAGATCAATGAAGAAATCAAAGAGGAAATAAAAAAATACTTAGAAACAAATGGCAATGAAAACACGACAAATCCAAACCTATGGGATGCAGCAAAAGCAGTTATAAGAGGGGAGTTTATAGCAATACAATCCTACCTCAAGAAACAAGAAACATCTCAAATAAACAATCTAACCTTATACCTAAAGCAACTAGAGAAAGAAGAACAAAAAACCTCCAAAGTTAGCAGAAGGAAAGAACTCATAAAGATCAGATCAGAAATAAATGAAAAAGAAATGAAGGAAACAATAGCAAAGATCAATAAAACTATAAACTGGTTCTTTGAGAAGATAAACAAAATTGATAAACCGTTAGCCAAACTCATCAAGAAAAAAATTCAAATCAACAGAATTAGAAATGAAAAAGGAAAAGTAACAACTGACAAGGCAGAAATACAAAGGATCATGAGAGATTACTACAAGCAACTATATGCCAATAAAATGGACAACCTGGAAGAAATGGACACATTCTTAGAAATGCACAACATGCCAAGACTGAACCAGGAAGAAATAGAAAATATGAACAGACCAATCACAAGCACTGAAATTGAAACTGTGATTAAAAATCTTCCAACAAACAAAAGCCCAGGACCAGATGGCTTCACAGGCAAATTCTATCAAACATTCAGAGAAGAGCTAACACTTACCCTTCACAAACTCTTCCAAAATATAGCACAAGGAGGAACATTCCCAAACTCATTCTACAAGGCCACCATCACCCTGATACCAAAACCAGACAAAGATGTCACAAAGAAAGAAGACTTCAGGCCAATATCACTGATGAACATAAATGCAAAAATGTTCAACAAAATACTAGCAAACAGAATCCAACAGCACATTAAACGGATCATACACCATGATCAAGTGGGGTTTATTCCAGGAATGCAAAGATTCTTCAATATATGCAAATCAATCAATGTGATAAACCATATTAACAAATTGAAGGAGAAAAACCATATGATCATCTCAATAGATGCAGAGAAAGCTTTTGACAAAATTCAACACCCATTTACAATAAAAACCATCCAGAAAGTAGGCATAGAGGGAACTTACCTCAACATAATAAAGGCCATATATGACAAACCCCCAGCCAACATCGTTCTCAATGGTGAAAAACTGAAACCATTTCCTCTAAGATCAGGAACAAGACAAGGTTGTCCACTCTCACCACTATTATTCAACATAGTTTTGGAAGTCCTAGCCACGGCAATCAGAGAAGAAAAAGAAATAAAAGGAATCCAAATCAGAAAAGAAGAAGTAAAGCTGTCACTGTATGTATATGACACGATACTATACATAGAGAATCCTCAAGAGGCTACCAGAAAACTACTAGAGCTAATCAATGAATTTGGTAAAGTAGCAGGATACTAAATTAATGCACAGAAATCTGTTGCATTCCTATACACTAATGATGAAAAATCTGAAAGAGAAATTAAGGAAACACTCCCATTTACCACTGCAACCAAAAGGATAAAATACCTAGGAATAAACCTATCTAAGGAGACAAAAGACCTGTTTGCAGAAAACTATAAGACACTGATGAAAGAAATTAAAAATAATACAAACAGATAGAGAGATATACCATGTTCTTGGAATCGAAGGATCAATATGTGAAAATGACTATACTACCCAAAGTAATCTACAGATTCAATGCAATCCCTATCAAACTACCAATGTCATTTTTCACAGAACTAGAACAAAAAATTTCACACTTTGTATGGAAACACAGAAGATCCCAAATAGCCAAAGCAATCTTGAGAAAGAAAAATGGAGCTGGAGGAATCAGGCTCCCAGACTTCACACTATACTACAAAGCTACAGTGATCAAGACAGTATGGTACTGGTACAAAACCAGAAATATAGATCAGTGGAACAGGATAGGAAGCCCAGAAATAAACCCACGCACATATGGTCACCCACCTTACTTTTTGATAAAGGAGGCAAGAATATACAATGGAGAAAAGACAGCCTCTTCAATAAGTGGTGCTGGGAAAACTGGACAGCTACATGTAAAAGAATGAAATTAGAACACTCCCTAACACCATACATAAAAATAAACTCAAAATGGATTAAAGACCTAAATGTAAGGCCAGAGACTATAAAACTCTCAGAGGAAAACATAGGCAGAACACTCTATGACATAAATCACAGCAAGATCCGTTCTGACCCACCTCTTAGAGAAATGGAAATAAAAACAAAAATAAACAAATGGGACCTAATGCAACTTCAAAGCTTTTGCACAGCCAAGCAAAACATAAACAAGATGAAAAGACAACCCTCAGAATGGGAGATAATATTTGCAAATGAAGCAACTGACAAAGGATTAATCTCCAAAATTTACAAGCAGCTCATGCAGCTCAATATCAAAAAAACAAACAACCCAATCCAAAAATGGGCAGAAGACCTAAATAGACATTTCTCCAAAGAAGATATACAGATTGCCAACAAACATATGAAAGGATGCTCAACATCGCTAATCATTAGAGAAATGCAAATCAAAACTACAATGAGGTATCACCTCACACCAGTCAGAATGGCCATCATCAAAAAATCTAGAAACAATAAATGCTGGAGAGGGTGTGGAGAAAAGGGAACCCTCTTGCACTGTTGGTGGGAATGTAAATTGATACAGCCACTATGGAGAACAGTATGGAGGTTCCTTAAAAAACTAAAAATAGAACTCCCATATGACCCAGCAATCCCATTACTGGTCATATACCCTGAGAAAACCATAATTCAAAAAGAGTCATGTACCGCAATGTTCATTGCAGCTCTATTTACAATAGCCAGGACATGGAAGCAACCTAAGTGTCCATCGACAGATGAATGGATAAAGAAGATGTGGCACATATATACAATGGAATATTACTCAGCCATAAAAAGAAATGAAATTGAGTTATTTGTATTGAGGTGGATGGACCTAGATTCTGTCATACAGAGTGAAGTAAGTCAGAAAGAGAAAAACAAATACCGTATGGTAACACGTATATATGGAACTAAAAAAAAACATGGTTCTGAAAAACCTAGGGGCAGGACAGGGATAAAGATGCAGATGTAGAGCATGGACTTGAGGACACAGGGAGGGGGAAGGGCAAGCTGGGATGAAATGAGAGAGTGGCATGGACATATGTACACTACCAAATGTAAAATAGATAGTTAGTGGGAAGCAGCTGCATAGCACAGGGAGATCAGCTTGGTGCTTTGTGACCACCTAGAGGGGTGGGATAGGGAGGGTGGGAGGGAGACGCAAGAGGGAGGGGATATGGGAATATATGTGTATGTATAGCTGATTCACTTTGTTAGAAAGCAGAAACTAACACACCATTGTAAAGCAGTTATACTCCAATAGAGATTTTTAAATAAATAAATAAATAAATAAATTTGATTAAGTACCAGGGTGCAGGGGGGAGGGGAATAGAAGCTGAAAATTCCAGGTCTTTGGAGTACCAGAGAACTCAAAACTCAATAATTGGATGAATGTTTAAAGCAGAATCAGGAAACAGGAGACTATCTGCCACTCTAACATTGCTTTTCTTTCTCATTGCCTTCTAACACTCCCTCTCTTGTGTGTTCCTCATCCGTTACCCTTTTCCTTCCCCTGCGTATAGCTTTTGCCAACTGGCACTCAGTGACCCTGTGGGACAGTAAACCAATTTGGGTGCCAAGAAGACCTCCAAACCCCAGCCTGTCCAGAACCTGGGGCAGAAAACGTCTTGCTCGTGCTTTGCCAGACTTGATTTATACACAGGCGCTGCTCTTTTGCTATGTAAAACACACCTGAAGTAAGCACACAGGAATTCTCCATCCAAGATTCACATTTTTGTTCTGTTACCTACCGAGGAGGAACTCCTGACCCTTCTTCAGCATATTAGGGCAACAAATTTGACTCCTCCACCACAGCCTATCACACAAATCATTGTCCCTATATGGCAGTGATGGGAAGGTAGAAACGGTGGTAAACATCCCAAAAACCAGTCAGATTTTTCCTTCCTTCTTGGTAGGATGTTTGTAAATGTAGTCATGGCAATAAACACAGAATAGCTGGCTGGAAAGGTTAAAAGCAACTTTAGAAATCCTCCTGACCAGCAGTTTCCAAACATAGCTCAAGCACATCAGAATCACTTGTGACACTTGTTAAAAGACTGGATTCTCAGACACTAAACCAAGAACTTCTAAATCACAGTCTCTAGGATTAGGGCCCTAGAACTTTATTTCAAGTAAGTATCTCATAGACAGTCAAGTTTCAGAACCACTGGCAGGCCAATCCACAGTTACTCATTTGTCCTACATGCTATTCTTTGGGGGAGTGAACAACAAATGAGAGTGAGCACGATGGCTTCTCAGAGAGGGTCGGGGTTCAAGGCAATGTTACTAAGATCCTTAAAAATTAACTGGGGATTTCTTTTACCTTCAGGTGACAATGTCAAGCCCTGGTGCCTGGGACATTTACACTCTAAACAGCCTGAGACTACAGCAAGCTAAAGCTATGCTCCAGTTGTTTTATTCAAATAACCTTTGCTCCTGGAGAATGGAGTTGAGTGGTGGGAGCATAGAGTTGGCATTGGATCGTCGGCCCATTCTGCCAGAAAGCCCCGATTCCCCAGGCCAGGTTAGTTGCCCTTCCTCTATGTTCCCTTGGGGACCTAATCCCTGCCCCTATCATGCAGCACTCGTCACAGTCTATTAAAACAATAGTTGTCTATTTACTTGTCTTTTTTCCCACTGTAAATTCCATCTAAGTTATCTGTTATCACTGTATTGCCAACATCCCAGCAGTAAGCACTCAGCTAGTATTTGCTGAATTAATGACTTTGTATTTTAGATAGTTCCAACTTGATTAGAATTTTCTCTACAGGACTCCAATACATTTATTTTGAAAAACAAGCTGTATGCCTCACAATTTAAAACACTTTCACCTGAGAACAGGGAAAAAGATTCACAGAGATTAGACCCACTTGTCAAATCCAGATGACCTGTTTTTGTAAATAAAGTCTTATTGAAACACAGACATGCCCATTCATTTACATTATCATTTATAGTTGCTTTCATGATGCAACAACAGAGCTGAGTAGTTGCAACAGAGACTATATGGCCCATAAAGCCCAAAATATTTACCATCTGACCCTTCACAGAAGGGTATGCCAACTTCTGCCCTAGAGTTGTATAGATCTGATTGTGTGACATTGGACACATTGCTTAATCTCTCTTGGTTTTCTCATCTGGGTACTGGGGATAATAATGACATTCTATCTTATAGGGTTCTTTTTCGGAATAAATGGGTTAATCCTTGTAAACCTGCATATAGTAGGTGTTCAGTAAATATTAGCTGTTATTTTTACAACTTTAAAAGACTTGCCTATATTCTTTCTTGTCCTTTTTCTGCTATTCCTCATCTGCTTTAAAAAGTTGTTTAATAAAAATAGAGCCAGAGCATCCTCTAGCTTTAATAGAGGCATTGCCATTTGAAAGAACTTTGGGTTCAACCACATTTTTAGTAATAAACTGCTCAGCTCCTGAGAACAAAGACTAAAAAATTTATTAATTCTATAAAAAAAATCTAAGGCAAAATCTTTGGGTATTTAATAAATATGTTTTGATATAAGAGGTTTGTTTTACATACCTTTCTATCATAACAAACAAAAATGGGGCTTGGCTTTTCACATGTTTATCCCCTGATTTGGGATCTGTCCAACATATTACTCCATCGTCTCTAAAACCAAACACCCACAGCACTCCTATTAAATTTCTTGAAAGTGTGGAGGCAGGGGTGGAGCACTACATATATAAAAGGATTTTTCTTTTTCTAGCAAGAAATGTCTGAATGATAAATAAAAGACCAAGCCAAGAATCCCCAAAGGCATCTGTTATTTAACTTGTAACCCTCATAGCTGGAAAGCCTGCTGACCACTCTTGTTAAAATAAATTGCATAAGTCCTTTAATCAGACAAATGTCCTGCAGAGTGGATTGTAGCTCTCGCAAAGGAGGACAGCTCTCTGACTCACCTAACATGTTATTTATTAGTTTCTCTTTCTGATCATGAAGCTTGAATGGAATTTCAGTTTTTCCTTTAGCATTCAAGATTTCCAAAGTCTTGGCATTGACCAAGACTCTGCCCTACAGGAGTTGAGAGCAGTCGGCCACTCCTACCTTGACTCCAGTCAGTAGTCATCTACCCATCTGAGGAGTCACCTGCTTGGGCACTGTGTCTAATTGCCCATAGCAACAGGAATTGTACAGTTTTTGTTAATGTACAAATCTGTGCTCTGAAAGTTGGACTGCAGTGTGGATTTGTATCTGGGATGCTCACGCATTGGATTAAAATCTATCTAGATTAAGAAATCTATTTTGGAATTTTCCCCTGAACTCCGAGGGATAAGCTCACTGCTTTGTGTCAGTCCTGGTAAGGACGTAGAAGCAGTCACTGAGAGGGAATTAGACATGCCCAAGATCTACTGGGGGCAAAGCCCATGAAGGATACAAGGGGCAAGAAAGCAGGAATAGACAGGAAGAGCCTTCAGACGGTGATGCAGGTCTAACATAGGTGAAAGGAGAAAAGAGGGGGGAGAATTGGGTAGGGGGAACCTCCAACTATAATACAACTCTGAGGAAGTTGCAGCCAGGCCAGTGGAGAGCTCCAGAGCTAAGACTGCTCATCAGAGGAGAGCAGAAACAGCCCAGCTCCAGTACCCCCTCATCTCAGTCATTGGCTGGGGAACTGTGGGCTCAGAGTGAACACTAGAGTGCATCCAAAGGCTGGAGGCTGCTCTACACTCCTTGCATCTGGTTCTCTTGAAGGGAGATCTGACAACCCACTTTCATGGTCACCACAGTCACCCCATGTGCCTCACAGACCCACTTCTTCACACAAGATCAAAGAGCAGCTCCTCTGTGGTTCCCATAGTCCTCTCTTCCTCAGGAAAAACTTAGAAAAGGAGGTTAGTGGGACAAACTATAGTCCCATATCTGCAGTTAGTCTTAGAGTCAAAACCGGTACTCATCCTTTCCTACTTCTACTATCCATTCTAAATCTCCCTCATCCTCAGCCTTCACTTTGGCAGGTACTGGTGGCTCTCCTGGTGGTTGAATTCAAACTCCCATCCTTGAAGGGTATTCATATTCTTTCTGCACCAGGGCTGCTGTATGTGACTGTTCATAGTTACAGTTGGGTAGCAGATTACCAAGAGGTGGCCAAGTAGATAATCTACATGTGTTCATCCCTGACCCCATCATATAAAAGCATCCCTATTTCTCTCACTGATCAGGGTCAATTATTCCTGATTTTACTTTTTGTCTGCTGGTCTCTGGATACAAATGTTCCAAAGTGCCAAGGTGGGAACTATACTTTGTAATTCAATGGGACTCCTTGCTCTGTCCCCTGGCTAGAGGGCACTTCCTTGGAGGACCAGTACTTTTAACCCTGCAGAGCCCAGAATTAGCAGGATAAGTCATTGGGAGTAACGGTAAGTGAGATTATGCCTGCTTCTACTCTTTGTATTTTTTGTAGAGGGGATATAGTCTCATGAGAGGCCTCTAAAAGCTATGTCCCAAAGAATGGCACTGCATCCATCCTGTACGGTATTGCCGCCAAATTGGCACTGCAGCTGGACCTTCAGGACGCCATTCTAATGCTCTAATGGGCAGTCACTACTGGCCATTGCCCAGGAATCTATTGTGGAAAGCAGTTTCTGAGGTGGCTCCTGATGGTCTCCACCCACGGTATTCATGCCCTTATATAATCCCCTTCTTTTGAGTGTGGGCAGAACCTAGTGACTTACTTTTAACAAACAGAACACAGTAAAAGTAATGGGATATCATTTCTAAGATTAGTTTCAAAAATGCTGACTTCCATCTTGCTTGCCTTCTCTTGTTCTCTTACTTGCTCATTCTTATAGAAGCCAGCTGCCGTGTTGTGATTTATCCCATAAAGAGGTCCACGCAGCAAGGAACTGAGGAAGTATTTTGGCTAACAGGCCCTAACCAGGACCCCAGGCCCTCTGTCTAACAGCCTGTGAGAACCTGAGTCCTGTGAACAAGCACATGAGTGAGCATGGTTGCAGATCCTTCCTCAGTTGAGCCTGGAGAGACCCCAGCTTGGCTGAAATATTGGTTGCAGCCTTGTGAGAGACCCTAAGCCAGAGGACCCAGCCAAGCCACACCCGATTTCTAACCCACAGAAACTGTGAGATATGTGTTGTTTTAAGCTGCTAAGTTTTAAGGTAATTTGTAATGTAGCAATAGATAACAAATATACATTCTTACCTTGGGCCATTTCTCCTTCTTCACAAAGTAGATATTCAGGTGTGCTGCTTGCAACTCTGCCTGTTGGGGAGATTTTCTTTCTTCATTCTCTTTCAAGTCCATCCCTGAGGGTGGCTGTAATGTAGCTGCTGTCCATTTCTGGCTTGCTCCTATAAGCAAAGTCAACTCATCCGTAATTCAAGCTCAAGCTTTTCCACTCTGGTTAAGCTAGTCATACAGGGATCCCCCTCCGTCTCTTAAGCCATAGGCAGGTGCAAGTTAAGGGAGAGATGCTGGTATAACTGTGGTGGGTGACATGGAACTCTGGACTATCTGCTCAGGAAGCTTACTTGTACCCTGTGTTGCTGCTTGACTTCAATCCTGGTTGTACAAGTTCCTTCTCTTCATGGACTACTGCTGCATCTGTCTGATTTTATGACTTGGTGGGCCCCAAATAACCCAACTTATAGATAGTTCTGGATACTTGGTGACCCAGGGTCAAGCATTCTGTCTACCAGGGCTCAGTAACACATCAAGAACTATTTTTCAAAAGGTGCATAATGTTTAGCTACAGATGGCACAACCATCTACATAACTCCAGGGGCCTGTATTGTGATTCTCCCACTGGGACTTACCATAAACCCCATTTTTCCACCACTGACAACTTGACCAGTATAGGTTTGTTGGAGCTTATGGCCCAAGCAGCCCAGCTGCTTGCATTGGACCTGCTGCAGAGCGCTTTTCTGCTTTGGGCTCCACTCACAGCTGGCAATCTTTTGTGACACTGATATATGACCTGGAACAATATTCCTAGGTGTAGAATATGTTGCTTCCAGAACCCAAAAGGCTTATCAGGCACAGTGCTTCCTTCTTTGTAGTAGAGAATGTAAGATGCAGTAATGTGTCTCTTACTTTGGAGGCATATTTCAGCACACTCTTGACCACTGGACCCCGAAAACTAAATCTTATTAGGTTTTATTTCTCACCCTCTGGTGAGCATGTATCTAAACAAGGTCTCCAGCATGCTAACTATCTCTTGTTTTTTTTTGCCTGATCAGAATGATGTTATCAAGGTAATCATGTTCTGAGAGAAGTCCAGCTCTCTTTTTCAGATCATATTATGACAAGCAGGGTAGTTAATAAAGCCCTGGAGCAAAACTGTAACATTGTTGTTCATCCCCTTGACTTTCTCTATCTCCAACTTCCATGTTTGTCAATCTCAGTTATACACTTGAGGACAAGAGAAATGACCCCATTTGGATCCATGGGCCCAGTGGACCCACCGTAAACTGGGCTTCAGCTGGGACTCTAATTACAGGCACCTACATATTATTTGTTTATTTTATGTCTCTGCTGTATTTCTTGCTGTTTATTCCAAAAAGAATATAAGCTCTTTGAGAGCCATGACTTTTCAGGCTTTAGTCTCTGCTCCACCTCCAGCACCTTCAACAGGCCTGACACACAGTAAGCAAGTGCTCAATAATTGCATAAATCTATTGTATTCTTATTTTAATATTATTTTAATTTGCATTGCTTTAATTATGAGTAAGATTATAGTTCTCATTCTGTAAACTGCCTTTTCTTCGTGATCATCATTATCATTAAAAAGATAATATTACTAGTAGTAATAATAATAATAAAGTTTGCTCCCTCTATTCCTGGCCACAAACAACTGCCAATTCAGAGCAGACAGAACGGCTGATCCAATCTCAAAAATTTGATTGCCTAAAGGTGAACTTGGTAGTGGTCTGGATTACTTAGAGATTGTGAGTATATCCTAGCCTCTTGTCTTCCTTTAGCATTCTGTTGTCAGCTGTACAGAGGCACTTATACTGCATTATAATTGCCTTTTTACTTGTCTATTACTTCTCCTATATTATATTCCTTAAAGGAATGAACTTTGTCCTTTCATCATATATAACATCATATATAACCAGGACTTAGCACAGTGCCTGACAAACAACAGGAATGAATAAGTTAATTAAAATGAATGTTCATGAATAAATGAATCAAGTCAGTCTGCCAAGGCTAAAGAGCTAGAAACAAATTTATTTTAGATAAAAACAGATTCCTTCTGAGCTTCACTCTAAAATGATGCTCCATATTCGAGCACCAACATGGTAAATGATTCCGTTGTCTAACTGGATCTTAGCTAAAACTGGACTCAACTCTGGGAGTTTTGAAAAGGAAGTTTTTCTGGACTTTCACCCCAGGACATTCATTGCTCTGTGGGATATGTGAAGAAATAGCTATGTTTTTAGAAATAAACATTGCCTCAAAATAGAAAAAAAGAAAAAACAATTATACTCTTTTGACAGACTTAAAAGTTATTGCAACAAAAGTTATCTTTTTACATATGTGGATATATGTGCACTTATATGTGTATGATACATGTATATGTGTGTACATGTATATATATACATGCATACATATGTAAAAAGCCATTACTAAAGTCTAGTTTGGTTTAGTAGGAAAATATGGAAAGACAAATAGAAGTTAATGGCTCAGACAAGACATGGAAGTAATCTAAATTGTCCATCAACACATAAATGGATAAAGATGTGGTACATATATACAATGGAGTACTACTCAGCCACAAAAAAGAATGAAATAATGCCATTTGTAGCAACATGCATGGACCTAGAGATTATCATATTAAGTGAAGTAAGTCAGAAAGAAAAAGACAAATACCATATGATATCACTTATGTGCGGAGTCTAAAATATGACACAAATGAACTTATCTACAAAACAGAAACAGACTCACAGACATAGAGAACAGACCTGTGGTTGCCAAGGGGGAGGAGGGTGGGGAGGGATGGATTGGGAGTTTGGGATTAGCAAATGCAAACTCTTATATATATGTACAACTGAATCACTTTGCTGTACACCAGAAACTAACACAACTTTGTAAATCAACTGTATTTCAATAAAAATTTTTTAAAAAGTTAATGGCTCAGAGATTTGTCTATATTTCTACTATAGAAGATAATCATTTGATAGTTTAAGCAGACCTACTTTAATTAAATGTGCAAGTATATTTATTTAGCAAACATTCACCTGATATTTACTGTATTTACGGAACATCTACTATATCTCAGGCACTATTCTAGGCACTTGCGATATATTAATGAAAGAGAGAGAGAGAGAGAGAGAGAGGGAAACCCCGTCCGTGTGGAAACATACAATAAACAGTAAAATTACATGGTATGTTAGATGGTGATAAGTGCTATGGAAAAAAAATTGAGCAAGATAAGGTTGTTCAGGGGTGCCAGTGTTTGTGTTGGTGGGGGGCTGGCAGGAGTGAGTGAAAGTGAAAGCTTGCAGAATTCAACGGGATGATCAGAGTAAACCCCATTAATAAGGTGAGATTTGACCAAAAACTTAAAGAACGGGAGGGAATTAGTAAAGTGGATATCTTTGAAATTAATGTATCAAATGTTGCCTGTAGGTCTTGCCACTTAATACAGATATTTTAATTAAACTAAGAGTTTCAATGATCATATTCAAAATGAATATCTGAACTGACAGACATAATTTAAAAATCAAAGTATTAAACAGAACTATAATTAGTGCAATTTACTAATCATTCTTTCTGTTTGTTGGAAGAGGCCCATGTTTAATTGAGGTAAATTATTTTTACACAGTGTAAAAATAATTAAAAGAGCTAGAGAGAGATGGACAAGGTACCAGAACAAATATTAGCACTGCCAGTATATCAGAAAAATGCAATTATTTCATCTAGCAGCTTGAGTATTCAGGCTCTTATTATATAGTGAAGACTGAGGTAGTTCAAAGGAATGCAATAATAATAAATCATTATTTGGGGGGCATTTGCTATTGGCCACACCCAGGGTTAATCCCTTTTCATGGATTATTTTTATAATTATTTCAACTAATACTCATTTTATGAACAAGAAAATCAGATCCTGGAAATGTTATGTAAGTTACCCAAGGTCACACAGTTAGCAGGTGGCCAGGTCAGGATATGACCCCAGATTTGTTTGACTTCAGAATCCACCATCTTACTCTTTATGCTGGACCACCTTTCTACTACATTTTACTATTACATTCATGTCTGTGATGGGAGATAAAATATAGGTGAGTTAAGGGCTTCCCTGGTGGCGCAGTGGTTGAGAGTCCGCCTGCCGATGCAGGGGACACGGGTTCGTGCCCCGGTCCGGGAAGATCCCACATGCCGCGGAGCGCCTGGGCCCGTGAACCATGGCCGCTGAGCCTGCGCGTCCGGAGCCTATGCTCCGCAACGGGGGAGGCCACAACAGTGAGAGGCCCGTGTACAGCAAAAAAAAAAAAAATGTTAAAAAAAAATATATAGGTGAGTTAAATCTTCACAAGAACAGAGCAGAAATGTACATAAGATTTGATAATCGTACTGTATTTTTACCTGGTCCCAGAATTTTAAAAAGGGTTACTCAAGGACATCATAGCCATAATCCACATTCAAGCACTGTGACACTACAGCCTTTGGAAATCAAGGCTGTAGAAATACATCTTAAGTGAGAACACACCAACAAGAACTTTCCAGATTTAGGATTATGAACACACCTGTTCAGGATCTAAGATAGTCCCATGATACTTCAGTTCCATACTTTAGCAGATCAGAGTATTCTGAGGCTCCATTGCAGAAAGCCAGAAAGAAAATGCTAAACAGGCAACTGGCCTATTTCTAAGCTATGGAAGTAATTTCAACTCAAGAGAGTGTTGCATAAACCAAAGATGAACAAAGCTCTGAGGAAGGCATGATAGTGTAATGAAAAGATTCCTGAACTGAAGATAGGCGATCTGAGTTCTTGTCCTGGCTCTACCATTAACTCATGTGACCTTGGGCAAGTCACATCACCTCTGAGTCTTGGTTTCCTCATACATTTGATGCCCAATGCTGTAAAGCTTAAAGAATGCCAGTGAGTGTACTTCCTCCAAGAGTTGATGATTGGTTGCCACAAATAATTTATTTGTATATGTGTCTCTGGAACCACAAAGTTTGATTCAAAAAGCTTAGAATGGGAAACTCCAGGGCAGGGATGCTATGAATACTAAGTGATAAGTTTTTATGAATTTAGGAACTAAATGGCCAACAGGTACTCCATTGACCCTGAAGAGTCCTCTTTAGAACTAGAGTTATTTAATGGGAATGAGTTGGTTCTCCCAGACTCTCTCTGTGTTCTACACCCTCAACCCCACCATGATGCAGATGAAAAGAAGCAAAGCCCACAGCACTGAGGGGCCCAGTCCATGAAATGGGGAGGAGAGAAGAATAGAGGGGAAACGAGAAGAGAGGCAAGGAGACATTGTTAGCTCTTAGGTGGGCACAGTAAGCGCAATATTCAGGAAGGGAGAGAGACTCAGAATCCTGTTAGAAGCTCTGATAATTCCTCAACATGGTTTGGAGGGGAGAGAATATAGACTCTGTTGAGAGCAGTTTCTGGAGTAGCATGGGCTTCAGGAGTTCCTAGTCTTTGTGTAGGCAGGAGGGATAAGCATGCGGCAGAAGGGGAGGAATGACAGTGACCAGTGTCCATTTAGTGCCTGGCATTTGAGCTTGGCTGACTTGCTTCCCTGGACATGTCAGTCAATTTGCCTATCAACCCCACTGCCCTGCTAGTTTGCCTTAGAAGGGCCAGCTCCTCCTCTCATTCCATTTGCCTGAACTCTGAATAGTTTTTGGTTTCTTTTAATCAAAAGCAATTTGACCAGAGACAATGAGCCTTGAGTCAAGCCTTGAGCCTTGAGCCTTGAGCCTTGAGTCACCATGAGCCTTGCCTGCTGGATCATAAAATAGGCCAGAAACAAGGACAATGATTCTCCCCAGTATCCCTACATCCACATTCCTGGTTCTGTGCCAAGTCTGTAACAGCTGCTAGAGTGGATAGAGAGGACCAGACTCTCCCCATGGATTTGAACTTTGGCTTTACAAATCAAAAGATAGCTCCTCACCTTCTTGGTTTTGGTATTCCTCATTACCTCTGGTAAAATAGCCCCTGGCCCTGGTGCACTTACTAAGGCAACCAGCCCCCCCACCCTTGAAGCAGTGGAATTCAGAGCGTCAGCAGCAGGTCTAAGGAAATAGTCACTGGAACTTAGGGAACAGGCAGCAATAGCAAGGAGAGGAGACCCTAACTATGTGGTGAAGGCACTGTTGTAGCTCCCAGTAACTGATGATGTGGACTTGGGTAAGAATATCCCATAGGGTCATGATCGGGGAATTCTAGGCAATGATTGATGGCTTGTTTCTTAGAATTTCTTCAGATCTGAGTGGCTGCCCCTATTTTCCACATTCCTTCCCAAGGCATGTCCCTGGAAAGGGTTTTCTGGAAAGGGATGGTCTGAGTCTGAGCTGCCCACGTTCAAGTATTAAGCCTTAACTTTTCAGGAGAAAACTGAACGTGGAGGGGTTAAAATATCCTATCCACACAGCTTCTGGAGCAGGGCCAGAGCCTGGAAGGAGGCAGGGCCCTCAAGAATGCCAGGTCATCCTTGCCAGGGCAGCTTATGGATACAGCTCATAGGGAAGCCAGACCAGGCCAGTAATGCCAAGGCAGGAGGGGAGAGCCAAGTAATGAACGAGAATATTATATGGTGGGCCAGGGGCCAGAGGGGAAGGTCAACCAAGATGCCAATGCCAGAGACGAACCTTAAACAAATGGGAGGCAGGAAGGACCAAATGGAAGTTGAGCAGGGAGGGGATAAGTCTGGGGAATGAAATAGGGTTTATTAAGATGAAACTGGAAAACTGCCACAGCCCTTTGGTGCACACTTAGTACACTCCCTTAATATCCTGAAGCAAGGCCTTGAAGTGTCAGTGTCTCACTGGACTTGCAGTGCAAGGGCCAGGGCATGCTGGAAACAGAGAAGAAGCCCTGAGCCAAAGTGACAGGAACTTACCAGAGTCAGGGGCAAAGGTAGGACAGAGGTGGCAACCCAGAGGAGAAGATGGCAATAAGAGACCAAGAAGGTATAGAAAATACCGCCCCTTTTCATAGATGTCAAAGTCAAAGGGACAACTAACATAGAGGAGCTAAGACCAGGAGTAAGATGGTCTGGAGGATTGTTGGGAAGGAGGAATGTGAGATGTAAAGTTAAATCTTTTAGGGAAGTCTCTCCAATAGAGGTGGAGAAGAGCGTGAGTGGCCCAGCCCCGGGAAATGGGGCAGGAAGGGTAATGCAGGGGAAGCAGATCCCAGCTTGATGGTGGGGTATAGCATGGGACTCCCCTGAGTAAACTCAAAAACCTAAGTGAAGCAAGTGCAAGGAGCTACAGAGGGGCATCCAGGGGCATTCAGGGAGTATCGTTGCCCAAAGACCCTGAAGTCCCTGGGTCTTATGTTTCAGTCAGTAAACCAAAGACCATTCCAGAACTCCACTGACTAGTCCAGCAAGGGCCATCGATGTTCTTCCCAAATGGAGCCTTCTCAGTCTTGAGATAGACGGGGTAGCTTTGGATGTCTGGGTACCAATTACAAATGGTGGAGATGAGATGAGGATTAGCATAGAACCTAACAAAGAAAGACTCTGAGAGGACCCAGCAAGAACTCCTGAGGCTCAGTGGGACTCATGCTAACACATGGGAGAAAGAAATCAAGGGCTGCTGAGGTGAGTTGGAAATTCTGATATGCTACTGCCAAGATTATGAAGAGGTATATTCTTTCTGGAGACAATTTGGCAATATGTAGAAAGATCCATAAAAATACGCCTACGCTTTGACCCAAAACTCCACTTCTAGGGATTTAATCTAAGGAAATAAGGATTGGTGTGGACTCAGCTTTACGTACAAGGAGGCTCACCATTGTGTTATTCATACTCAAGGAAAATCGGAAGCAATACAAACATTAAAAGGTAGAGAACTGACCTGGCAAAAGTAAGGAACTTCTGGAACATGAACTATTATGTAGTCACACTAAATCATGCTTTTGAAGAATCCTAAACGGCATGGGAAAATGCGTATATTATAAAATGCTAGTGGAAAAAAGCAAAAAACAAAACAAGCAAACAGAAGTAGAAAGTGACATACATAGAAAAATTTCAATTTTGCTAAAATATTTAAATATATCAACACAAAAAAGAAGACTGAAAGGAGGAGTACTAAGGCATTAATAATCACTATCTTGGGTAGTGATATTATAGATTATTTTAAAATTCTCACAAATTTTCTAAAATGAACTTGTGTTATTATATGCAGAAAGCATAAACATATTGTGTAACACCCAAGGGGAATTAGAGGATGGGGTGAAATTTATTACATTGAGGGGTTCTGCCTCCCTATGGGACCCTTCATAACTGTATCTCAAAACTACACATGTACATAGGGTCTGCAAGTCCTCTAACATCTTTTGACATTACCATTTCTGATGGCAGATAAGCCAGACACAAAATAACACAAATCTCTTACTTCTAAATTACTGAAACTTTAAATTCTATTGAGATGTAGTTATACTTGACCCACATGCCTAACACTGTAAAGACAAATGAGACCCCACCTTGTTGAAGCAAACACAAGAGTTTATTACTTCATTATTAAATGGTATCAGTGTTATCAAAATCCATGTGCCTTGATTTACAAGGCATGTCAGAGCTTTTGCAGCAAGAGAATTGGGAAAGGAGAAGCAGCAGAGCTGGGGGTAAGAAGGACTAGCCAAGCTAGAGTAATGAGCAGTCCAAGTGTCAATGTCTAACAGGAGACTGGATACTCAGGCTCACTGGGCTGCTATCCAAGAATTCTAATCTAATGGAATTCAGCAGTGGCAGTTGGTTGTTTCATGGCATGGTTTTTAACATTTCAAGAATAGAGACCCATTTACCTCAGTTAATGGTGGGGGAGACGGGGATAAGAAGATGGTGTGTAGGGAGGTAGAATATAAGAAAGTCAGGGAACACTCTTAACAGCTGCACAGCTGTGCTTCAGAGGCCAGACCATCATTTAAGAACTAGAAGCCACTTTAGAATACAATGCAGTTTGGGTTATCCTCTGCACCCCTGGGCATCTGCCAGCCTGACTCTAATGCTCTGCAAGTTTTACAATGATGCAGCTACTCTTGGTCTTTGTTTCTACGGCTCTTGCCACTTACTTCCAACTTCCTGTTTTCCTCCTTTTATCTCTTGATTTCTGCTCACTGATGGCATTTTCTACCTCATGGTTTCTGCTTTCTGTGTCTGTTTTTTCTGTGTGTCTTTTCAACTTCTGTCCATATTACCAACAGCAGGGGCTCTCCAAAGGCCTCTTATTTAAACTCTCCAACACAGAAGGTCCTATTGGTGCTGTTGCTTATCTTTTCCCTCATTGGGTAGAGCTCACTTGCCAGACTGCTTCATAGAACACTGATAGGCCTATGGATGGGCTGGCCTTGGATAAGACATCCAAATTTGGTTGAATCAGCTGAGGTCAGAATGCAGGAGCTGTGACTAGCCTTCCTCAAAAGGGGCAATGGGCATTTCAGGAATTGAGAGTATAAGAGATTTTCCCCCAATACAGAGAGTCCATCCAGTTTGAGGCAGACCCCAGCCAGAGGCTAGAGTAAGGCAGGGATTTGCCCTCAGAGAAATAAAAGCTGGTGATGTTGTCAGAATCATAGTCCCAGGAGAGAAACTGAGTCAGATACCAGTCAGATAAACGGGGTAAATATGGCAGAGAATGGGAAAAGACTACCACATAATGCACACCCCAGTGCCTATGACTCACCCCAGTTCTATCAGATTTCAAGCTTAGGGCAGGATGACTAACGGTGGTAGATTGGTAGAGGAATTCCCTAACACAGCCAGTCTTGGTCAGAATTAGCACAGAACTGAGCCATATTGAATCAGCATACTGGATGCCTTTTGTCTTCTGTAGAAATTCCACAGATGCTTTTGAATTATATAGGGAGAGAACTTTTCCTCTCTGAAGAGTTTGTTCTTTAACTAATAGTGGGTCATGAAATACTTCTTGAACTTTTGACTTGTGAACTCTGAAGTTAAATATTCAATACAGATTCCTCTGCTGCATCCTGAAAGGGCGTTACAGCATTAGCATTTTTTTTTTTTTTTTTTTTTTTGCGGTACGCGGGCCTCTCACTGTTGTGGCCTCTCCCGTTGCGGAGCACAGGCTCCGGACGCGCAGGCTCAGCGGCCATGGCTCACGGGCCCAGCCGCTCCGCGACTTGTGGGATCTTCCCGGACCGGGGCACGAACCCGTGTCCTCTGCATCGGCAGGCGGACTCTGAACCACTGCGCCACCAGGGAAGCCCAACATTCACATTTCTTTTTTTTTCTTTACATGCACAAGTTTCTTGTGGCTGCTGTAACAAATTACCACAAACTTAGATAGTTTAAAACAATAGAAACTTATTCTGTCACAGTTCTGGAAGCCAGGAGTCCAAATCAAAGCATTGGCGGGACCGTGCTCCCTCTGAAATCTCTAGAGAATAATCCTCTACCTCTTGCAGCATCTGATGATTGCCTGAAGTCATTGGTATTTCTTGGCTTACAGCTGCATTGCTCTAATTTCTACTTATCTTTATATGGCCACCTTCCCTCTGTGTAGGTCTCTGTGTCTCTATCTCATCTTATGAGGATTCCAGTCATCAGATTAGGATTATGGTCCACCCTAATCCAGTATGACCTCATCTTCATTAATTACTGGCTGCAAAGAACTTATTTCCAAATAAGGTCGCATTCTGAAGTTCCAAGCAGAAATGAATTTGGCCAGTGGCAGGGGGTGGCAGGGTGGGGATTATTCAACCCAGTATAACATGTTAAACATTTCCCAATCTTTGGTCAAATTAATAATGGAAAAAAAATCCTATGCTTTTTCTTAGTCCCCATTAGATGAGGTCTATTTGTTACTTGTATCTCTAAAATGGATATGGGATACAGAGATGACTGCGGTTAGGAAACCTTAAATCTATGACCAGCTGCCTAGCATCACTATAGATTCTCAAAGTGTCTGAGTAGAAGGGGACACTTGGTAAATGAACACTGCTTATGACTAAGTGGGACTTTGGCTTTAAACTCCCTTGGGGTCCCCCATTCCCAGAGATGTGAGCTGAACCACTGGACCTCTGACTTAAAGCCCTCAATAAAAGCGAGAAAATGTCTTCTTGTAGACCCAGAGTCAAGACTATAATTTTCCCTAGTGACAAGAGGTCAAAAAGGATTTACTCAAATGAAAAATGTCCCAAGGGAAAGAGAGAGTTGATCTCTCTACCTTGGGAAGCAGCAGACACAGAGGAAAAAGGCGTGGGCTTTGGAGTTAAGTTTGTCAGGAGTTCAGATCCTGGTTTCGCCACTTACGAGCTGAGTGACTTTGTTCAAACTAATTAGTCACTTAAGTCTCAGTTTCCTCATTAGAACAATGGAGATAGTAATATCTTCCTCACAGACCTATTGTGAGGAGTAAATGAGATAGACTATGCATGGGAAGTGCTAGCTACAATCATTACGAAGGCCTAGAACAATAGGCTTAAGCTGCTCATATTATATGTCCTGACTCCACACTGATTTCTACTGGAACTTCATAGAGCAAGAAGGCCCTCCCATGCAGGAGGCATCTGAAGACCCTTTGTCACCAGCTACAAGAGAGAAATGTTCTCCAAAAAGGCAAACCAAAGAGCACTCTCATATCAGCCAGAGGTTTTAACCTAGAGGTTGCAAACAGTCAACTCCAGGCCACATCCTGCTCCTTATGAGTTTTCCCTGGCCTGAACAAAATTTTTAAAAATTTGGAATTTGGGCTTCCCTGGTGGCGCAGTGGTTGAGAGTCTGCCTGCCGATGCAGGGGACACGGGTTCGTGCCCTGGTCCGGGAAGATCCCACATGCCGCGGAGCGGCTGGGCCCATGAGCCATGGCCGCTGAGCCTGCGCGTCTGGAGCCTGTGCTCCGCAACGGGAGAGGCCACAACAGTGAGAGGCCCGCATACCGCAAAAAACAAAAAAACAAAACAAAAAACTGGAATTTGTTGGCCACATTAAAAAAATCCAAAGATGTTCTTTAAAACCCAAATTTCTGGCTTGAAAAACCAAAAGACCAGGCAATAATATACCTAAATTTTCCTATAACTAGAGTGCCCGTATACTGTATTGTACAAATTGGCACACTTCTGAGAGTAAGAAGAGGCTCTATTAATAATTACGCCTGAACAACAGGCATTAACTGAATCTGCCTGAGGCAAATCAGAATATGTGGTTGGTTACCCTACCCGTGACCTCAGTGATCTGGAGCTAAGTAAGAGTGAATACCTCCTGCAGGGGATCTAGCTCTCTCAGTTTGCCCCTACTTCTAGGATTTTGAATTTTAAATCTGTATTTTAACTAATCTTTGTATATCACATGGAATAATTGGTCCTCCATCATTTGGAATTCAACATCTCTGAACTGGGCTTCTATCATCTTCCTTCTCTTAGAAGGAAAGAGTGTGGGGTGAGTCATCAATCAGTGCATATGCTGGACTTCATTCAGTGCTATCATGGTTTCTGATAGAATTTCCTATAGCATAGCAACGCCTATGTAATATCATTAACACTTTATCATCATCTGGTGTCTTATTAGTTAGTCTTTCTCTGAATCTAGAGAGCATTTATCATTGGGCGATGTCACATGTGTCGTAATAATCATTTGTAGACAATACAAGATTCTTGAAGTGCCTTCTGAATCATATAAGGATTGGTTTAAGGGGAATATAAACAAATTCTCTGAAAATTCTTAATTTTCAAGGAGTTCCCATCCAATGAATGGACTGTATTCCAAAAGTTTGCTTGTAAGTCTAGCATAAAGAATCAAAAGGCATATTCCTATAGGAACAATGTTGTTGCCTCCCCATCTCACACACATATACACACCCCAAATAAAATACTCTATATGTATTATAAAATAAATACACTATAGAATATCTAAAGATTAGTACTAGATCTTAATTGATCCCTGGGTATCAGTAGATGGAACTCTGTGTTTATATAAGGAAAAGTATCTTCTAAGTATTCTTTTTTTAAAAAACATTTATTCTTTAGGAATTCTGGACCAAGGCCAATGGTGTGAGAAGCAACTCACTAGGAGGTTTTGGGGACAGTCTCCTCTTCTGCCCATTTGCATGTGCAAAGTATTTATTCATGTAGTATTTATAGGATAGGTACAATTTGTATAATAAATATTGAATCTCTTTCCTACCTGGAATACTTGATGAATACAGAATATGTCATTTTTTGATTAAAGTGGATTGTTTTAAACTTACAGTGGATTATTTGAAACTTACAGCTCTAAACTTATTTAGAGCTGGTGGGGGTATTGGAAAGAGTCCTGCTTGAGGAGACAGTGACCTTGCTTTGAGTTCAATCTCTGATATTAGTTCATTGTGCAATTTTGGGTAAAGAACTTACCCTCATTAAGATACAGCTTTCTGGGCTTCCCTGGTGGCGCAGTGGTTGAGAGTCCACCTGCCGATGCAGGGGACGCGGGTTCGTGCCCCGGTCCGGGAAGATCCCACATGCTGTGGAGCGGCTGGGCCCGTGAGCCATGGCCACTGAGCTTGCGCGTCCGGAGCCTGTGCTCCGCGACGGGAGAGGTCACAACAGTGAGAGATCTGCATACTGCAAAAAGGAAGATAAAAATAAATAAAAAGATACAACTTTCTTATGAGAAATCTGAATAAAAATGATCACAATAACTCATATTTCACTGACTTATTTTGAAGATAAGTTGAGATAATGTAGCTTTGTACACTGTGAAATGCCATAGAACCAAAAATAATAGAAAAGTAAATTAACACTTATCAAGCTCTTATTATGAACCAAGCACTGTGATGAAATTATTACTGTTAACTAGCCGTTAATACTGCTTGCAGTGGCTTAAAATTGTACCCTTAAAATTGCCACTCTCAAATCTTCCTCTACTGGATACAAATGAAGAGACCAGGGCATCCCTTCCACTCTGAGTAGAAACCAATCAGCCTCCTCCCACTGAAAATACTCACAGAACACCAGGCTTGTAAACATCCTGCCTTCTGATTTTAATGATACTATTACAATGGATATGATGCTCCCTCCTGGCCTACACCCCAGAGTAGGAGTGATACTGACTTATTGCATCTCGTGAATATTATGAAGAAGAAATGGTCCACTTAAAGAGTTGGATTACGGCAACTTTCAGCCAGACTTGGACTTAATATTTCTATGGGGTAGAGGAAGGAAATTATCTTGGGTCCAACTAGAACCCATTAATGGTATTATTATTTGATTCCTAGAACTTAAGTGGTGTTGTCTTATATGTTTGTTATGGCTGCCATAACAAAGTACCACAAACTGGGTGGCTTAACAGAAATATATTTTCTCATAATTCTGCAAGCTAAAAGTCTGAGATCAAGGTGTTGGCATGGTTGGTTTCTTCTGAGGTGTCTCTCAGCTTATAGATGGCTGTCTTCTCTGTGTTTTTGCATGGTGTAGAACTGATCTCCCTGTATTTTATGTGGTCTGTGTGCGTCTGTGTTGTAATCTTCTCTTCTTACAAGGATACCCGTCATATAGGATTAGGGCCTACACTAATAGCTTCATTTTGACTTAAATACCTCTTTGAAGACCCTATCTCCAAATACAGTCACATTCTGAAGTACTGGGGTTAAGACTCCAACATATGAATTTTGAGGGGATAAAATTCAGCCTACAGCACTTTGTCTGATAAATCAGTGATCCACTTTGTTCTTAAGAAATTTTCCCAGTAATCACTATCTCCGTCATGTTTTCCTCTTCCCCATAGCCCTGCCCCATCCCCACTACCAAACCACCTACCACCTACAAAACTACAAAAAGCCCCTTCAGATTTCATTGCACTTCAAACATTGGTTCGAAAATACAACAATGCCATTGGCATTGGCAGCTCCATTTCACTGACTTGTTGGTATTCAAGAAAAGCTTGTGTAAATTAAATACCAGTTCTCTGTGAAACACGTTTAAAGAGTCCTTTTAGAATCCACTGTTCCTTGATCCACATCCTATGCTTCTAATTTTTTAGTCCCTAAGTAACTCCAAGGTTTATATCAAGACCTCTTGTCTACTGGTCTATTCATTTCCTTAGATTCTGGCTTCTTGGTAAGCTTGTTTTATCTTTCAATAACTTTTCCAGAATGAAACTCTTTTTTTTCCTCTTCGTTCTTAGTTATTACCCAGAAGGAAGATATTAGAAGTCAGCTTGATATTGTTCATTCTAACCATGAGGATTGTCTTCATCTATTCATAGGAAAGATCTAAAGCATTTCACCTTGCAACCCAGCTTGAGCTAACTCCGAAGCAAGGCAACTGACTGTCTTAATAGCTTGTTTGTCATTCCATCTGTTCTCCACCTTGCGTATACTAAGCTGATGGTTTCAGTGATATTACATAACAGGTATTTCATCAGCTTTTTGGTTAATAAGATATACGTTATGCTTGTGACCTCCGATAGTCTAATACCATGCAGCTCCCAGGAAAATTTAATTACACTGATGAACATCCTAAACTGAATATGTCATCAAGCACAGTAAGTATGTCAAATCCATCAGCAGCAAAGAATGTCAATCCATCAATGATTCTCAGTTACTATTTTTCAAGGTCTTTGACACAAGTTTACAGATATTTCGAGATGCCAATATTATAGGATTATTAAGTCACATAATACTCTTTTTCCTGTATTTTATTTCTTCTAATTTAAATCATACATTGTCAGCTACTGAGTTAATTGCAATATTCATTTAATTAATAATACTGAGTTTCAAAATAAAATCATTTAAATCCAGACATCTAAATGATTGAGTAATAATAGTTCTTCTGTTGCTATGGAATGTAATGTCTTCTTGAATGAACGTAAAAGGAGATGTCGCTGAAACAGGTTCATATAACTAAATATTTTCAGCTTTTACAAGCAGTCCCTTCCCAATCCACTGGCAAGCGTGCCACAGGCAGCCACCCCTATATAAATACGCAGTTAGAAAGATAAACACTCATTAAAGTCCCTAGTGGTTGCATTGTTTCTCAGGGTTCAGCAATATTTGCTCAGTGTGTAGATAAAGAAAGAGATTAGCAATGTTTCCATTGGGCTCTACTCCTTCCTGAAGCCAGCCAGCCTTCTCCCTAGGAGAGAGGCGGTAATCTGTGCCTGTGTTCCAGAATGCCTCAGGACAACTTTCTACTTCAAGAGCAAACCAAGCTCCTCATTGGCTCCATGCTAACCCACCCATTTTTTAAGGGCCATCATTTTTTTAGTAACTTAATAAGTCAGAACTCTGAAATAATAGGAGTAAATATGCAGAACAAATTCACATTTAAACATGTTAGTATAGCTTAAATATTTACACATAAATTAAGAACGATTCAGGTAGGGGCTTTGATCTCATTTCATAGACTTACGTACAATTTAAAAGCTTAATTTATTAGTTGGTATAGAAAGAGCCCTGGTCTTGGTTCCAGTCTACTTAGGCCAATGACTAACCGTGAGATCTCTGGGAAAACTGACCTGGACTTTTTCTTTTTTTTTTTAATAAAATAAAGGAGAATGTAGTAGAGGAGCTCTAACATCCCCTGACTCTGAAAGTTACAATATTCTTTTGGGGAAAACAGATTTCATATTCCCATCTCATAAAGGTTTTATATATATATATATATATATATATATATATATATATATTTTACAACTTTATTGGAGTCTAATTGCTTTACAATGGTGTGTCAGTTTCTGCTTTATAACAAAGTGAATCAGTTATACATATACATATGTTCCCATATCTCTTCCCTCTTGCGTCTCCCTCCCTCCCTCCTACCCTCCCTATCCCACCCCTCCAGGCGGTCACAAAGCACCGAGCTGATCTCCCTGTACTATGCGGCTGCTTCCCAATAGCTATCTACCTTACGTTTGGTAGTGTATATATGTCCATGCCTCTCTCTCGATTTGTCACAGCTTACCCTTCCCCCGCCCCATATCCTCAAGTCCATTCTCTAGTAGGTCTGTGTCTTTATTCCTGTCTTACCCCTAGGTTCTTCATGACATTTTTTTTTCTTAAATTCCATATATATGTGTTAGCATACGGTATTTGTCTTTCTCTTTCTGACTTACTTCACTCTTTATGACAGACTCTAAGTCTATCCACCTCATTACAAATAGCTCAATTTCGTTTCTTTTTATGGCTGAGTAATATTCCATTGTATCTATGTGCCACATCTTCTTTATCCATTCATCCGATGAGGGACACTTGTTTCCATCTCCGGGCTATTGTAAATAGAGCTGCAATGAACATTTTGGTACATGACTCTTTTTGAATTTTGGTTTTCTCAGGGTATATGCCCAGTAGTGGGATTGCTGGGTCATATGGTAGTTCTATTTGTAGTTTTTTAAGGAAACTCCATACTGTTCTCCACAGTGGTTGCATCACTTTACATTCCCACCAGCAGTGCAAGAGGGTTCCCTTTTCTCCACACCCTCTCCAGCATTTATTGTTTCTAGATTTTTTGATGATGGCCATTCTGACTGGTGTGAGATGATATCTCATTGTAGTTTTGATTTGCATTTCTCTAATGATTAATGATGTTGAGCATTCTTTCATGTGTTTGTTGGCAGTCTGTATATCTTCTTTGGAGAAATGTCTATTTAGGTCTTCTGCCCATTTTTGGATTCAGTTGTTTGGTTTTTTGTTATTGAGCTGCATGAGCTGCTTGTAAATTTGGGAGATGAATCCTTTGTCAGTTGCTTCATTTGCAAATATTATCTCCCATTCTGAGGGTTGTCTTTTGGTCTTGTTTATGGTTTCCTTTGCTGTGCAAAAGCTTTGAAGTTTCATTAGGTCCCATTTGTTTATTTTTGTTTTTATTTCCATTTCTCTAGGAGGTGGGTCAGAAAGGATCTTGCTGTGATTTATGTCATAGAGTGTTCTGCCTATGTTTTCCTCTAAGAGTTTGATAGTTTGTGGCCTTACATTTCAGTCTTTAATCCATTTTGAGCTTATTTTTGTGTATGCTGTTAGGCAGTGTTCTAATCTCATACTTTTACATGTAGCTGTCCAGTTTTCCCAGCACCACTTATTGAAGAGGCTGTCCTTTCTCCACTGTACATTCCTGCCTCCTTTATCAAAGATAAGGTGACCATATGTGCGTGGGTTTATCTCTGGGTTTTCTATCCTGTTCCATTGATCTATATTTCTGTTTTTGTGTCAGTACCCTACTGTCTTGATTACTGTAGCTTTGTTGTATAGTCTGAAGTCAGGGAGCCTGATTCCTCCAGCTCCATTTTTCATTCTCAAGATTGCTTTGGCTATTCGGGGTCTTCTGTGTTTCCATACAAATTGTGAAAGTTTTTGCTCTAGTTCTGTGAAAAATGCCAGTGGTAGCTTGATAGGGATTGCATTGAAACTGTACATTGCTTTGGGTAGTGGAGTCATTTTCACAATGTTGATTCTTCCAATCCAAGAACATGGTATATCTCCCCATCTATTTGTATCATCTTTAATTTCTTTCATCAGTGTCTTATAATTTTCTGCATAGAGGTCTTTTGTCTCCTTAGGTAGGTTTATGCCTAGATATTTTATTCTTTTGTTGCAATAGTAAATGGGAGTGTGTTCTTGATTTCACTTTCAGATTTTTCATCATTAGTGTATAGGAATGCCAGAGATTTCTGTGCATTAATTTTGTATCCTGCTACTTTACCAAATTCATTGATTAGTAGTTTTCTGGTAGCCTCTTTAGGATTCTCTATGTATAGTATCATGTCATTTGCAAACAGTGACAACTTTACTTCTCCTTTTCCGATCTGGATTCCTTTTATTTCTTTTTCTTCTCTGATTGCTGTGGCTAAAACTTCCAAAACTATGTTGAATAAGAGTGGTGAGAGTGGGCAACCTTGTCTTGCTCCTGATCTTAGTGGAAATGCTTTCAGTTTTTCACCATTGAGGACGATGTTGGCTGTGGGTTTGTCATATATGGCCTTTATTATGTTGAGGAAAGTTCCCTCTACGCCTACTTTCTGCAGGGTTTTTATCATAAATGGGTGTTGAATTTTGTCAAAGGCTTTCTCTGCATCTATTGAGATGACCATATGGTTTTTCTCCTTCAATTTTTTAATATGGTGTATCACGTTGATTGATTTGCGTATATTGAAGAATCCTTGCATTCCTGGGATAAACCCCACTTGATCATGGTGTATGATCCTTTTAATGTGCTGTTGGATTCTGTTTGCTAGTATTTTGTTGAGGATTTTTGCATCTACGTTCATCAGTGATATTGGCCTGTAGTTTTCTTTCTTTGTGACATCCTTGTCTGGTTTTGGTATCAAGGTGATGGTGGCCTCGTAGAAGGAATTTGGGAGTGCTCCTCCCTCTCCTATATTTTGGAAGAGTTTGAGAAGGATAGGTGTTAGCTCTTCTATAAATGTTTGATAGAATTCGCCTGTGAAGCCATCTGGTCCTGGGCTTTTGTTTGTTGGAAGATTTTTAATCACAGTTTCAATTTCAGTGCTTGTGATTGGTCGTTCATATTTTCTATTTCTTCCTGATTCAGTCTCAGCCGGTTGTGCATTTCTAAGAATGTGTCCATTTCTTCCAGGTTGTCCATTTTATTGGCATAGAGTTGCTTGTAGTAATCTCTCATGATCCTTTGTATTTCTGCAGTGTCAGTTGTTACTTCTCCTTTTTCATTTCTAATTCTATTGATTTGAGTCTTCTCCCTTTTTTTCTTGATGAGTCTGGCTAATGGTTTATCAATTTTGTTTATCTTCTCAAAGGACCAGCTTTTAGTTTTATTGGTCTTTGCTATCGTTTCCTTCATTTCTTTTTCATTTACTTCTGATCTGATCTTTATAATTTCTTTCCTTCCGCTAACTTTGGGGTTTTTTTGTTCTTCTTTCTCCAGTTGCTTTAGGTGCAAGGTTAGGTTGTTTATTTGAGATGTTTCCTGTTTCTTAAGTTAGGATTTTATTGCTATAAACTTCCCTCTTTGAGCTGCTTTTGCTGCATCCCATAGATTTTGGTTCATCATGTCTCCATTGTCATTTGTTTCTAGGTATTTTTTTAATTTTCTCTTTCATTTCTTCAGTGATCACTTCGTTATTAAGTAGTGTATTGTTTAGCCTCCATGTGTTTGTATTTTTTACAGATCTTTTCCTGTAATTGATATCTAGTCTCATAGTGTTGTGGTCGGAAAAGATACTTGATACAATTTCAATTTTCTTAAATTTACCAAGGCTTGATTTGTGACCCAAGATATGATCTATCCTGGAGAATGTTTCATGAGCACTTGAGAAAAATGTGTATTGTGTTGTTTTTGGATGGAATATCCTATAAATATCCATTAAGTCCATCTTGTTTAATGTATCATTTAAAGCTTGTGTCTCCTTATTTATTTTCATTTTGGATGATCTGTCCATGGGTGAAAGTGGGATGTTAACGTCCTCTACTATGAATGTGTTACTGTCGATTTCCCCTCTTATGGCTGTTAGTATTTGCCTTATTTATTGAGGTGCTCCTATGTTGGGTGCATAAATATTTACAATTGTTATATCTTCTTCTTGGATAGATCCCTTGATCATTATATAGTGTCCTTCTTTGTCTCTTCTAATAGTCTTTATTTTAAAGTCTATTTTGTCTGATATCAGAATTGCTACTCCATCTTTCTTTCGGTTTCCACTTGCATGAAATATCTTTTTCCATCCCCTCACTTTCAGTCTGTTTGTGTCTCTAGGTCTGAAGTGGGTCTCTTGTAGACAGCAAATATATGGGTCTTGTTTTTGTATCCATTCAGCCAATCTGTGTCTTTTGGTGGGAGCATTAATCCATTTACATTTAAGGTAATTATCGATATGTATGTTCCTATTCCCATTTTCTTAATTGTTTTGGGTTCTTTATTGTAGGTCTTTTCCTTCTCTTGTGTTTCTTGCCTAGAGAAGTTCCTTTAGCATTTGTTGTAAAGCTGGTTTGGTGGTGCTGAACTCTCTCAGCTTTTGCTTGTCTGTAAAGGTTTTAATTTCTCCATCAAATATGAATGAGATCCTTGCTGGGTAGAGTAATCTTGGTTGCAGGTTTTTCTCCTTCATCACTTTCAATATGTCCTGCCAGTCCCTTCTGGCTTGCAGAGTTTCTGCTGAAAGATCAGCTGTTAACCTTATGGGGATTCCCTTGTGTGTTATTTGTTGTTTTTCCCTTGCTGCTTTCAATATGTTTTCTTTGTATTTAATTTTTGACAGTTTGATTAATATGTGTCTTGGCGTATTTCTCCTTGGATTTATCCTGTATGGGACTCTCTGTGCTTCCTGGACTTGATTAACTATTTCCTTTCCCATATTAGGGAAGTTTTCAACTATAATCTCTTCAAATATTTTCTCAGTCCCTTTTTCTCTTCTTCTTCTGGAGCCCCTATAATTCGAATGTTGGTGCATTTGATGTTGTCCCAGAGGTCTCTGAGACTGTCCTCAGTTCTTTTCATTCTTTTTTCTTTATTCTGCTCTGCAGTAGTTATTTCCACTATTTTATCTTCCAGGTCACTTATCCGTTCTTCTGCCTCAGTTATTCTGGTATTGATCCCATCTAGAGTATTTTTCATTTCATTTATTGTGCTGTTCATCATTGTTTGTTTCATCTTTAGTTCTTCTAGGTCCTTGTTAAATGTTTCTTGCATTTTGTCTATTCTATTTCTAAGATTTTGGATCATCTTTACTATCATTATTCTGAATTCTTTTTCAGGTAGACTGCCTATTTCCTCTTCATTTGTTAGGTCTGGTGGGTTTTTATCTTGCTCCTTCATCTGCGGTGTGTTTTTCTGTCTTCCCTTTTTGCTTATCTTACTGTGTTTGGGGTCTCCTTTTTGCAGGCTGCAGGTTTGTAGTTCCCATTGTTTTTGGTGTCTGTCTCCAGTGGCTGAGATTGGTTCAGTGAGTTGTGTAGGCTTCCTGGTGGAGGGGACTAGTGCCTGTGTTCTGGTGGATGAGGCTGGATCTTGTCTTTCTGGTGGGCAGGTCCACGTCTGGTGGTGTGTTTTGGGGTGTCTGTGGACTTATTATGATTTTAGGCAGCCTCTCTGCTAATGGGTGGGGTTGTGTTCCTGTCTTGCTAGTTGTTTGGCATAGGATGTCCAGCACTGTAGCTTGCTGGTCATTGAGTGAAGCTGGGTGCTGGTGTTGAGATGGAGATCTCTGGGAGATTTTTGCCGTTTGATATTATGTGGAGCTGGGAGGTCTCTTGTGGACCAGTGTCCTGAAGTTGGCTCTCCCTCCTCAGAGGCACAGCACTGACTCCTGGCTGGAGCACCAAGAGCTTTCATCCACACGGCTCAGAATAAAAGGGAGAAAAAGTAGAAAGAAAGAATTAGTAGATGTAGAAAGAGAGAAAGAAAGAAAGAAGGGAGGGAGGGAGGAAGGAAGGAAGGAGGGAAGGAAGAAAAAAAGGAGATAAAGTAAAATAAAATAAAGTAAGATAAAATATAATAAAGTTATTAAAATAAAAAAATAATTATTAAGAGAAAAAAAAGAAAAAAAATTAAAAAAACAAAAATAAAACGGATGGATAGAACCCTAGGACAAATGGTGGAAGCAAAGCTATACAGACAAAATCTCACACAGAAGCATACACTTACACACTCACAAAAAGAGGAAAAGGGGAAAAAATCATAAATCTTGCTCTCAAAGTCCACCTCCTCAATTTGGGATGATTTGTTGTCTAAAAGAGGGAAGGAAGGAAAGAAACAAAGAAAGAAGATAAAGTAAAATACAGTTATTAACATAAAAAATTATTAAGAAAAAGACTTAAAAAAAATGGACGGTTAGAACCCTAGGACAAATGGTGGAAGCAAAGCTATACAGACAAAATCTCACACAGAAGCATACACATACACACTCACAAAAAGAGGAAAGGGGGAAAAATAATAAATCTTGCTCTCAAAGTCCACTTCCTTAATTTGGGATGATTGGTTGTCTATTCAAGTATTCCACAGATGCAGGGTACATCAAGTTGATTGTGGAGCTTTAATCCGCTGCTTCTGAGGCTGCTGGGAGAGATTTCCCTTTCTCTTCTTTGTTCTCACAGCTCACAGGGGCTCAGCTTTGGATTTGGCCCCGCCCATCCGTGTAGGTCGCCGGAAGGCGTCTGTTCTTCGCTCAGACAGGACGGGGTTAAAGGAGCCGCTGATTCAGGGACTCTGGCTCACTCAGGCTGGGGGGAGGGAGGGGCACGGAGTGCAGGGCGGGCTTGTGGCGGCAGAGGCCAGTGTGACGTTGCACCAGCCTGAGGCGCGCCGTGCGTTCTCCCGGAGGGGTTGACCCTGGATCCCGGGACCCTGGCAGTGGCGGGCTGCACAGGATCCCCGGAAGGGGGTTGTGGAGAATGACCTGTGCTCGCACACAGGCTTCTTGGTGGCGGCAGCAGCAGCGTTAGCGTCTCATGCCCGTCTCTGGGGTCCGCGCTTTTAGCCGCGGCTTGTACCCGTCTCTGGAGCTCCTTTAAGCAGTGCTCTTAATCCCCTCTCCTCACGCACCAGGAAACAAAGAGGGAAGAAAAAGTCTCTTGCCTCTTCGGCAGGTCCATACTTTTCCCCGGACTCCCTCCCGGCTAGCCATGAAGCACTAAACCCCTAAAGGCTGTGTGCACGCCGCCAACCCCAGTCCTCTACCTGGGATCCGACCGAAGCCCGAGCTTCAGCTCCCAGCCCCGCCCTCCCCTGCTGGTGAGCAGACAAGCCTCTCGGGCTGGTGACTGCCGGTCGGCCCTGATCCTCTGTGCGGGAATCTCTCTGCTTTGCCCTCTGCACCCCTGTGGCTGCGCTCTCCACCGTAGCTCCGAAGCTTTCCCCCTCCGCCACCCGCAGTCTCCGCCCGCGAAGGGGCTTCCTAATGTGTGGAAACCTTTCCTCCTTCACAGCTCCCTCCCACTGATGCAGGTCCCGTCCCTATTCTTTTGTCTCTGTTTATTCTTTTTTCTTTTGCCCTACCCAGGTACGTGGGGGGTTTCTTGCCTTTTGGGAGGTCTGAGGTTTTCTGCCAGCGTTCAGTAGGTGTTCTGTAGCAGTTGTTCCATGTGTAGATGTATTTCTGGTGTATCTGTGGGGAGGAAGGTGATCTTCGCGTCTTACTCTTCCGCCATCTTCTCGGAAGTCTCCTCATAAAAGTTTTTGTGAGGGTCAGTTGACATGATGTAATCCAAAGCACAAGGTCATCCACTGAATAGAATATGTAGGTGAGGAGTAGCTGTATTTGCTTATTTATCTAGTCAGTATCTGGTGGAATAGATGAAAGAAAACAATAGCAGAAAATGTTCACCCCTTCACTTTAAAGAAGGAAGGAAATAATTTAAGATTCTAGAGTTATTTATGGTTCTTTCAGATAAAGACTAGGTGAAGTAATTAAACTTGGCATGTGTTAGTATGTCAGTTATAAGCAGCTAATGTAAAATTTTTGTCAAACAAAGCAATATGTTTCTCTTATCTGATTAAAACTTTCAAAATGTTAAACTAATCTTTTTGAAAGATAAATCTAGTAGTTGGGCTGTACTGTTATTTTCTTTAAACTATTTTATTTATTGATTAATTCCAAATACTTTTCCAGGAGCTGGGGATACAATGGTGAAAAAAACAGGCAGAGTTCCTCTCATCATGCCACTGACATTTCCACACTAGTGAGAGGAAATGAAAAATATACAAATAAATTAACAACTATACCAAGTCAGTAGAGGGGTACATGTTATGACACTTTATGGTATTTAAAGCAGGGTAAGTGATAAGTTTGCCCAACTCAATAAAAGTGCAGAAACCCTGTGGGACATCCAGATGGACCTAAAGGACTGGTGACTTCTGGCTTCTAGGCTGTAGAAACTTAAAAACTACAGTGTGATTAACTATGAGGCTTTAGTTTTCATCCATGTACGTGGAGTAGTTTTTGCTGTTATCTTCCTAAGTATGGGAATCCGGGCTCCCAGAATCAAAGCCCAGGCTTGCTTTAGTGCTTGCAAGATGAGTCCTTGAACAAATAAAATTAACTATTGTAGTAAAAAAAATAAAGCAGGGTAAGGAAGATAGGAGTATCAACGAGAGGAATGCTCTTTTCTACAGAGTGGTCAGGGAACATGTCAATGACATGGAACATTTGAGCGGAGACTGGAAGGGATCAAAGAGCAAGTCACATATATGGGGCAGGGGAGCCCCTTCCAGGCAGAGGGAACAGCAGAGGCAAGAGGGACCTTGGGGTATCAGGGGAACAGCGAAAAGGCCAGAGAGGCAGAGGAAGAATAAGAGTGAGTCCCCACTATCTTTTTCTAAGAAAAGTATGGTCAAATTTATCTTCATTTTAAGATCGATTTTCATAAAATCCAAAAGATACTCTTTAGTGAACTTCTTTTGTTCTGTGCCTCAGTTTTTAATTCGTAAAATAGGGATGATAGTATTTCATAGGGTTGTTGTGAGGACTAAATGACTTACTAAATATAAAGAATAATTAAGACAGTGTCTAGCACAGAGTAAACCAGGGAGGGCTACTTATTATTACTATCATCATAATCATCATCTCTTTATTCACAACAATATCAGTAATTCAATTTTTAGGCCAATAGTATAATTTGGCACCAATCATTAATTATCTGGAGAGCTTCCTTACACGTGTTAGGACATTAGGTAGAGTCATGGTATGTGGTGACTCAAGCACAGAGGTTTATGTCATCAAATGTCTTATAGAGAGCTTAAAATAACAAGCAAATAGGGGCTTAAAATTTAATACCTTAAGCTAGACATAAAATGAGTATGATATCATATCCATATACTCACTTGAGTTTTTCTTTATTTTTTTCAGTCAGTCTTACTCAGTTCCCACTCCTCAAGACAACACAGAATTCTTGGATGTTTGTAACATCTTTCACATTCATTTCCAGCATGTGGTCTGAATTGATTCCTTGTTTCTCAATTACAACCATCACAGAATCAAGATTAATAACCTGCTTGGTGAGTTTCGTCCACTTTGGAATCTGGAGCCTTTGTACTCACTGTGGCCCATCAGGCTCTCCGTGGTTCTTTCTGAGTGCTCCAGCAGTGAGGGGCAAAGACAGTCTCAGTGACTGGGAACATGCCTGCTTCCATTATCTCTTTTCCTCTCCCAGGCATTTAGCCATGGTTGAAGAGAGTCTGAACGTGGATTGAAAGGTCACTAATATAACCCCTGTGCTTAGAACAATGCCTGGCACAATGGAGGTACTCAATAAATATTGTCTGGTGGATGATGTGCTCTCCTAAACAGACTGTCACTGAAGCGTGACTATCAGGAAGAGCACCTGTCCATTGTACTCTCCTTTGGGGCTGGGCTCCCACCTCCATCACTCACGTGGAACATCTGCCTTCATTATCAGCCCCTTTGCCTCTGGGCACAGGGTACCTGGGACCGTCTTTGCTTTAGACATGTGGTTTTTGTGGCCATTGCACTTGATTTCATTAGTTACAACAAATTGAATAGAGCTTACGGTAAAAAAAGAAAATGCATCCTAGAAGGATTTTTATTCCTGGACACACTGGTCAGTCCCTAAACATTCCTCTAGAAAATACTTAGTAGGGACGCTTTGTGTACTGGACACAGACTTAGGTAACATAACACTGTAGACCTCCACAATCTAATTAGTATAAATAAACATTGGTATTAGTATAAAGTAAAAGACTGCATGAAAGTCAAAAGTGCCATAAGAATAAGGTTCCATGTACCATATAATATTAAATGGGATGACTAATTTTCAGTGAGAACAGAAGGCTTCAGAGCAGAGGTTGTATTCTCTCTATCACAGAAAGAATGAAGAACATTTCAATAGACAAAGTAGTTATGTGTTATTAATAAATACTATAATTATAAAATAGCTATACTAAACATCTGTCATGAATGTTTCATTATTGATCCAGCATCCAATTATGCCTCTGATTTTTGTTTTTTGTCTCTGATTCCTCATTCTCCAAAGACGTGACCCTGAGCCACTTTAACCAAGAAACATTTATAGGTAAAAAACAAGTTGGCTTATAAGGGTAAATGCTGTGACAGTTTATAGGATTTGGTGGAGGTATTTATTTCTTCTTTTCTTTACCAAACACATGAGCCACCTGTCCCAGATAACAGACTTTTTTTCCTTTTTAAAAATTTTTATTGAATTATAGTTCGTTTACAGCAGATAACAGATTTTTAATGTTCATTCTCAGTTAATTGTATTTATTTTATTGCAAAAATGAGTTACCATTTTCCTCTGAGAATGGTTTTTAATATATTTCTCCCAACTAATGAAGAGGAGTGGAGAATATGGCAGATGTTTGATGTATTTTGAAAAAGGTTTAAGGGGAGGAAGAGATTGAGGAACTTTTCCAAATTCCCTTCCCATAATTTTACCTATTTACTCAGCTAATATTTACAGAGTGCCTGCTATGTCTCAGCATAGATGACAGGAAGGGTGTTCTTGGTAGAGTTAAGTGTTACTACTATGTACTCTATTCAATAGAAACGCTGTACGTTTTTCATTATGACGTGTGATCCAAATCTAGATAAATGCTTTAATTTTTGTTGTTCATTTTCCCTATAACGTTGGTGAGTCCCATCAGTAAAGGAGCATTTAATGGTAAGAACTAAGTAGCATGATTAGGGGGACATGCATTCGACTAGTATTTATTGAGCAACTCCCCCGAGCCTGGTACTGTACATAATAGTTGACGTTTTGGGTAATTTAGTTTTCTGAAAATGACAATCAGTCAAAGACAGAAAAGAGTGTGGCAGTTTTAAAGTTAAGGACAAAATGTATTTTTGTTCCTAAAGGGAGAAGGAGGGTGTGGGCAGGGGTAGGACTAAACAAGTTGGGGACCAAATTCCTGACTGGAAGGAATTCAAAATGTCCACCTGAGAAACGTCCGCTTAAACAACAAGGACCTGCTCACTACTGGAGGGTGCAAAAGGTGACTTATCCCTAAGGTTCCTCCGCCTGTCCTGCCGCAAGCCGCACGGGGAGGCTAACACGTCCTACAAGGCTCCGTACAGTTTGCGGGCTGAAGCGAAGCTGACAGCCTGCGCCGGGCGCTCGAGAGCCAGTGGCCGGCCCCACCTGCCGCAGGAGCCCGTCCCCGCCTCCCGGGCGCGCGGGCCAATGGGCTGGGCCCCAGGAGGCGGGTCGCGGCCGGGCGGGAGGTGCGAGGCCGTGGGCGGGGCTGCCGGGGCTGCAGTGGTCTTGGCTGTAGCTGCAGGGGAGGCGGCGGCGGTTTGGCCGGGCGTCCGCGGGCCGTGGGGGATGGGAGCGGCGAGCTCCAGCCCTCGGCGGCGGCGGCGGAGGCGGCGGCGGCGGCCGTGAATGTCGGGCGGGCATCCGCGTCCGGGACGCGGGATGGAGCGCCGCGGTGAGTGGAGGGTGGCGGCGCTCGCTGCGGCCGCGGCTGGGGGCTGGGGTCACACGCGGCGGCCACCCACGAGTCGCCGTCCAAGGTCCGGGCGGCCCAGGCGGCGGCAAGGGAGTGGAAGCAACTTAGGGCTGCGCTGGTGGCTGGCGGCGGCTGGTCGGGCCGGTGTCCCCGGGACTCCTGGTCCTCCGGGAGGGGTCCGACTGGACGAGGGGCGCGGAGGGCGCGGCAGGAGCGGAGGAGCGGGGAGGGCAAGAGCGGGCGTTGCAAGGACCGTCGGACCCCGCTGTCCCCAGTTAGGCGACGCCGCCCGGCCGCTGGGGAGAGGCTCTCGAGGCGGACTTTACTCCTTTTCCAAGTCCCAGCTGAGCGTCTGTAGCCCTTCTCCCTTTTCTAACCACATGCCCTCATCTGCCTTTAAGCGGAGTTCGGGCGGGGGCTCCTTTACTCCTCCCCGCCCCACTTTTGATTTCCTTAACCGGGTCTTCACATTTGTCTTCTTTACTTGGGATTTTTCGGAAGTTTGGTGCCCTTTCTGAAATTTTAGTCTGACAAATACAAAGGCTGAGATAAAATAACAAACACCTCGTGTTCCCTGTCTACCTTTTATCATACTTCGCCTCACCTAGGCCCGGCTGTTTATTTCTTTATTTTTGTTGGGGGGTCGGGAATGAAAAGTAGAAAAACACTCCCCTTTCTACCCAAGTGCCCTACTCTGGTGCATCTCTGTCTGTCTTCACACTCCTCCCTCCCTCTCCCACCACCGCGACCCTCTCTCTCACACCCCTGTAGCCGTCCTACACACACACACACACACACACACGCACGCACGCACGCACGCGCTAACCCAGCCTGGTCCTAGGGCAAGCCCTGTGCTTTGCGAAATAGAAGTTGACAGGCGGGGGGATTGCAGCTACTAAGAGGAGAGGACAGCGTATCCCTGTGAGTTTGTTTCCCAGGCTGTCCCAGGACTCCTGTTCCAAACCTCAGCTCGAGGGACGGACTTCCTTTGGCCAGAACAAAGTAGCCAGGGACTCTCCTTGTCTTTGAGCCCCTCTGACATTTCCAGGGTCTATCTCGCTTTTTCATCACCACTCCTCTTTAGAAACGAGGGGGAGGTTTGTTTACCAACTACCCCCACTGGTGGTATTTTGGTTTTTTGTTTTGTTTGATCTTCGACATCCTCTATCTATCTCTAACGGTGGATCTTTTAGGAGCTGTTAGGAGGGGAAAGTTCCAAGACGACGGTGGAGCCAAAATAACCAAAGAACTTCTTGTTGCACATTTACCTTTTCCTTTTCTCTTCTTTTTTGACAATTAGTTTTGCCCCTTTGTTCGGTTTGAGGGAGGGGAGTTTCCTGTTCAAGAAAAAGAATTCATAATTATTAATATGAAAGTGAATATTTAGAAGAGTCGAGAAATTACAAATCAAATTATGAGTCTTGGAGATTTAAATCCCTTTCTTCAGAGATTTCTATAGGCAGTTGCCAAGAATGCATACTTAGAAATGCTTCCTGATTGTAGGAACTGTGCAAGTGAGGAACCTGGACACTAAAGCTTCATTAGTTTTATGGTAAATAGCTTTAGTCTCCTGATTCTGAGAAAAGTTTTAGAGTGATTTTGAAGGGAAGTAAGATAGACCTGGGTTGAAAATGTTTCAGTCCCCAGATTGGCAGGAGATAAAACTTTGGCTGAGATGAAGAAAGCACTGTTCTGCAAATCTATGGTGGCTGGTCATTCCTGCTCTGCCCACCTCCCTAAAATAGAACATCCACCTAAATTATCAGCACCTTCACTTCCCAGCTGTAAAAGCCCTTGACCTAGGAATGTGTGCTTCTACAACCACTGCTGTTGGTCCCAGTGGTTAGTACTGCATTGAACAAAGCTCATGCCCAGAAGGTACCCTGGAAAGATTTTCATTCCTGTACCATTGGTGATGCATTCAGCATTCGCTCAGAAAATTTAGTGTGATCCCACTCTGTGTTAGACAAGGTCCTGTGGAACCTTTCAGTCTATTGGGTAGAAGTAGACAATTCCAAATAAATAGGGCCCAAGGCATAGTATCTTGGGTTACCTGAGAAAAGTATGTTGAATGTCCTATGGGAAAGTTAAAGGGATGATTTATTTTCACTGGAGGGAATGAAAAGGCTTCTTGGAAGAAGTGATGTTTTGTGTGATATTGAAGTTAATTAAGAGAATGATTTTAATAAGCACAGAAGGCAGAAGGATCCTTCGGGGCAGAATTGCTGGTTATCTCTAATACATACAAGGATATCACTGATCAGCTTCCATGATTCTGCTTTGAAGGCTATTTTGTTTGTTTTTAATTTCCCACCTCATCTCCAGTATGATGATGAGCCACAACACAGAAAGACACATTCATGTGTAAACAAACAAGGAGGTTTAAAAGGAAGGTTAGGAACACGTTTCGATATGGTGAGGATTTTTGTGGAGGGTTTGCAGTTTCTTCCTTGCCTTTATCATTACTCTGATAAGCAAAAGAGCCATTTGATGATATTGCCTCCCTAGGATAAGGGTTTTTTCTTTTTCTTAAAAAATGTTCCAGTATTTGTCACTGAGAAAGTTTTCAAATACCGTAGTCTTCCTTTCTAAGGAAGAAAATGGAAAATATTTTGAAAAATATTAAGGGAGAGAGGAAGTTGAATTTCAGGGATTATTCAAACAGAACCTTCTACAATTTTACTTTTAATTTACTTATCTGATATTCATTGAGCACTAAAAAATGATAACAGCTTTTTATACACTATGAGTGAGTTTTGACAATTGTATACACTCATGTAATGCCCGTAATCAAGATACAGAACATTTCCATTACTCCAAAAAGTAATGCTCATTTGGAACTCCCCCCACCTCCCATACTACAACCCCGTCATCAGGCAACGATTTGTGCTTTTTGTTACTAAAGATTAGGTTCATCTTTTCTAGAATTTCATGTAAAAGGAATCATACAGCATATATTCTTTTGTGCCTGACTTTCATTTGGCATAATGTTTTTGAGATTCACCCATGGGTTTTTGCTACGTCATAGATATTTATTGTTAAGTAGCATTTCATTGTAAGGCTATATCACAATTTGTTTAACCATTTATCTGTTGATGGACATTTGGGTTTTTTCCAGTTTTTGACTATAATGCTACGTACATTTGTGTACAAGTTTTTGGATGACTGTATTTTTCATTTTGGGAGGGTATATAAAAGAGGAGAATTCCTGGGTTGTATGGTAAATGTATGTTCAACTGTATAAGGAACTGCCAGGCTATTTTCCAAAGTGGTGTTTACTGTGTATAGCAGCAGTGTGTGGGAGTTTTAGTTGCTCTAAATCCTTCCTACACCAAAGTTGGTATTTCAGTCTAGCTAAAATTGAGAATTCCAGTAGATATTTAGTGATATCTCATTGTGGCTTAAATTTGTGTTTCCCTGATACTAATGATGTTGAGCACTATTTCATGTGCTTATTGCCCAGTTGTGTATCTTCTTTTTTGAAGTGTCTGTTCAGATCTTTTACTTATTAATTTATCGTGTTATTCACTCTATCATTGCGTTGTAGGAGTTCTTGATGTAATTTGAATACAAGTCCTTTGTCAGATATTTTCTCCCAGTTTGTGGGCTTAACAGTTGTCTTTCAAAAAGCAGAAGCTTTAAATTTTGATGAAGTCCAGTTTACCAGTTTTTTTTTTTTTATGGTTCTTGATTTTTGTGTCTGAGAAATTGTTCCCTGGATTTTCTCCCAAGTTTTCTTTTAGAATGGGGATCTTCAAACATATTCTTAAAGGACCAGATCATAAATATTTTAGGCTTACTGGCTACAGCACCTCAACCACTCAACTCTGCTGTTGTAGGGCAAAAACAGTTATTGACAGTACATAAACAGTTGGGCGTGGCTGTGTCCCCCCATAACTTTTTATAAAAACAAGCAGCTGCCTCCTCCAACTCCAGTATTTAAAAGACTGATAGTTTTAGGTTATATGTTTAGGTCTATGACACATGTTGAATTAATTTTAGGGCATGCTCTGAAGTAAGGATCAAGGATCATTTTTTTTCTCATATGGTTATCAAGTTATTTCAGCACCATTTATTGAAAAGACCATCTTTCCCCCTATTACTTTAGCAGCTTTTGAAAATCAACTGATTATATTTGTGGGTCTGTTTCTAGACTCTATTCTATTCTGTTGATCTATGTCTATCTCTATACCAATATCACACTGTCTTGACAACTGTAGCTCTATAGTAAATCTTAAAATCAGGCATTGTGAATCTTCCAAGTTTGTTCTTTTTTCAAAAATTTTTTGGCTGTTCACATTTTTTACATATTTATATACATTTTAGACTCAGCCTATCAATTTCCATAAAAAAGCCAGGAGGGATTTTGTTTGAGATTGCTCGAACCTATAGGTCAATTTAAGAGAGATTAAAGTCTTAACAGTATTGAGTCTTCCAATCCATGAACATGGCATACTTATTGATTTATCCAGTTCTTTAATTTCTTGCCATTAGTGTTTTGTAGTTTTAAATTTAGGATCTTGCACATGTTTTGTCTAATTTATTCCTAAAAATATCTTGTTTTTTGATGTTATTATAAATGGTATTAATTTCTAAAATGTCACTGTCCAATTGTTTGTTGCTAGTATGTAGACGTAAAATTGATTATGGTATATTGACCTTGTAATCTGTGGCCTTGCTATATTCATTTATTAGTTGTAGTACCTTATTTATAGGTTCCTTAGGATTTTTGAGGTACACAAACGTGTCAACTTGTAATAAAGTGTTTCACTTCCTCCTTTTCAATCTGAGTGTATTTTATTTCTTGTTCTATTGTACTGGCTAAGACCTTCAGTAACAATATTGATCCTGATCTTAAGGGGAAAACATAGTATTTCATTACTGACTATGATGTTAGCTGTAGATTTTTGTAGCTGTCTCTTATCAGGTTGAAGAAATTCTTTTCTCTTCCTACTTTGGTGACTGCTTTAATCATGAAAGGTTGAAGAATTTTGTCAGATGCTTTTTCTGCATCTGTTAAGATGATCATGTGGTTTTTCTCTATTGAATATTAAACTAAGCTTGATTCTTGGGACAGACTTTCTTGGTTCTAATGTATTATTCTTTTTTATATATTGTTGGGTTTGACCTGCTAATACTGTGTTAGGAAATTTGATCTGTAGCTTTCTTGTAATATCTTTGTCAGCTTTTGGTATCAGAGTAATGTTGACCTCATAAAATGAGTTGGGAAGTTTTCCTGCCTCCTCTATTTTCTGAGAGTTTTTGTAGGACTATTTTATGTGGTTCAATAGATTTCATTAGCGAGGCCATCTGGGTCTGCAGTTTTCTTTGTGAGATATTTTAAATTATGAATCCAATTTCTTTAATACATATAAGGGTATCCAGATTTTCTATTTCTTGTGTTAGATTTGGTTATTTGTGTCTTTTAAGACATTTTTACATTTTATCTGTGTTGTTGAATTTTTTGGCAAAATTGTTTATAACATTCTTTCGTTTCCCTTTTAATATCTGTAGGGTCTGTACTGATGTTCCTTATTTCATTCATGATATTAGTAATTTGTGTTTTCTCTCTTTTTGATCAGTTCAGCAAGCTATTTATCTATTTAATTGATATTTTAAAAAAAACAACTTTTAGTTGATTTTTTCTGTTATCTGTCTTCTATATCATTGATTTCTACTCTTACCATTATTTCCTTCCTTTTACTTACTTCCTGTTCAATTTGCTCTTTGCTTTCTAGCTTCTTAAAGTGGAAGCTTAAATCATTGATTTTAGGCCCTCCTTTGTTTCTTTTTTTTTTTTTTTTTTTGGTTGCATTGGGTCTTTGTTGCTGCACATGGGCTTTCTCTAGTTGCAGTGAGCGGGGGCTACTCTTTGTTGCGGTGTGAGGACTTGTCATTGTGGTAGCTCCTCTTGTTGCAGAGCACAGGCTCTAGGCATGCAGGCTCAGCAGTCGTGGATCAGGGGCTTAGTTGCTCCACGGCATGTGGGATCTTCCTGGATCAGGGCTTGAACCCGTGACCCCTGCATTGGCAGGTGGAATCTTAACCACTGCGCCACCAGGGAAGTATCCCTCCTTTCTTTTTAATAAAGCATCTAAACCTGAATATTTCTCTAACCACTGCTTTTACTGTGTAACTTACCCATTTTGAAATATCGTGTTTTCTTTTTTATTCAGTTTAAAATATTTTCAAATTTGTCTTGTGAAAATTTAACCCATGGATTAGTTAAAAATATATTTTATAATTTCCAAATATTTGGGGATTTCCCAATTATCCTACTGTTATTTATTCCAAATTTAACTTTGTTTGGGTCAGAACATACACTGTATGATTTCAGTTCTCTTAAACTTATTGGGACTTATTGTATGGTCCTACATATGGTCTATCTTAGTGAATATTTTATGTGTATTTGAAAAGACTGTGTATTCTGTTGTTGGGTAGAATTTTCTATAAATGTATATCAGGTCAAATTGGTTGATAGTATTATTTAAAATTTCTATATCCTTACAGATTTTCTCTTATTCTTTTTTTTTCTTGTTACACATTTTTCTTTGATCCACTTTTTTAAAAATTTAATTTTTAAAACAGCAGGTTCTTACTAGTTATCTATTTTATACATATTAGTTATATATGTCAATCCCAATCTCCCAATTCATCCCTCGCCAGCTCCCCCACCCCCGCTTTCCCCCCTTGGTGTCCATACGTTTGTTCTCTTATTTGTTCTATCAGTTAATGAAAGAGGATTGTTGAAATCTTAACTATCATTGAGATTTGTCTGTCTTTCCTCACATTTCTGTCAGGTTTTTCCTTGTATATTCTGAAGCTCTATTTTTAGGTGCATACACTTTTAAGATAATGTCTTTATGATGAATTGACTCTTTTATCATGAAATGGTACTCTTTATCCTTAGTAAAACGGGTTGTCTCATATAATAGAGCTACTTCTGCTTTCTTATGATTAGTATTTGCATGGCATATCTTTTTCTGTGGTTTTACTTTCAACCTATCTGTGTCTTTATATTTCAAGTCTGTTTCTTACAGGCAGTTATGTAGTTGAGTCTTAAGTTTTTATACAATTTGACAATCTCTGCTTTTTTATAGGGGTGTTTAGAGTATTTATATCTAATGTAATTATTGATATGATTGGGTTTAAGCCTATAATCTTGTTGTTTGTCTTTAATTTTTCTCATCTGTTCTTTGTTTCTTTTTTTTTTTTGTCCTGCCTTTTTTTTGGATTAATTTTTTAAAATTCCATTTATGTCCACTGTTGGCTTATTAACTGTACCTCTGAAGATTTTAATATACATTTTTAACTTATTATAATATACCTCCAATAATATTATGCTATTTCACATATAATGTAAGAACCTTACTTTGATTTCCCTCCTCCCTTAATTTTTGCTATTGTGATACTTTTTGCTATCCAGCATATGTTGTAAATGCCACACACATTGTTATTACTTTTGTTTTAAATATCAAGTTTTTTTTTTAAGAAATTTACAAAATGATGCTTGTTTTGAAGATTTGTTGGGGTGAGTCTAGAATACTATTTTAGTAGGGCTGGGTTAGATGTACTACTAACACATGTCCTTCTGGGATCTCTCCTTGAGTATTCAATAGGTCTCTCTACTCTGGCTGATGAACACTCAGAGGTCTCCCAGACCTGCGAAAGCCCTGGGAATTGTTCAGCTACAGGTCCCTGGAAATTCTTTGTCTATCCTTGTGGGGATTCACCCTATACATATATAGCTTTGTATTCAGCAAGAAAATTAAAGAGTTGCCTATGCAAATTTCTGGAGCTCTTCTTCTGCCTACCTTCTTCCTATCTGGTACTCTGTCCTACAGATTCCAGCTGTCCCAGTCTCCCTGCACTATGATCCCTTTCTCCTCAACCTAGCAAGAGTACCACACTCTGTTTGGCTTCCTTCTTGCATGCCATGGTCTAGAGTGTGTCTCCAGGCAGAAAGTTGGGGTGACTGTAGGGATCACCTCATTTGTTTGTGATCCCATCTCTCCAGGATCACAGTCCTGTGCTGTTTGTAGTCTAATGTCTGAAAACAGTATAGTGGAAGGGCAAGTCTGATCTCATTTATTCCTGCACTTGATGTATTTGAAATTTTAAGACTTTTTTTTTTTAAATCTGGAGATTTTCTTTTCATCGTTTTCCTTGCAATTTGTTTGTTTAAGGAACTGTTGTTTGCTCTATAAAACGACCCACAGTCTAGATTTTACTGAGTGCATCCTGTGATGTAATTTAATATATTCCCTTGTCTTCTATATTGCTTATAAAGTGGTAATTGGGTCTAGAGCAAAGTTTCTCGACCTTGACACTATTGGCCATTTGGGGATGGGTAATTCTTTCTTAGGGGTAGAGGTAGGAGGGCTCAGGCGTGCTCTCTTGTGCAGGTAGGATGTTTGGCAGCATCCCTGGCTCTATTCACTAGATGTCAGTACAACTCCTTTCCAGTTGTGACAATCAAAGATGTCACCAGACATTGTAAAATGTTTTTAGAACCATATTCTGTTATGAAAAGTAGGCTACCTGAACTACAGAATCAACTTCAGGAATATGAAGATCCTTACCCGGCAAAAATAGCAATACTACCTATGTTCACACTGAATAGAACACATGAAAAAGATTTTAACAATATGCAAGTTGAGGCTTCATAGAATGACAGAAGAGCAATATCACAGAGGATGTGATTTCTGTTTTAGAAGGGAAAAATACTAGAGACAATAATAACGAAAAATGGTAAAAACACAATTTTAAGATGTTGTACTTCTACAATAGATATACAGATGGTTTTAATTTTTTTTAACCCTTTATAATTTAATTATAAACCAAGAATTTTGGAGTTGCAAAAAGGTATTGTTTCAATAGTGTACTTTTCATACTTGAAACTTACTTGTGTGACATAAAATTTCTTTAAACAAAATGCAAGTTAGGGGGAATTAATAAAACAACCCTTTTAATTTAAAAGTGAACTACCATTTTTGCTAATGTTTCCAAATATTGTATTCCTCCTTACTAAGGAAAAAGAGTAGAAAAGATGACAGATAATTAATCTATTTTTTTAAAAGCTATAAGAGGAGGACTGGGATTGAGAGACTTCTCAAAATTTTCCTCAGATAACCGTACTTATAATTTAATGGTCTAATATTCGTTGACGATTCACTCTGTGTTGGTTCTATGCAGAATAATTGGTTGTTTTGAGATGGTTTAGAGGTAGATCTGGTGGGAAGGGTCTTGAGATTAACCCAGAGCAGATCCAAGGGGCAGACTTTCCTCCCTTGAGTTCCCTGAGGGTTACCCTGCCTCTACCTTCCATGGCCTTCAGAATCCTTTCCTCTCTCCCCCATTGGTGTCCTTCAGTTTAGTCATCAGTGGCTTCCATGGTGAGTGTCCATGGTGCATCATTCTCCTCCATTAGGATTTGAAGGAACATTTGGTTGTTAGGTGTCCCCAGCATTTTTAGTGCTTGTGATCTGGCACAGTTATGTTTAAAGTTTTAAAAAATTAAGCAAAGATAAAAGAAATTACAATAAATAGAAATTAAGATAGCTCTACTATCTGCAAAATGATAGTAGAGCCCAGGTAATCAAGGAGCCTGAGGTTCTCATATTTATCCTTTCCAAGTAACAACCTAGGGCCCTAATTGGGTTTATTTGTCCAGAATTGTTTGGGTGTGAAAGGTGTCCGTCTCCCCTTTTTCTGTCCATGGGTAGTCTCCCTATTTCTCTCTCTCTCTATGATTTCTGTCTCTTTTCCTTATTCTGTCTGCATCTTATTTTCTCTTTCTCTGCCTCCATTTGTCTCTGCATCTTTCTTGGTCTTCTTTCTCTCTTCTCCACAATTGTTTCTCACCTTCTCACATCTCTCACGGCTTTTTCCTCTCCTTCCCTCCCATGTGCTCCTTTCTGTCTCTGTCACACCACCACTTCTACCTCACATACCCTTTCTCCCCATGAGGATCTTGTGTGAGACATTGTTCAACTTTAATAAGGAAAACAATTCTCTTTATTAAGGAAATGGTGATAATGGAGTAAGAAAGTAAAAAATAATTAATATACAGGTATTTAAAAATAGATATAAAGGGGTGTTTGAGATTGAGTGACTGCCTTATATTTCTTCCCCAAATCTTCCTTATGATTTAATAAGGGTTGGGATGCTCCAGCCCCCTTTTGCCCTGGGACCCCTGACCTCTCAGTTTGTTTCAGTTCAGGGCATCATCATTTTCCATGGTGAGAGTCCATGGTGCATTGTTCTTTCTATGTGTGGTTAGAAGGAGAGTTTGGTTTTGAGGTTTCCTTAGTGCCTGTGGCATGTCCTTGGTACTGTTGTGTTTGGGGTTTCAAGGGGTAAATTTATGTAAGCTGAGTCGGACAATTCCAGTGTGGAGCTAAAATATCCAAGACGCTGAGCATTTTCATATTTATCTTTTCCAAGTAGCACCTGAAGGGCCAAATTTGCTCTGTTTCCCCAGCGTTGTTTTTAGTATAAGGGTTCAAAGATATGAGAGATGTTCCTCTTCTCTTTGCCAATGAGTGTTTTCTCCCTATCTCACTACTTCACTTGTTGGCTCTCTCATGCTCACTTCCGTTTTGTCCCTGTAAGTAGGCAGTCTCTCCTTTCTCTTTTATTTCTCAATATTTTCTCTTTCTGCCTCCACCTGTCTCTGCCTTCCTTGGTTTTGCCCCTCTCTCTCCCTATGTCTGCAGCCCCGCTTTCGTCCTACTTCTCCTCACACTCTCCCGTGTCTTTTTCTGCTTTCTCCCACATGCGATAATATTTTTCTCTGCCTCCACCACTGCCGCCAGCCACCCTGCCCATGTGCCCTCTGTTTCTCCATCAGTTCTTTCTGAATGTTCCAGAACTGAGATAACTAATGACGAGGCTTGTTCTCATGAGTAGAATGATGTAGAAGCTTTCAGCCCCTGCTGCTTTCTTTAATTATTCCATCTTTCTCAGACATATTTCTCATTCTGAGCGAGTTTGAGAGTGCAGTTGAAGTAATATAGGTCTAAGTGGAAAATATGACCCTGTACAGAGGGCAGAGTAGTTGGCTGGTTTTGAGGAAGTTTATTCTTCCGGAAAGGAGCCAGGCCTGTGTTACACTTTACCTGTGTGGGGTCTTGTTTTTGTTTTCTTGAGTTGGAGAGAGAGGAACGAGGTGGTCAAAAGAAGTACCTCATAAAAAATGTAGATTGCTCATCCAAGAAGTTCCGATTTGCCAGATGAAGTCATCAGGTGACCTGTTCCTAAGGTTCCTCCGCCTGTCCTGCCGCAAGCCGCACGGGGCGGCTGACACGTCCTGCAAGGCTCGGGACAGTTTGCGGGCCGAGGCGAAGCTGACAGCCTGCGCTGGGCGCGCGAGAGCCAGTGGCCGGCCCCACCTGCCGCAGGCGCCCGTCCCCGCCCCCCGGGCGCGCGGGCCAATGGGCTGGGCCCCAGGGGGCGGGCCGCGGCCGGGCGGGAGGTGCGAGGCCGTGGGCGGGGCGGCCGGGGCTGGCGTGGTAGTGGCTGTAGCTGCAGGGGCGGCGGCGGTGGCGGCGGCTCGGCCGGGCGTCCGCGGGCCTTGGGGGATGGGAGCGGCGAGCTCCAGCCCTCGGCGGCGGCGGCGGCGGCGGCCGTGGCCGTGAGTGTCGGGCGGGCGTCCGCGTCCGGGACGCGGGATGGAGCGCCGCGGTGAGTGGAGGATGGCGGCGCTTGCTGCTGCTGCGGCGGCGGCGGCAGGGGCCTGCGGTCACCCGCGAGTTGCCGTCTGGGGTCCGGGCGGCCCAGGCGGCGGCCCGGAGTGGAGGCGACTGAGGGCTGCGCTGGGGGCCGGCGGCGGCGGGCCGGGCCGGTGTCCCCGAGACTCCTGGTCCTCCGGGAGGGGTCCGACCGGACGTGGGGCGCGGCGGGCGCGGCAGGAGCGGAGGAGCGGGGAGAGCGCGAGCTGTGGCCCTGAGCAGATGATGAAGATAATAAAAGCAAACACATAGCACGTCCCACGTTCGGCGTACAGTTTTCTAAGAGCGCTACACGTTTTAACTTCACGAGAGTTCCACGATTATTTAAGTTTTCACACGGGGGAAACCTGCCGGAACACACAGACTCGTAATTGGCATAGTGTGATTTAAAGTTGGACAGTTTTGCTCCAGAATCTGTGCTCCCTACCGCTACAGAGTCCGATCGGATCCTGTCCCACCCCCCTGCCCTGACAGCAGCCCTCAATTCATCTGGGTCTCTGTCCCGAGATATCTTAGGATTTCCGTGGTGCATTGTTCTCGTCCCTGTCTTTTGAGCTGAGGGAGGGGTGTTTCGTTCCGAGGCCTCTTGAGCCTCAATGTTTTTTCGCCAATTCCGTTGTGGGCGTGTTTGGGGCTTGACTTTTTTTTTTTTTTTTTTGACGGGTAAGCCCAAGTCTGAGACGTTTCAAGCTGGAGCGCTAGTGGTTCACGAGACTTGTGTCTCCATATTCATCTTTTTTGACTCTCTTCCTCAATAAAGAATTGGCCTGATACCTCTTCGGAGAGGAGGACTGTTAGTTGCTAAAGGCGGGAGCTGAGCGCCCCTTCCCCTTTCTCCAGGTGTCTCCGAGACGGTATCTCTTGTCCATCGCTATCAGTGCCTGCAGCCCTTTTTGGTTGCTCCATGTTCCCATTCTGTATTTAAATTCTGGGATGGGGAACGTGGTCTTTGGCATTGGGTAGTTTTGGAGAGCCCTGCCTGTCAGGAATGCTGGACATTCTGGAGGTGTGGGAGGTTGGGCAGCTTCATCTTCTTTAAACGTGCTGAATTCTAACTGCCCAGGAATGAAGTGTATGTGCGTTGCACGCCTTTCTTTAGAAATTAGTTATTTGCATATTATTGATAAAACTTTTTAACATGCCCCATTCTGTTTTTGTGAAACGTGCATTTAAAAAACATAATGAAAGACCTTCAGAATGAATTTTCCTGATTTTTAAAAAGCATCTCTAGGTATCAATAGATTATTACCAATCAGAAATTTGTTGAAATAGCAGATTTCAGAAATATATGGTGGTTTTTCCTGAGATAGAAATAGTAAGATAGGGAACTATTAAGTACAGATATTTGGGTTTGTTTTACTCTTCAATTAGGCAGCCATGTGCCTAAAATGAAAATACTTCTGTAAGGATACATTTGGGGAGGAGGAACATGGGGCAAGAACATTTGATTAACACAGGCTCCTGAAGTCTTGGAAAAGCCACATTCCAGGGTACCAGAAGTTAGTGTTCACATTTCTAATACACATATTACTTAGAATTTAGAATATATAGAGAAAGTAGTTTGGCACAGTGATTTTCTCTTTGCTACAAAGTTCTTTGCGAAGTGGATAAAATGCTTTTTTTTTGTTGGTGGTTTGGAGTTGGAAGAGATGCAGAGAATTAGGAGAGTTTCACAAATATTTTGCTCAACAGTCTGTTTGCACAGTTCAAACTTCACTTGGAAGCCATTTAGTAGGCTTCCATGAAGTCAGTTAAGTTTCTGGAATTGTTTCCAGTCCTATATTTCTTGCTCACAATTTACAGATATACTGTAGTGAAGTCACATTTTGTTCATTACTTACGTATGTTAACAGTCTCCCACAGTAAAGCACGCTAGTGATAATGGCTAACAGTTATTGAGTCTTCATGAAGAACCAAGCGTTGTGCTAAGTGCTTCCCATATTATTATCTCATTTAATTAAATTTCCAGTTGCAATCTGTTAGTAACTACATTTTATGTTACCACCAACTAGAGGATGTTCATTTTGGGACATGAGAAAGTAATGTGGATGATCTCGGAAAGTGTATAACCTCCAAACTTTCTCATTATCATAGTTCAATTTTGTGAAAGCTTGGATTAACTTTAAGTTAACATTTTTTTCAACTGTAATGTTTCCTTCAGTTTGAAATATGAAAAGTAGTAAAGTATATGTAATAAAAGTAGTACATTGCTCACCGTAATCTCGACTAGAGGTAGAGTATGACCTCTTTTAGTTCCTCTCTTCCCCATCGTTTTTGTTCGTTTACAGACATTCTTAGTCTTGACTAAATGTATTCAAGCATTTCTGAAACACTTTTTACAACTTTGGGCTACTAATTTGACAGTTAAAATAATTTTTTTTTACTGAAATAAGTGAATTGAAGTGAATATCACAATCGAAGCTTGTGATATATGCTTTAAAATTTATAACCATCTTTTTACCAGTGACAATGACCAATTTTCTAATTTACTAAACTAAAAGCCATCAAAATTAATCAGAGTGACTTTATTAAGTAAGCTGCAAAAGTGATGAATTAAGCTAATAGTCTTCTCAATTAGCGATTTGTAAAAGAGCTGCCCAAACAAGGCACTTGAGTGTTTTGTTTGTTTTTGTTGGAGGGGAGACTTAGGACAATTTGGGGAGCACTATTATTATAGCTAAGTTCATTTTAGAAGTTATTTACACATTTAAGGATTAATGTTAGATAGGTTTGAAACTAGATTAAATGTAGAAATTGCACTTCCAGAAGTAATTTGAGATTAATAAGAATACTGAATAAAGGAATTTTAAAAGCCATTGAAGAAGTGTCAGGACACCTTATTTAATAATCAGAAGTAGAGAAACAATAATAGAAATCAACCTTTGATTTCAATTTTATGTACTCTTGCCGTTACTCAACTTCATATGCTTGGTTTTTTGGTAAGATACTATTTTAGAGACAGATTTTTAAAAACCGATTCTATTTTCCGTTCAAAACACTGCAACAATCCAAAGTTAAACATTTTTATTTCTGTAAAAATTAGTTGAAACTTTATAAACTTTTAAAGTTTATAAATTCATTATAAACTACTTATTTATTATTATTCATTATTAGTTCTGCAAATTCATCACTCATTCTGTGGACAGTTTTGAGTTGTTTATCCCTCATATGCGAAGCACTGTGCTTTAAGCAGAGAACGCTTGGTTAGCAAACATTGGTCATGATTTTGAGATTATAGTCTGGATAAGGAGACACGAATCACCTATGAGAACTTCGATAAGTGCAGTGATGAAAAGTATAAGATGGTGCAAAGCATATAACAGGAGATTCTGTTCTAGTTTGGTGGTGGTGGTGGTGGTTATGGGAGCAGGGGAGGTCCAGGAAGGTTTCTTTGAGGAAGTGATCTTTGAGCTGAGATCAGAATGAGTAAACAAAGAGGAAGGAGTAGTCCAGGCAAATGGAGCTGCATATAGACAGGACCCTGAATCCAACAGTTGGTGTTTCTCAAGTTGTAGGGACAGAACCCATTATAATTCTGAGACCAATTTGGTGGGTTGCAATTGGCTTTTTAAAAAATGAAATGGGATAGGAAAGAAAACATCTGAGTACATCACCTGGCTCCTTAGCCAGAATCTGTTTTATGTTTACGCATTCCTACACACACACCACACACAAACATAACATACTTAATGTGTATACTGGCTCCACTGTGGGTCACGGTAAACAAATACTGTTGGAAAAATGAGAAAGAGGTGTGTGTGGCAGGAGTGTTAAGTGTTGAGTAGGAATTGTGACTCCAGAGGACGTTGCAGAGGTAAGTAGGAGCCAGATTTCATGCTGAGCCTTGTAGTGCACGATAGCATCTCACTTGTCTTTTGGAAGAGTTTTGAGCAGAGAAATGACGTGATGAGATTCATGTTTTGAAAATGTACTCACTACATTTGGAATGAGACAAGAATGGATGTGGAGAGATCATTAGGAAATTAGTAACAGCAGCTAGACTACTCCTTCCTCTTTGTTTACTCATTCTGATCTCAGCTCAAACATTTGAAAAATGTTTTAATAATGCTTGAGCTAATTTAATTCCTCCAGTCATTTCCTTTTTGATTTCAAACAAAATTAGGACTTTTAATTACAGAAAGGTAAAAGGTAAGGATGAAGCAGAAACAAACTAAGATTTTCTTGAGTTCCAACTATGTGCCAGGTTTAGGCGTTTTAACATATGAAGTCTTTAAACTTTGAGTTCCCTTTTAATCTTCATATAGCCTGTAAGCAAATTGTACAGGTCACACATTTAGGAAGTATTCAGTAACGATTCAATTCTCAATCTTTCTCATAACAAATCTTGTATTATACCACCCTGAAATTACCAAAAATATTGCTCCAGTAATCATACATTTATTTGTTCAACCAATCCAGGTGTGTCAGATTAGTGGACATCTTTAGAATTTGTTTTCAGCAGAGAAATGTTCTTGATGAAAGGTGATAATCCGGAATATATGTGTGTGTGTGTGTGTATGTGTGTATGAGTATGCATTATTGAGAACATACTGTACTTGAATTTCTTTTATGTGTTGGATACTTCTATACCATTGTCTCTTTTAATGCTTACAATAATCTCATGAGGTAGGTATCGTCAGGATGTTATTTCCATTTTATAAATGAGTTTACCAAAGTGAGGAGATTAACAGCTTGTCAGGTCACGCATAGTAAGTGATGGAGGGGGATTTTGAAAACAGGTCTTTCTTTTTTCAAAGCTCATATTTCACCTTTATTTTTGAAGGTGATGTCATGGAGGGAGAATATTTTCTTCCACTAATTGACATTTCAGAATAACTTTTACAGTTTAAAAAATTCTGTACCTTAGGAGTTAAGAGGAAGTTTATTAAGAGCATGGGTTTTGGTGACAAGGCAGATGTGGGTTTAAGTACCAGTTCATTTATCAGCTGAGAGCTTAAACAAATTATTTAACCTCCAAACCTCAGGTTCCTAACTTGTGAAATGAAGAGAATAGTAGCTTGCGTATCATAGAGTTGTCAAGGTTATTGGCACTTAATAAATGGAAGTTGCTTTATCAGTAATACAGGGTTTGTTGTTGTTGTTATTGTTTTAAATAGAATATTGAGGCAGGCTTTGGGCTATTTGTGAAAATCTAGTATAATGTCCCCTGATTAATGTAGTATTTGTGTTTCTCTCTTTTTCTCACCCCCTTAAGGAGTTCCGTTTTTTTGACTGTTATATGAAAGGATGATTGCTCACAAACAGAAAAAGACAAAGAAAAAACGTGTCTTGTCAACAGGCCAGCTCTCTACTGATGTTACAACTTCTGAAATGGGGCTCAAGTCCATAAATTCCAACTCCATTTTGGATCCTGATTACATCAAGGAGTTGGTGAATGATATCAGGAAGTTCTCCCATGTGTTACTATATTTGAAAGAAGCTATTCTTTCAGGTTCGTCAACTCTTTTCTCTTAGCATTCTTACTGAATAGTTTGTAAAATTTAATTGCCAGCCTAGCTACAGATAAGTGTATACACAGTAGTAGCAACAGGGTATTCTGCTTTAGTTATTCTGTTTTTTATTTTTTGCCAAATGTTTGATGTTTACAGTGTAAAGTATTTTATAATCAGATACAGTGCAATACATAGTAGAAACTTTGGTAAGTGAGGGAACAGGAATCCAAAAAAAAAAATTCATTCTTTGGTTCTTAAAAGTTGGACCCATTTGACATGGGAGATTTTTAGATAATTGGAATTTTAGCCTTCTTGTTAATGGTAACACAGTGCATTGATTGGTCTTTAATAAGCAGACTGATGTTTTTAATTTACATTGTTGACACTTCTGCCTGGATTCAGTTTTCTATATTGTTCCTAAAAGAATCTAAAATCACTGATTTGAGTGAATTTTTTCCTCAAAAATCAAACTTAATTCTGTTTTGCTATTCTCTTCCTCAATTAAGAGATAATCACAGACTTTATTCTCTGTCTAGTTAGAAATGGTTAATGGAGCATGAGACTTGATTCTCCTGAAGTAAAGAGCTCTATGTATTTGTACTCCCTGACTTGATCTTAGTACTTAAGTCTTTCAACTTTCCGTGCCTCTTTTATATCTAATTTTGATGGCAATGGTAATTAACAATCATACAGTTCCTATTCTTTTGTAATAAGTAGCAGTTCAGTCCATATTCATAAAGGTATGTCTGGATGTAGAAAAATGAAGATTCCTAGTGTTACTTATATGAGACCTTCTGAGACTTCATATACATTTATAAGATTTCCATAAATATTTTCTGTGTTTATAAATTAGATATTCATTTTCTGACATGCGTTCTGAAAAACAGAAACTGCAACCATGTCTTCTGTTTGTCCTAAATGCTGCTTTTAGGAGTTTATTTCTAACCTAATTATAATTTTCAAGTTGAAATGCCCAAAATACCTGGACTTGAATTGTAGCCTCAAAATTTTAGTATTTGAATTTTCCTTAAAATGACAATCACATAAGTCATTCTTTTGACACTATATGTATGTTTTTAGAAAAGAATTTACCTACACTTCTGTTCATTTTAATAGCTTGAGTTTGAAGTCTAATTATGGATAATTAAATGGTAATAAAGTTATCTTGTTAACGTGGTAAGATATTCTAAATACATTAAGCATTATACTGGTAACAGATTCATTACTAAAATGACACATCTGCCATTTATTTAAAGAAGCATAGCTTTGTAATAAAGACTTGTTTTTAACTGAGTTACTTGTTTTAAATTTGTTTTTTAATTCACATACAGTAAAATTTACTCTTTTTGTTGTAGCTGGGTTAATTTTGAATTTGAAATTTAAAATGATGTGTTAATTAACAAATCATTTACTTCACTTTAGGGTAAAATCTGATTTTATTTAATGTATCAATAAAAATAGGTTTTCATTAATATAAATAAGATTTTTAGTTAGGATATCTGTTTGTTTTTATTTGTTTTCCATAGGAGATTTATATCATTTGAAATCCTCATCTCGCATATTTATCCCTTGTTTCACAGATTTAAAATGATGGTAATTTAAAGCAAGTTGGACCCACTCCTTATCTCCACAATATTTTTATGAGTTTTAATTTGTGAGTAAACAGTTCATAGGTTAGGAAGAAAGAGGACTGAAAGCTGATCCTAAGTGAAAAGAAAAGAGAAAATTGGTAATAAGTATAAGACAGCAAAAGGAGATTACCTTTTGAGGTAAAAGGGTGTGTGTGGAAATATATATTTTAGGAGTGTGTCTGTACTTGTCTCCGTGTTTTATTTAATTTATTATTTGTTTTTAGACCTTTTATTTTATATTGGAGTATAGCCAATTAACAATGTTGTGATAGTTCCAGGTGCACAGCAATGTGACTCAAGGAAATATATTTTTTACAGAAATGTAATATTAAAAATCCGAAAGGATGTTATTCTTTTAATAAGAAAACCAGTACTTCATAATTTAAGACTTGATTATATTGCTAATAATAAAAAAGCTTGCCGTTTATGATTGGTAAATTAATTTAAAAATGTGAAAACCATCTTTTGGGTAACCAACTCTCATTAGTAGGCAGTGGCCAGAGTATTTTCATTAATTTATCTTTGGATTGATTTTAATGCTTGGTTCTTCAGTCAGAGTTAAAAGGATTTATGTATGCCATCTCAGAATAAATCTTGGATTTAGCAAGAATTTGTTTTCTCTGTCTTTGCATCATTGTTATCAAAATCTAGAAATATATTCTTTAGTTTATTTGAATTGATAGAACCTTTTTTGTTTGTTGTTTTCCTTAAGGGAGTGTGTGAAACATATAAATTAACCTCATTATAGATGGCAAGAAATGCTACATAATAATATGCTTCTTTAATTTTGCTCATGATTTTCAGCTTGTTAGAGTATCATACTATTTATTTATTTAATAGAATTATTACAACAATCACATGAGATCTTCAGGAAAACAGGTAAAAAGTTTAAATTCTGCAACTATTTAAGGTGGTGTTATTATATATGTTACTGGACGTAGACATAGGCCATGCTTTTGTCTCTGGGTATTGAGAAATATCCCTGGACTTCTGCTGTTCTTTAGTACCAGCATAGTTGTAAACTGTGGCCACTGTTTTTATTTTGGAGTGAGGGATCCTTGTCAATATTGTATCAGCGGCCTTGCCCGTATTTTGTCTTTTGCCTCCTTAAAAGAAGGAAGCCAAATTTTTGGTATTGTTTGTTACTTTTCAATTCATGTCAGTTGGCTGTTAAAAAGCTAAAAAGTTAACTTTTAAGAATATAGACTGTGGGTATACTAATCACCTTTTGATGTTATCTGAATACCATTTTCTCTATGTACTTTACCTGTCATGAGGCAATGGTGTGTAAAATCACTTGACTACTGCTTCAAGTGTTAAATCATGTTGTTGAGACTAGGCTTAGGTTAATAGCTTTGTGATAGGTTTATAGCCACATTTCCCTTTCCTAAACTAGTTACAGAGATGACATATAATTGTATATGGTGCTTCACATTTTACAGAGTACTTTTACATACAAACGGTATTTAATCATGCAGTCCCCACAAAGGCAGGTACTTTTAGACCTGTTTCACAGATGAGTTGTATGTATAATTTAGATTATGTGATTTCATCAACCTCTTATTGCTGATAAATAGTGGTTTCATTTGGAACCCAGAGGTCATGAATGCAGAATGGTGTGTTCTTTTCTTGCTATCTCAGCTGCTTCACGTGGCAGGTACTATAAAAACACTGCTCAGTTTCCATTATTTCATTAACCAATTCTGTTTTCCGTGGGGTTTATCTCTACCTGCACTATCCAATATGGTAGCCTCTAGACATATGGCTATTTAAATTTAATTAAAATTTAAAATGCAGCTCAGTTGCAGTACCATGTTTCAAGTGCTTATTTGCCACCTCTGGTTAGTGGCTACCATTTTGGATGGTGAAGTTATAAAAATTACCATCATTAACAGAGATTTCTATCAGACAGTGATGGTATAGACATTTGGCATTTATCAATCTCAAGAATATTGAGATGAATTTTTGAGCTATAAGTATTTTTGATTTGTATAGCATGAAAAGGAAACCTAGAAAAAGTTGTTATTGGAGCAAATTAAAGAAAATTTTACCTAGAAATAGGAATTCTTGGAATCTCCCTCAAATTGCCTTTGGAATGTTAGCTTTCATGCCATTCTTTGATTTGAACTAGCAGATCACTTTCCAAGCATTTTATACAAGTTGGTGAGATTGGTAGTAAGGAATGGCAGAAAGAGCTCAGGAAAGAGAATCACACAATCTAGGTTCTAGGCCTAGTTCTGCTATCAACTAGTTTTGGAATATGGCTTAAGTCATTTAATAATTTGTTAAGAATGAGGCACTTACACCAGATGCTATTGATTTTATAATTCTGTGATCCAAAAATTGATTAGAGTTGGAAATTCTACGTTGTTCGGAATATTGACAATTCAAGGCTGAAGAAAACAGCTAACTATTTGTTTTCAAACTATGTAATGCATTTTAGAGGACATTCGCCTCCCACCAGTCTGTAGGATTTTTTTTTTTTTTTTTTATTCGGCACGCGGGCCTCTCACCGCTGTGGCCTCTCCCGCCGTGGAGCACAGGCTCCAGACGCGCAGGCCCAGTGGCCATAGCCCACGGGCCCAGCCGCTCCATGGCACGTGGGATCTTCCCGGACCGGGGCACGAACACACGTCCCCTGCATCGGCAGGCGGACCCTCAACTACTGCGCCACCAGGGAAGCCCTGTAGGATTTTTTAATGTGAGTTTTATGATAAGTTTCTTAAGTGTGGGTTTATGAAATTTTCCCAAGTGAGAACGTGAAGCTCGTATTGCAGTAGGTGTTGATGAACTGATTAGAGAAAATTAGTGTCTGCCAAAGAACTCTTTGCCCCCAACAGAGTTAAGATATGTATGCACTGTCTCTACTGTTTTTTTTTCTTTTAATTAATTAATTATTTTGGCTGCATTGGGTCTTCGTTGCTGCACACCGGCTTTCTCTAGTTGGGGCGAGTGGGGCCTGCTCCTCATTGCGGTGCGTGAGCTTCTCATTGCAGTGGCTTCTCTTGTTGCAGAGCACAGGCTCTAGGTGCGCGGGCTTCAGTAGTTGTGGCTCGTGGGCTCTAGAGCGCAGGCTCAGTAATTGTGGCACACCAGCTTAGTTGCTCCGTGGCATGTGGGATCTTCCCGGACCAGGGCCCGAACCTGTGCCCCCAGGCAGATTCTTAACCACTGTGCCACCAAGGAATTCCTCTACTGTGTTTATATACAAAAAGTGGAGAGCTTAATGAGGGAGATCAGAGGACTATGAACATGCTTACTTAGATAGGGTAAGTGATAGTTTGTTGATTCTCTGTCTACTACTTATTTCCAGGAGGAGGTTACCCTGTAGTCTTATATAAGTAGCAGGTGTGGAATTTGAAGTTTTAGATCTCCATCTTGTGTCATTAAGGTGCATTATGAATAATTACAGGGCAAAATTTTCATCTTATGTTAAAATGCTGAGGGCACGCAATTATGCATATGTCCTTTGTATTTAAATATAACACTGCAGATTAATGTATGTGCAGTCTAAGTACCAGATCAGGTTTATGGTTGCCCCTCTGAGGAATAATGTGTTCTGAATTCCAAAGAACACATTCATAAATGTTCTTCTAGTTTATACAGTAATCTTAAACTCTCTCTTTGTGACATACCTTCCCATTCCCAGGTGGAACACCGTGCGTGGAAGTTCAAAATCTGGGAATTTGAAAAGTGCAAGGCTTTTAATTCAGCTAGAAAGAGTAGTGCAAATTGCTTAATTTGTCTGGTACTCAATGCTTGGCAGTGTCCATTGCCGTTATAACATATATTTGAAGAAAAATTGGCAGTTAGTCTAATACTTCTTGTAGCTTTTTGATTATGTAACACTGTTTTTTAAATGGATTTTAATAAAAGTTTACTGTTGTGACAGTGGTGGCTTGTTTTTCTGTTCTGTTTTTTAAATAGGCTAGAAAGGAAGATTAAACTTTATCATCAGTTTTAGATAAACTAGTTCTCTCATTATTAAAAATGATTTCTAATTTGAGTGTATCACTTTTAATTTGTAAAAATGTAACTGATCTCTTAAGTGATAGCTTTTGATGAATTCTGGGTCCTAAATTTGACAGAACTATAGTCAGAAGTGGTATATTAACTTTCTAAAGCAAATTTTATTGAAAGAAGGAATTATGTAAAAATTTTAATGGCATTAAATATTATGTTCTGTTGTGAGAGGGAAGTTCTGTATACATTTTCAAAGTCTTAATTGAAATCCTGTCTTGTGGATTACCCCAGTTTTTTTCCAGAGTAAATGAATATACAGGAGGATGTGTAAATTTATTTAGGCAAATTCCAGTGAGTATTAATTTTACCATTGTTGACTATTACTTAACTTTCACCCTCTATAGTGTGCAAGATATTTTGTGAAATATTGGAAACATTAAGTTGCTAGTCTCAGATATGTCCTCCTGCTATGTTTTTTTAGAAGTAAACCTCTCTAGAAGTGATTTCCAATGGTTACCGTTTAGGAAAAGCTAATATGAATGTTAGTAGTTTATGGCTTAGTGCCTAGAAGGTACAAAATGAATCGTTGAGGAATGAAGTATGAAATCCAGGTAGCTCATTTATTACACATGTGCCAGCTCTTAGGAGATAGCTTTCCTCTTCTGCACTTACCTAGAATGGCTTACATAATGTTACCATTTACAGTAGTTAACTGGTATATTTGATTGGAAGTTAAAGCCTGTTAAATCACAGATTGCAGAGTATACCTGTCATTAAGCTATAACTTCTTTAACCATGTTAAAGTTCTAGAGCCAGAACCCTGAGGTGGAATCCTCATTCTGCCACTGTTTGTATATAGCCCTGGGCCAATTACTTATATTCTCTGCCTCAGTTTCACGTCTGCTAAAAGGAGATAATAGTACCTACATTATTGAGTTGTGAAAATTAAATAAGTTCATAATTCATTTATATAAAGCTCATAGAATAAGTGTTTTAAAATGTCAGCTATTATTATTTTTACAATCCCCAAGTGGCTGGATAACGAAAGCTGCACTTTAGGCTTCATTTTATCCTGTAAATTCAGGAGTCACTACAGAAAAAAAGTAGTGAGTTTCCTAGTGATAAGTTCTGAAACTTTTTCCTTCCTTCTTGTTTTCATTGCTTTCCCAGAGGGATTAAGCTGAATTAACAAGACTGATTTTAAAAATTATTGTCAGTTTTTTTAAAATCAAGGAAAAACACCGTAGTTTTTTCATTTATTTACATAAGCATTTCCATGAAGTGTTTGCAATATAAACACTGTGGTATTGTGTTAATGCATGAGAACCAAAAAGTGGAACTGGCTAATCTGTTCTCACTTGATAAGCTGAATGAAGCAGAAAATAAATGGCACAAATGAATGAAACAATAAATTAAAATTCAGATTACCATATAGGGATGGTAGATAAACAAGCAAACATTGGGATACAGGAGTTTTACTCTTCTATATAGCTGGTGTTAAGACTGGTTGAACATTATAATATTTGCATATATAATACCTTTGTGGTATAAATTGAATTACTACATTTACAACGTGACTACTATAAAACTTAAAAATTACCTGGTAATTATATGACTAAATTAAGTACTATAACTTGATAGGTATAGAAATATTTTTGTAAATTATACTCTTAATTATGATTTTATTTCTAAGTAATTTACTAATTTAGACTTTACATATAAAATTAAATTGAAATTTAACTTTAATGTCTCTTTTTCATTAACCAAAATATTGTGGGACCATACTGTAATTTGTTACTGAGTGTAATTCTGTGTGAGACAACTCTGTTTTCAAAGGTATTTAGTTTGAATGGTTTACAGATTTAATAGTAATAATAGCTTACATATATTAAGACTGTAAAGCAGTTTCATTTCTGTTAATTTATTTGATATTCACAACAACTGTTTTACTGATGATGAATCTGAGGTCAGAGAAACTGAGAGTTTTGTTTATGGTCATTTCAAGCAAGTGGCAGATCAAACATTGGAATTCAGGTTTCTTGCTTTAAATCTATTGTTTTCTACCACACCAATCAGCTACTTACCTTTCTTCTGTATTAGGGAAGAAAAATTACTCTCTCTTTTGCTTTGTTCATTGCTGCTGCTGTTGATGTGGGGATATTTAGTGTTGGTGAAGGAGCTGCCTAAATTTAAAGCTTTCTGAAAAAAAAAGTTCATGAGGCTTTTGCTTCATAAAAATAATTTGAGGTAGCTTTATTCTACCATAAGAAAATAGAACATTGGAACATTTTTACCACTCGTAAAGCGTAATTAAGGGCTTGCTATTTTATAAAGTCCCAGCTGAAGTATTATCAGAATATACTGATGTCCTAGTAGTTGACTCATCTACTCAAATACATAGGAGAATTTATGAATCTTTGTAATTAACGCTTGTTAAATTTAGCCATCTTGTTCATTTCTGTTGACTTATAGGCTTCAGAGATGTGTTGAATCACAGGAAATTAGACTTATTTATAGGGTAATTTGAGATACTTCTGAAATTTCTTACTAAATAACTCAGTTATTGTTTTCTAGTATTTTGCTTTGAAACAACTTCAGTATCTGTTTATAAGGGCTTCCTTGTAGGAAAAAAAGAATTTCAAATTGGTAAAACATTTATGTTGACAATTATTGGAATGTTCTACAGTGATTTTAAAGAAAAATTATAGCAGCAATCCTCAGGACCCGTTATGCTGTTAAAAATTATTGAGAACCCAGAAAAGTTTTTGTTTTTGTGGGCTGTATCTGTTACTATTTACTGTGTTAGAAATTAAAACTAGGAACATTGAAAAACGTATAATAATATGTTTTTAAAACGTACAAAAACACTATAATAATTTTGAAATATGTTTATTCCACATAGTTAATTTCCTTGCCTCTGAGAAGACCAGAATTTACTAACTTGGTTTATTTAGGCATTTAAACCATTAGTATTTTGTAATTCTTGCTTAATATCCAACCCTGATTTTGAATATTGATGTTGTTGGCACACAAAAATCAAGCTCTTTTGTCTTGAGACCTCAAAATAAGACAAAGTATTTTTACTTAGTATTTCCTCAGTATGTTAGTATCTGTAGATTTTATTGTGAAACATCAGTAGGGGATAGAAATGACTGGCTTTCCTTTCTCTCTCTCTCGTTTTTTTTTTTTTGACCACACTGTGCGGGATCTTAGTTCCCTGACCAGGGATTGAACTTGGCTCCCTGCAGTGAAAGCGCAGAGTCCTAACCACTGGACCACCAGAGAATTTCCACCTTTCTCTTTTTTAAGGCAAACATAGATTAGGCTTCAGAAAGAGTATAGCACAACTCGTTATGACATTAGATTCAGCCTTGGTTTTGACAAGTAGGCAGAACTATTACCATAAAATAGCTTTATTTAGTTATATATATATATATATATATATATATATATATATATACTATATATATAAAACAAAGGATAGACTTTGCAATGCAAAACTGGGAAAAATACATTTATATTATTTTTTATAGGTATTCAAATTGTATTATTGTCCCAGAAGTTTCTTTCATTTTGAAGCTACTTGATTCTATTTCAGACCTAGTCTATGTTGTTAACCTATTTCTACTTCTGTATAAACTAAAAACAATAGCTGCCAACATTTCTGGAGGGCTTACTGTGTTCCAGTCACTATTCCAAGTGCTTTATGTGTTTTAACTCATTTAGTCCAACAACCCTATGAAGTAGCTACCAATAGCTTCTTTTTTTTTTATAAATGAGGCACAGAGAGGTAAGTAACTTGCCCAAGGTTTATCAGCCATGGAGTTGGAATTCAAATTCAGGCAATGTTTCTAGAAACTACGCTTTTAACCAACCACTAAGCTGTATTGCCTCAGCTAAGTAAACCGACCAAACTAATATCCACAGTGATAAAACAGACAAAATAGATAGTGATCATTTAATTAAGATAATTCTTGAAATTACATGCTTACATTTTCCTTAGGAATTAAAAAATTATAAATGAATTTTTAAATTATAAAAGTAATATATGTTTATGGGAAAAATTCCAACAGTACATAAAATTTCTAAAATCTTTTGTCCATTTCTATTTCATTTATTAGACTATTTTTAGAACAGTTTTAGATTTGCAGTAACATTGAGAAAATAGTACAGAGTTCCCATATACTCCTACACCCAGTTTCCTCTGTTTGTTAACATCTTACATTAGTATGGTACATCTGTTAGAGTTAATGAACCAATATTTGATAATAATGATATATTATTATTAATTAAAGCCCATAGTTTATTCAGATTTCCATAAATTGTTTCTAATGTCCTTTTTCCCTTCCAGAATTGTATCATTACATTTAATTGTCGTGTGTCTTTAAGCTCTCCTTAGTTATGACAGTTTCTCAAACTTTCCTTATTTTTGATGACCTTGACAGTTTTAAGGAGTACTGGTCAGGTATTCTGTAGGATGTGCCTTTTTTTTTTTTTTTGGCTGCCTTGGGTTTTCGTTGTTGCGCGCGGCCTTTAGTTGTGGCGAGCAGGGGCTACTCTTCGTCGTGGTGCAGTGGCTTCTCTTGTTGCAGAGCGCGGGCTCAGTAGTTGTGGTGCCCGGACTTAGTTGCTCCACGGCATGTGACCGCAGCATGTGAGATCTTCCCAGACCAGGGCTTGAACCCATGTCCCCTGCATTGGCAGGTGGATTCTTAACCACTGCGCCACCAGGGAAGTCCCGGATGCGCCTTGATTAGAATTTGTCTGATGTTTTTCTCATGATTAGACTGGTGTTATGGGATACTGAGAAGAAGCTAACAGATGTAAAGTGACATATTTCTTATGTCATTATCAAGAGTACATGATTTATCACTGTTAATGGTGACCTTGATCACCTGTCATAAGAAGTAGTTGTCAAGTTTGTTTAGTTTAATCTTTTTGTCCCCCTTTCCATGTTGTACTCTTTGGAAGGAAGTCACTGTGCACATGCTTCACCTCCTTGAGGACAAAATATCTATATAAATTATTAGGAATTCTTTTATACAAGAGAGTTGTCTCTTTCCTTCCATTTATTAATTTATTCAGACGTTTATTTGTATCAATATGTACTCATGGATATTTACTTTATACTTTGAGTTATAATCCAGTGCCACTTTTTAAATTTATTGCTCAAATTTTTCCACCTTTGGCCATTGGGAGGTCTTTCAGTTGGTTCCTGTGCACCCTTGGCATACCCTCTTCAGTGTGAGGGTTTTTTTTTTTAAGCTCTTACTTTCTGGCATTACAAGATGCTCCTAACTCATCTTGTGTATTTTCTGACACAGTCCTAGAACCAGCCATTTCTCTAAGGAGCCCTGGTTCCTTTTATTGGAGAATGGTATTAGAAGCCAAGATCAGGGTGCTAGGTATGTTTGTTGCTACTGGGGCATCATTTCTTTTAGGCCCTTTCACCTGATGAAGAAAAGAAATATATGTATGTGTACTAACCTGTATATATACACACATCTATAAATATTTCTAGCCACCTATATCTATGATAAACTAAATACGAATTCTTACAGAAGTATCCAACTCTAATCTATCACCACATGGATCATTATAGCCTCCTCTCCCTGCTTATTTGTAAGTTTCCATTCCAACAGTGAGATTCCTGGCTCCCACCATCCACCATCCAGTTACCTAGTTATTCACTTCCAGGATACATGTATAGCAATATCAACATTTTTAACCTGAATCTTCATTGAAAACACTTTCTCAACTAGAGTACAGTGCTTATGTGCATTTCCTTTGCCTTTAATCTTATAGACTCCAGTCACTTCCAAAGCTGCTTAAGCCAGCACCTAATCGCCTGTGTTTCTTTTTCTATTATTAAAGTTTTTGGATGAATGAGTTGGATTTTTTCCTGAAGGCACTCTATTCTCTCTCCTTCCATCACTACTTGAACTATTCTTTCTTTACCCCTTCCTGGGATACTCTTTGCCCTAATATACCCAGCTCCCCACCTTGCACTCACCTTGCCTGCTTCTCTTATACTACTTATTTCTCTCTCTTGATAATGCTGTTAATGAATGGAATATTTGATAGATGATAGAATTACTTGTTTTTGTTTTTTATCCTATAGACAGTTTTTCTAGTGATTACCTTTTAACATTTCTGGAAAAAATTGCATAATTATAAAACATTTGTTTTTTAATTTAAATCAGCATCTTACTCTTTTTTTTTGATATTGGGGGTAGGAGTTTTATTAATTAATTAATTTATTTATTTTGCTGTGTTGGGTCTTCATTTCTGCGCGAGGGCTTTCTCTAGCTGCGGCAAGCGGGGGCCACCCTTCATCGCAGTGTGCGGGCCCCTCACTATCGCGGCCTCTCGTTGCAGAGCACAGGCTCCAGACGCGCAGGCTCAGCAGTAGTGGCCCACGGGCCTAGTTGCTCCGCGGCATGTGGGATCCCCCCAGACCAGGGCTCGAACCCACGTCCCCTGCACTAGCAGGCGGACTCTCAACCACTGAGCCACCAGGGAAGCCCTAAAACACTCTTTTAAGAAATGTTTTTGATTGTTTTTTAAGCTCTTTCAATAGGGAGACAGTATTAAGAGCTTAGCTTCTAGAATTATACTCTCTGGGTTCAAATTCTGACTTGGTAAACTTAGGTTTGCCTCAGCTTTCTCATCTGTATGATGGAGATTTAAAAAATCATCTACTTAATAGAAATGATGTGAAAATTAAATGAGATAATAGGTTTTAAGTGCTTTTAACAGTGCCTGGTACATAGGAAGCACTTAATAAATGTGCCATTGTTAAACACTAGTGCTATGTGTAAGGTTATAGAAGTGAACATTACATCAGAGTATTGTATTTCAGGTGGTTGTCTTTTCAAACTTTTGAGGATTACTTCAGGGTTTTTTAAAAAATTATTTATTTCTTTGTTTTTGGCTGTGTTGGGTCTTTGTTGCGGCACGTGGGCTCTTCATTGTGGCGTGTGGGCTCTTCATTGCAGCGTGTGGGCTTCTCTCTAGTTGTGGCACGCGGGCTCAGTAGTTGTGGCATGCGGGCTCAGTAGTTGTGGCGTGTGGGCTTAGTTGCCCCACGGCATGTGGGTATCTTAGTTCCCCGACCAGGAGTTGAACTCACGTCCCCTGCGTTGGGAGGCGGACTCTTTACCACTGGACCACTGGGGAAGTCCCTACTTCAGGGGTTTTACAGGTTAAGATGACTATACTTTCTGGTTTGCCTGGGATGGTGATCCAGGGATATGCCTGTTTGCTGGCATGATTATGAGTAGTACCCACCTTTTCTCTTGCTAGGGTATTTTGGTTTGGAAGATAAATTATATGGTCACCTTATTTCCAGGGGTTATAAAACATTGTCTGTGTCCCTCTGACCAGGGCTGCTGTAAAATGGGTAGAGCAGACTAGGGCTAGGCAGGTAGGGACTGGGAAAGAAGCACACCTAAGAGAGCAGTACTGCTCTGTTTCAGCTGCTTGTGGCCAAGGTGGATGTGGGCCTGGTATAACCAGATTTTGATTTTTCAAGAGTAGGCATAAATCTGGAGCTTTTGTAATGATCCCCCAATTTTTCATCATTGGCAATTATTTCAATTTTTCTAAAAAGTACAGAATTTCATTGAACCATATAAAGATCTATGCATTTTATTGTATGTAAATTATATCACAGTTTTAAAGATGTGCAGGTCAGGTGGTGGTCCTTATATATATGCCTGTGAGTTGCTCATTTCTAATATCTTAATGCAAAGAATCAATTCTTACATAGAAACTTAACATGTAAGTGCTATTTAATATTAGTTAATATTCAGGCATTATAGGGCTTTAACTCTGTTACCATATATATTAAAAAGTATATTATAGTAAAAACTGTAAGACAGGAAAAACTTGTAAAGTTGCCCCAAGGGAAATCTGGAGAGCACATTTAGACTGAGAAAACTGAAAAAGGTAGTGCTAAGTTGACCATGACTGTGAGTGACTTTGAAATCTTTAATGAATTAAAATGATTATGGATTTTTGAAGGCTAAATAAATTGCATATAATTGCAGTAGTGAAAATAAAAGTGAACATACAGTAGGCAAAAGTTGTGGAGCCGCTGCTTCTACCTGAAATGTGCTTCAAAATGGTTGATTTAACAAATTAAAAAATTTTTTTTTTCTTAAGACTGTTTTAAAGAAGTCATTCATATACGTCTGGACGAACTTCTTCGTGTTTTAAAGTCTGTAATGAATAAACATCAGAACCTCAATTCTGTTGACCTTCAAAATGCTGCAGAAATGCTTGCTGCAAAAGTGAAAGGTAAGAAAGATAATATTAGCAGTGGGTTGGCATGGGCAAAAAGGATCCAGGTGATACATTTTCGTTTATAATGGTTATAGAACCATCTCTCTTGGCATCTATATGATGTGTATCAGTAGGAGTTATATACACTTTGGTATTTAAATATCCCCACTGAATCACACCTAAAATTCTCTTTCTTTTAAAAATTAAAACTTTATTTGGCAGGAAACACTCTAAAAATGCTAACTGAAATGAACTGAACAACTGTGGTTTACAATTTTTGAGTTTTTGAAAGAATATATGCTCTTTTGAAGTAGGTTATTAGGGTACAAAAAGTCTTTGTTATCTGAGGACAGTTGGTGCTGGAAAATGGCCATTTGTAGTTATTCCACTTAAAGGAGGGAGACAAATGGAGAAAAAGAAGACTTAATTGGGACCTTATTTTCAAATGTGGAAAAATGAAACTAAAATTGGAAAATAAGTTTATCATATATGTGTATGTATATGTGTATATATATATGTGTGTGTATATATATTACATGTGCTAAAAGAAGTAAGAATTGGGACATTATCCTTTGAAGAAATGATTTGCCACCAAAAATTGTTAGAATCTGTTATCCTAGGCTGCATTATATAAAGATTGAGGGTGAAGATTATATAAAGATTGAGAAGAATGTGACTGGAACTAGGAAGTTCAGTTAGGAGATTGTTAGAAATAATGGGCTAGATGAGGGTTAATAGTCTGATTTAAGGCAGAAGCTGGGGTGTGGTAGTCGTGGAATGTGCTTGTCACAGGAGAGGGGATGGCTGTTGAAGAAACATAGGACAGGTTGAATGTTAGGGATTAAGTTGAAGTTTGGAGTTGAGCACGTGGACTTGAGTGTTGTTGGTCTGTGGGTGGTGATGCAAGAGGATGACACCAACTCAGAGTGTACAAACTAAGTAGAGGACTGAGTATGAGATCCCAGGGACAGAGGGAAGATAGAGGAACCTGAAAAACACTAAAGAAGTAGGGAGATGATCTGGAGAAAGATGTTATGGAATTTTAGAAGTGTCATATTCTAGGAAGTGATTGTCAGTGTTAAATGTCAATCTGATAGGTAATATGAATTAAAATGTTTAACAAAAGTGAGTCACCATGGGTTGAGTAAGGAAACAAAAGGCTTCTTTGGGCAAAGGGATTACCTGTCCTGAGTCTCAAAGGTCAGGTGGGCATTAATGGGGTTAGAGTGGGGATTGGCACTGTGATAAAGGGTGCTTGTGTGAGAATTCTGGATGTGAAGAACAGGATGTGATTAATGAACATACTCACATGTAGAGAGGGTAAAGGGCAAGTGTCAAGGGGATGAGGCAGGAAGAGAAAATAAAAACCTTGTCAATAAAATATAGTCCATATACTTAAGAACTGCCTTCCCTACTTTTTATGTAGATTAATCATGTTTGCATGGTTCTCTTTTTTCTGTATTTCAAGCACTGAAAAAAATGTAGATGGCTTCAAAATGGATAGCTTCTGTTGTGCCTCTTAAAAATGCTTAGTAACCAAATTTGTTTTAAAATAGATTGTTTGTAAGTGCAATTTAACTTAAGTTAGGGAAATTTGTGTCTGTAGATAGTAAAATTTCCATGCTTGGAAATAGCACCACAGTTCATTCAATTGTTGTCAGTAGCTATTGTGTGCAGTCAGGATGTCCTGGGGAAGGAGTGTGTCTGTTGATGTCCACATTCCAGAAACAGACTTGAAGAAAGTGGCCTCTCAGCTGCCTTATAGATCTTTTTTTCTTTGAGGTAAAGCAATCTTTTGAGTATTATTTCCCTCTAAGACTGTCTTTACTCTTGGAATTATTGTTACGATTTTACTTTTTTGTTGGATGAAATTTTAAAACTTACTTTGTTGTTGGGGAACTTACTCTGTTTCAGTAGGACTCCATGATGCTAGAAAACTTTAAAAATTGTGTTTTCTTTGGTGTAAGTTTAAGTTTTTAAATAAACCACCCCCCATCTTATTGTTGAGGCCATGTAAAAATATCATTGATAACCCAAATGAAAAATATTCAGTAACGTGGAAAATTGATGTCAAATTGGAGCTTATTTAATTCTTTCATTGAATGGTAATTTTGTTTTCAAACCCTGGAAAGGCAAGGGGGAGGTAGAAATCATTTTTGAATGTCTATCTTGTGGCAATCTGAATGTTTTGGATACGCTGTCTACTTTCATGTTTTCAAAAAACTTACAAAGGTACATTTTTACTTCTATATTAAAGAGGAAAACTTAAAAACTATTGTATATTATGATCAGAAAGCTGTCAGGAATGTGATCATTTTGTCTTAACTTCCTAATTACATTTAAAAAACAGTGGTAACCTGACTTGCTTTGGAGATCTTGCAACTGTCAGATGCATTTTGCAAACATACCAAACCATTAAAAAATAACATATACAGAGTGATAACTTTAGA